>NC_058130.1:537213322-537388183 GCF_016433145.1 Gracilinanus agilis | reverse complement strand
GGGGGGGGTAGGGGGAGGGAGGGAGGAATGCAGGTCTGGTGGGCAGGCTTGTGTCCCTCTACCTTTTGTGACCCTCTACCTTCTTTGTAATTATAGTCTTAGAGAGTTGCCTAGAACAATGAGGGATTAAAGGACTTGACCAAGGCTACTTAGTAAATTTGTGTCATTTAAGTGGGATTTAACTTGGATCTTCCTAGTTCTGACACCATCTCAATACATAAAATATTCCTATTTTTACTAGGCAGTACTTAATAAACCCTATTCTTTTTGTTTATCACCAGGTTAGCCCCAGCAGCTCTAGGACCATGTTAAAAATACATAGAGAAATTGTGATCTGTATTGGTGGAGGGCACACCCACAGAGATGATATTATGGATTCTTGAAGTCTATGTAATATATAGAATAGTATCTAAAGAGCAGTGTCTTTGCAATTGAGCAGAACTTAAGTTTTGATAAACAGTGAATGGTGTCAGTCACTGAATACATTTTACCAGTTGTCAGAACTCTGGCTAAAGTACCTTCTTAAAACTGAAGTTTGATAGAACTCTATTATTTTAGCTTGAGGAATCAAAAGGAGAAGTAGCTGTAAAAGATACTGATAAGTGAGAATGGCAGAGCAAATGAAATTCTGTTTCCCTGGCAAGCCTAGGGTAGACAGACAGACAGAGAGATAGCTTTATTTGTGACAGCTTTCTTAAAGATTTACATTTATTGTGTCACCTAAAACAGTGATCAGTTCGTCATTATTTTGGGATAATGAACTTTGCAGAAATATTGAACATGAAACATCAGAAAGCTGAGAATAGTGTAATTTGTCCATACTTTGAGAAAAATCATTCACTACGTAGAATATGAAGTGAAGAACAGAGGTCAATTTTAAAACCTTTCATTTTGTATGATTACAGCTATACTGCAAATGCCATTTCTCTATAGGAAAGGACTTAAAAATATACCTTGCCTTTTGATTTCTGCTGCAGGTCAGATTAACTCAAAATGGTTATTTTGTCATATAGAAGTTCCTGACTGTGGCAACATCAGACTTTTAAAATGTTATTTTTTTATTATTAAAAAGGCCAGCAGCAACAAAGGATATTTTACAGCTTCTGAAACATTTTCCTTGCAATTTGATTTTTTTTAATAGGCAGACTTTTAAAAAATACTGTACTGTAGCTTTTGGAGCAAGTGGAAGATGATACATTTTGTTTTCTAGTTCTTGTTTATGAACTGATCTTGTACCTAAGATTTAGGGATATTATAGGGAAATAAAAAGGAAAGTTTGAGCTTTATTGTTCACTTATTTAACATAGTCATATTCTAAGTATATAGGGATCTTACTATTTGTGAGTAGTGAATGTTTGTGTTTTGATAAAATTAGGATGGAGACAGGACTCAACTACTCATGATATGAGAATAGAGATTAGATCTGAGATTTGATAGGAAAGGAAACTATCAGATGAGGAAACTCTTTTTACAAATGTAGGTCAGCACTTTTTCTGCAGCTTATATATCTTAGAGAATTGCTTAGAGGATTGAGGGGTTAAGTGATTTTCCAGAGTCACATAGCCAGTATTTTTTGGAGGTGATCCCTGGTTCCAAGGTGAAGCATTCTAAACACTATGCCACACTCTCTCCAAAAAGTGAGAGCATCAGTAAAACCCAGGTCTCATACCAATATATGAATGTGTTAATTGTAGGTACAAAATACACTTAGGTCTTGATTAGCATGAATAACAAATCCTCCAAAGTAGTTGCATTATTTGAAATTGCACTGCAGATTTCTGTTGGTCATTTAGCATATTTTACATATTTCAAATAGTATGAATTTGAATACATGAGAATACTTCATAGTGACTCATTATTTCTGCTAAGTAGGATCTAACTGTAAAAATAAGGAGAACTAGAGACTTTTATGTAAGGAGGCAGATTTGACCCCAAGCATCACTGAGACTTCATATGAATGTAAATCTTGATGATGATGATGATGATAAGAACTTTACACATTATGTGATTTGATAATTTGATGGATCACGACTAGAATGAATCTCTAATATATCTTTATTCAAAGGAACAGAGTAGATGAAAGAATGGTGGAATAAGATCTATTAAGAGTATGCACTCATATGGTTTGATGCATCTGTGATTGGATCCATGTGAGCACTCACTTCAGTGATGCAGCTAGCACTTCTGAAGGAAATCCACAAACTGTAGAAAAAGCAGCACTATGGAGAGAGCATTTGTCTGAGGACCAATGAAGGCTAAATCAGAAACTGTATAATTGTGAAAGCTATATACTTGACCAAAAAGGGAGGAATATAATGATGAGTTAGTAAAAATGCAAAACCTAACAAAGGAGGTAGTAATATGGTAACAAGTATGAATGACTTCAGCTGTGTGTGTATCTCCTTTTGAGGTCCCTTATGATGATCCCTTTCAAGAGTTAAAAAGAAGCAAAAGAGGAAACTTTTCTTCTAGACTTTATTCTAATCAATAATTAAGAACTTTTCTATTAAAGTGGAATGATAGGATACTTAGAAGCAACCACTGCACCTTAGAGTTTGTGAAATATGAGGGTTTTGGAATCAATCTCCAAGATCTTTTTCAACTCTAAGTCTCTGATCTTATTAATAATCTGACATACTCTAGATTTTTGAAGAATGAATTGAAAAAAGTTAAGAGAGTGTAGTTCCTTGCCGTGACATTCTATAGGAGAAGTTAGCATATAAAGAATGGGAACCTCTGCTTGGGGAGAGCACAACCATTCTGGTGAAGGAGAAAAACAAAGCTATAAAATGTACAATGAATTTGTTGACTAAATTAGATGTTTTAAAGATCTTTGTAGAATATGGATGTAAGGGCAAGTTGTGGAGAATAAATATGAAATATGTATATCTTGAGAATAAGCGAGTGCTGAAGCTTAATATGAATTTGGATTGATTATGTATTAAGTAATAAGATTGACTCTAACCCTAAATTAACTACCTGTAAGAACTGACTTATTGATGGACTACTCTTGAAAATTGAAAAAATGTTGGAAAATAATATGTATTATAAAAAAATGGGGAAAATGCCCTAATTTTCAAAAAAGGGGAGAGAATTTGGCTTCAGTTTTTGACACAGTTGTAAACACATTGTTAAAGGGGTAGTTTGTGAGCATTTAGATTGCTAGACTACACTATTTAGGGTAGCTTGCTAAGGTAGTAAGTATAAGATCAGGAGGTATCTTTTGTCTGGATTTTAGGATTTGGTACTGTCTGATGGTTTGCTGGACAAAATGAAAGGATGTGGGCTATATTGTATAATTAGATGAATTAAGAACTAGTTCAATGACAGATGGTGCACAGTATTACATTTTCTTAAACAACTGGTCCCAAAGGTGAGGCCCTAGGCCCCGCAGGCCTGACCCAAGGGATGAGTAATTAATTTCTCAAAGGTTGAAAGCTGAATCCCATCCTACATTCCTGAAGTAGCCAGTTCTTAGCCCTGTCTCTAACTTCACTACCTCTTTACCAGTTATTTCTTCATATCCTTTTACTGCCTCATCCCTTTTTGTAACCAGGAATGCACATAAACTCTTCTCTTCATGCCTTTCAGGGTTATTAAACCCTAACCATTCCCTGGGGTAGTTATACCAGTAGTTGAGCAGGTGAAATTTCTCTTCTCTCTTGTTCCAATCTACCTCACCCCTTAGCTCACCTCATGATACAGTAAATGACACACTTTTCCATTTCACTTGGACAAGGTAAAACACAGGGTAACAGGCATGGATGGATTCCAATATGCTTCATGTTTCTCATGTACTCTCCTCACCCAAATCATCTTTAGAAGTTTCTTATTTCTGTCTAGTCACTCACATTCGAAATCATGGGTCAACCCTTTACTGCTCATTCTCTCATGCTACATATCTAGTCAGCTGCCAAATTTTGTTATTTCTGTTCTCCATAACATTTCTTGCTCCTATCCTTTTTTTCTATGCTCACACAGTCCCTACTCTATCTAGTTCAGGATTTCCTTACCTCCAACTTGGACTATTTCATTAACCTCCTAATTGGTCTCCTTAGCTCAATTCTTTCTCTTCTCTGGTCTACTACAGTTACCAGTGATTTTCCCTAAATCATAGAAATGACTTTGTCATTCCTTTACCCAGTAAACTCCAGGGGAGGACCAAATATTACCTCATCTTTATCACATCCTTTTAAAGTGTGTGTGTGTGTGTGTGTGTGTAAGTTTTATAACACATAATAGTACAGAATACATAATATGTTTCATAATATAGAAGTATATCTATGTAACTTAGTAAATATACATGTAGTGTAGAGTACGTGTTTAATTTGATCAAAATAATATGTTCTGTTTTGGAGAACTGATAACAAAATACTTCACTTATTAGAGAGATTGGGGACTACAAGTTTGTTGTCAGATGCTACGTCTGTTGGCTTTGCCTATCTCTTTATAATAAGAGAAAATTCATTGGCAGCAACCTGGGATTTAGGGGGAAGGAGAGAATCATTACTGGGAAATAGTAACATGCCCCTTCCATTATTGATCACATCTCCCTTCAGACCCTGGTGGAAACAGCCCAAGACCTTGAATCCAAGAGCCTTGGAAATAGCAATGTCTCCATTGCCTTCAAACCTACTTCTAACCCAAAACCTTGTTTGAGAGGAGGAGAAATTGTGGAGAAGGAGCTTACCTTCCTCAAGCTGCCACTAAGGGGCAGAATAAGTGAATGAATTCTGGGAATGGTCACATCTCTCAGATGAGCAATCATGTTTTGGCTTGTCCTTCAAAGCCACTGATCTGGGCGGCAACTCCTGTGGAGGAAGGGTTGGGCATCCCCAAATAGTTGGCACTCAGAGGACAAGTAGGCTAGCCCAGCTAAAGAAGCAGCAGGGCACACTGAAGAGGAGACAGAAAATAGTACATATATGGCAAATTGAATCACCATCATCACCACATTGACCACCATTCCCCCTCACACCATGATGGAGATTGTTCAGGCCCCTGAATCCAAGAGCCTTGGGAATAGTGATGTTTCTAGTCAAGTGCCCTCAGACATTATACTTATAAGAAACTCTGGAAGAGATGCGGCCTGGCAATTGCTCCTGCAGGTGCTACACACAGTTATTCAAAATGCTAAAAAGAAAGTTTTTGTCATCAAAGTCTTTGTCATTGTCAGATGATTCAATACCAGAATCTGATATCATTTTTATCAGTGAAAATGACATTAAAGAAGAGGCAAGAACATCTGCTTTTCTGCTATACCCTAAGGACCATGGAACCTTTCTTTTTGATTTGCAACTGAAACCTTTCAGATGTATTATCTTTCTCTTTAGAATGTGAGCTCCTTGAGAAACAGGGAATGTCTTACTTTCTTATTTGTATCCCCTTGGTGCTTAATGTTAGCACATTGCTTTGCATATAGTAAGTGCATAATAAATGACTTATTAACAAAACATCAAGAAAACATTGCAGAAACAAAACTGGTTGCATGATTAGACCCAAATAGTAGTCATTTATTGCTTAATGTTACCTTGGAAATTGATCCTGAATGAGAGAGCCTCAGAGATCCCTCATTAGCCCTGTTTTCTCTCCTACTTTTATCATAGATGCGAGTTTAAATGGCATGCTTGTTAAATTGACAATAAACATAAATCTGTCTCTGAAGTAGGATCCAAAAAGGTCTTGATGCATGAATTAAAATGGTGGGCCATACTCATAATAGAAATTTAATTGGGTTAAATAGAAAATTCTTCATTTTAGTTAAAAATAAATTTCAGCCATTTGAAAATGGGGGGGGGGATGTGTTTAAATGGTGGAGACTTCAAAATGTAGAGTAGCCCAGACCTCTGAAATAATCTTTTAATGCTGAAAAGAACCTAAATGTCTAGAATGAGAATGTGATCTTCCTTCTATACTGTAGACCACAGCTTTATATGGTCAGTTCTGGGTACTGCATTTTAGTAAGGAGTCTGATGAAATATAGGCCTTTCAGAAAAGGTTGACTCTGGTAAGGGAACAGTATATCATGTTTTTTCAAGATTGGGTGAAGAAACTGGGAATGAAGTCTGAGAATTTGGGGGGGGGAGGGGATGAATGAGGTAGATTTTTGCTGAATTTCAAGGGTTATCCTATGGGAAAACAAGATTTAGATTTGTTTTGCTTGACCCCAGAAGATAGAACTAGAAGCAGTGTATTAAAGATAGAGAAGCAGATTTTGACTATATAAGAAACTTCTTTAACTAGTTTGTCACCTTGCAGTCTGGCTAGAGTACAGCCATCATCCTATTGGCCAATGACTAGTAATATAAAGTTCACTGCTCTTTTTATGTACAGTATCTTTTTTTAAATTTATCTTCCTTTCCTGTCTTCCTCCACCCCCACCCCAATCATAGATGGTATGCCTATGAAATATAAAGCAGATTTTCCTGGAGAAGGTTAACATTAGATGCAGTAGTTCATCCTGTTCCCATCACTTCTCAACTCCTTCCCTTGTATCGTTTTTTATAGCATAGCATTTAAATCTCAGCCATGATGAAGTGATAAAGCAGGGTGCTAATATCTGTTTCCCAATTCAGCTGTTTTTCCTCTTTGACTTTAATGGTACATTTCTCCCACACACCCCTGAATTGAGTTTTGCTCTAGTGGTTTAGCTGACATATTTCCCTAAAAATGTCAGTTTGTAGGTGGGTATGCTGTGAATTTGTGTGTGATTGATGCTATTCAAAATAGCTATCATACATTTTTCCAGTGTTTTTTTTTTAAGACAACAGAAATAAATATCAAGTTCTTTCCCTAGATCACATTTTGTACCAAAGCACAGAATGCAAAAATGAAATATTTTTTGTTACCCATTTGTATCAGAAAACCTTTGCTTTAGACAAAGCTTTTTATATCTGTTGTTTTGACATCTTTTCACCATTTTAAACTTCAGTTTTAATTGGGCAAAAACTTTATTGCTGTTTTTCATGTTCTTCCTCTTTTTTTTTTTTTTATCCTGCAAGATCAAAATCAAGAGAGAATATTAGGAAGAGATAAAGGAAATTGGGAATGTTCCCTTGATTGTTTAAATGTTTATTAAATGCTAATATGTTTTACCCATATTAATCTAATCTTGTGGGTTAGCAAGGTGGCACAGTGCAGAGTGCTGGTCCTGAAGTCAGGAAAACTCATCTTCCCGAGTTCATGTCTGACCTAAGATACTAGCTGTGTGTGACCCTGGACAAGTCATTTAATCCTATTTGCCCCAGGCTCCTTATCTGTCAAATAGCAAACCATTCCAGTATCTTTGCCAACAAAACTCATAAAGAATTGGACAAAGCTGAAATGTCTAAATAACAACAAAATTCTAATCTCATTTTTATTGGGTATTGCAAAGCACAGAAATATCTCTAATGAAAGAATATTTTATTATATTAAAATGGTTGTATCAAAGTTGTGTGAAGGAAATTTGGTGACACTTGTTCAGATGTTTGTTTTCACTTTGTATTTCCTGGTATACTAGATGCAGCAGCTAGAGTTGGCACAGATGCAGCAAAGAGATGCCAATATCACAGCCCTTGCAGCCATTGGACCAAGGAAGAAGAGACCACTAGACTCCATTGTTGGATCTGGAATTGAGGTACCGAGTCTATAGTCATTTTAAGGGGGGGGAAAAGGTAAAAGTAAAATGAACATGCGTAGTATACTTTTTTTGTACAAAGCTTTAGAATCCTAGAGTATCCTTTTGATCACATCACTTTCCTGGTCAAAAATCTACAATGATTTCCCATTGTCTACTGCATAAATTTCAATCCAAGACTACCTTCTAAAATGTATCCTTATCTCTCTTATCCACATTTATGTCCATCTATTAATTCTCAACCTCTAGGCAGATTGATCACTGTACTGTCCTCTTAAAACTTTTTATTTGCCCCTGTGTGTTTTTATTCAGAGCATCCCCAGAACCTAGATGAGGCATTTATATGACAAGAACAGTTTTACTTCCTTAAAAGGAACAATTTTGTTTCAGTTTAAAGGTGTGGTAGAAGCAATATAACAGGCTTGTACATCATATCATTTTTTTCTTGCCTTAATTGCTCTGAAATTGTGAATTGTATCAAAAATATCATTAAAATGTCTCTATTCAAGCCTTCTACTCCCCACCATATTTTCTATCCTACCTTGCCTTGGTCCCATTTCTGGTTGTTATTTTTTCAAGGAAGCTATTTTTATTAATATGCTGTTTCATACTTGTACCCCCCATTTGACTCCATTATCTTTTGAGTCACCCACAATTTTAGATTCTTCAGAGATTAAGGTATCTCATGGTTTGTGGTTCTATAGTATAATCAGAAGAATATTAGTAACAAAGAGATAAATTTAAAAAAAAAACCTACTACGAGAATTTCAATCTATTCTTCCTTTCAGGCAGCTATACAGCAGCTATATATATCCAAACTATCCATGATAAATGTGTGCTGATAAAATGTTAATGATCTGAATAGCTAACTTCATATCAAAGTTTTGAGCAATATGAATTCCTTATCTATTTGGGTCCCCCTCCTTTTTTTGGATTGTTTGGTTGATATTTGGATTAGCTGAGGAGTTCACTGAGAAGGCCAACTATAGAGTGTTGGGGCCTGATGAAATCAACAGTGTCATCACAAACAAGAACATTTGGAGAATCTCATCCCTTACCACTCGTTCTCTCATAAAAGAAATGTCTTCTTGGACATCTTCCATGTCAGTGGTAAAAATGTTTGATGAGCATTTATTTTCTCTCATTTATGTCTCACTTGTAATTTATTCAGAGGTTCAAAAAGGAAACATGTCACTGTGGTTATGCTTATCAAGAACTTTTATATGATCTTAGTATGTGTATGGGAGACATCCTGAATGAGGAATAGTATATTAGTCTGTGTTGTGTTCTACCAAGTAAAAGCCTTTTTTTTGTAGTAAAAACAAACAAAAAACAGAATAGGATCTGCTATTACTTACTTTTATTTCATGCTGAAGTCAACAGTGAAACTATGAAAGTCTGTTGTAGAAAGTATAGACCAGTGATTCCCAAAGTGGGCGCCCCCGCCTCCTGGTAAGTGCTGCAGCGATCCAGGGGGGCAGTGATGGTGACAGGTGCATTTGGGGGCAGTGAATAACTGTAAAGGGGTGGTGATAGTATGTGACAGGGAGCGCTAAGTAATAATTTTCCTGGAAAGGGGGCAGCAGGCCAAAAAAGTTTGGGAACCACTGGTATAGACTATGAAAATCTTCTTATTACTAATTGCAAATGAATGAAAAAAAATTTACAATGATTATGTGTTCCTGACAGTCTTTGTATAGAGTCTAAAACATTTTATGATCCTTAGAACAACCCTGTGAGGTAGGTGCTTTTATTATCCCCATTTTGTAATTGAGGAAACTGGAGCAAATATAGTAAGAATTTTTGTCTTTTTAAAAAAGAAAATTTGTTTAAGTGACTTGCTTAGGATCACAATAGCTAGTAAGTATCAGGTTGGATCTGAACTCAATGTCTTTTGACTTTAGGTCTAACACTCTTATCTACGGTTCCCCTAGCTCACCAGTGATTTCTTCAGTGTAGAGAAACTTTCCCCTTTGTGGAAATTCTCTCCATTGCTGGAAATCAGCAGTTGATTACCATCACTGCTTAGTTTCTTTGACTTTAAAAATTTAGCTCAAATTCTACTTCTTCCAGAAAGCTTTTTCTGGTCCTCACATATTTTCCATCTATTCTGAATATACTTTTTTTCTTCCTAATTGTTTACACATTTTTATTCCCTTAAAAATGTTAAGTTCTTTGTAAGCATGGACTCCCCCGTGCCTTCTTTGAGTTTCTAGTACTTTGTACAGTGCCTGGCACATAGCAGTTAGTAAATGTTTGTTGATTTCACTATATATATATATATATATAATCAAATGCCTGACTTTATTATTCCTTTATATTCTTTGTTATTTTTAAATATCAGACTTTAACATCACAAAAAAATCTTTCAACAATTTCTAATGAGTAATAATGATTAATATCTAAACTGCTATTACTTTCTCTAGGGATTTGTGGCTTGAATTTGTGACTACAGTAACTTTTATTAGAAGCTTGATGCATAACTAAAATGTCACAATATAGTCTAATAAATCTAAGAATCTACTTGTTTTATTGTGTGGATCCTCAATGAGAATTTCTTCAGAATAAGGGTAAAAAAAAACCATATGCTCTTAGTACAAGATTGTGATAAAAATCGATTTGCAAGCTTGGCAAATTATGTCATAATCAGCAGTATGAAACTTGCTCTTTTAAAGCATGGCTGCCCACAAGGCAAAGGTGGAGATTGCTATTGTATATATTCTTTAGTTTTGGTTTTTAGATGACAACATGAGGCTTCTTTTCCGAGTCATTTTAATATAGATGACTGATATGGGCTTTCAGTTTCCTGTTTCTCAACAAAACTTTTAAACTTATCTTTGAGATTCTGGTCTTTCCTAACAAACACAGAGCTTTAAGAGCTGAATAAAGTACATTAGTGTTTGCAACTGAACTGTCTTGGCTCCCTTCTATTTAGGTGGAGTCTTAAGCACTGTTATAGTAGCTTAGCTTATATTTCTGTTACACATTTAAAATTAAAAAAGCAATGTCCTTAGGGGAACATTAAGTGGCTCAGTGGATTGAGAGCCAGGCTTAGAGATGGTAGAACTTGGGTTCAAATTAGGCCTCAGTCACTTCCTAGTTAATGACATTTGAGTGTAGTGGATATTTGGGCTCAGAAAGACATAGTTTCAAGTCTTTCTTCTGATACATACTAGCTATGTAACCTTGGACCACTTCTCACCTGTTACTTATGAGACTACTAAATAAGTTGGATTAAAAGTGCTGATCTATATTGGGAAAGGTAGTTTCCTTACCTGGAAGTTTCTTAAATTGATAACATCCTAGGTCTAGTTTCTCTCCTTCACAACCCTTACAGGTAATGCAATTATCATTTTCATTTTACTAATAAAGAAATGGGTTCAGAAAATATTAACTGAATTGTCCAAAATCACAAAGTGAGCATCATACATTTGATTGTGGCCCTCTCCATCTTTGAAATCTGTTGCTCTTTAATGGAAATATAGTTGTCTCTTGCTATATCATGGTTCACTTATTGTGAGTTTAAAAATATATATGTGTGTGTGTGTGTGTCTATATATATATATATATATATATATTTTTTTTTTTTTTTTTTTTTTTTTTTATCCTGGGACTCCATTCTAGGAGCATAGGGCCACAACCAGTAGGCAATGGGACACACAGTCGCTCAGGGTCACACAGCTGGGAAGTGTCTGAGCCCGGATTTGAACCTAGGACCTTCCGTCTCTAGGCCTGGCTCTCAATCCACTGAGCTAGCCCAGCTGCCCCTACTTTAGGTTGCAGTTTCTTTAGCAGAAGTAGTTTTTACAGGGTGGGGTTGCTAGTCCCACGCCCAACCCTCCTCCTTTTTCATCCTGGCTAGGGACCGTCCTTAGCCCAGGAGTGGTAAGGGTGGGCGATAGGGGTCAAGTGACTTGCCCAAGATCACACAGCTGGAAGTGTCCGAGGCCGGACTTGAACCTAGGACCTCCAGTCTCTAGGCCTGGCTCTCAATCCACTGAGCCACCCAGCTGCCCCCATATATATATAAAATTCTGTATTGTGGAGTTTTCACTATATCAAGGGATTTTGTTAAAATTACATTGGTTTAAGAGTATATAAAGTGTTTAAGAGCATATGAAGTGTTTATAAGAGTGTGGGAAAGGTTAAGAAGAGTGTGGAAGGATTTAGAGGAGAGTGGGAAGGGTTTATAAAGCCTTAAAATATATATAAATAATAAAATAAATATAATGCCGCTACTTCATCAATTTTCACCTATCGTGGAGGTCTCTGGAACATAACTCCTGCAATAGGTGAGGGATCACCGTATGTTTTAAAACCTTTATAAGGGTTCAAGTCTGATAGGTTAGCCAATTGCACTACACATACACAGATACGCACATACACACACTCACTTGCCATATATGTTTAAATAGACACATTCATATCACAGGCCTGCAAGAAATTGAATTTATAGCTTACCCATGAAATTAGGTTCTTCATGAACTCCTAATGTTTTTTCTTATAAAACATGAGTTTGCTCATTCTTCTAAGCAACTGATTCTGACTCCTAAATTCCAATAACATATTAAAAAATGAGATACAGTCTCTTTGGAAAACACTGTTTTTCATCTTAGAGAAGATTTTTTTTCTGCATCAAAGCATACCTTTTACACCTCCCTTTTTACTTTTCTATACCACTTATCACACAGTGGCTGACCAGACCCGCTCTTCATTCTTCACACTCCTTACCTGCTCTCCTACCCCAGTATCCATCCCTGTAGCTTAACTGAATACTATAACAGGAAAGTCAAGTCCACTTGCTCTGAGCTCCCTTTTCTTCCCTTATTTCACAATTTTTTGATATTAACTCCTACTATATTTCATCCATTGGGCCTTGTATCTGTCTCTGTTGACTAGTTCATTCCCTACTACCATAAACACATCCAGTTCTCTTATCCTTAAAAATTCAGAACTAGGGGGCAGCTGGGTAGCTCAGTGGAGTGAGAGTCAGGCCTAGAGACAGGAGGTCCTAGGTTCAAACCCGGCCTCAGACACTTCCCAGCTGTGTGACCCTGGGCAGGTCACTTGACCCCCATTGCCCACCCTTACCACTCTTCCACCTATGAGACAATACACCAAAGTACAGGGGTTAAAAAAATTCAGAACTAAATCCTATATCTCTCTTCCCTTTTTCTGTCAAGTGCCTTGGGAAAAACTGTTTTACTTACTGACTTCACTTCCTTTCTTTTCAGTTTCTTCTAAACCTTCTGGCTTCTGATTATCACTCACCTGAAACTGATCTCCAAAGGTGTTGTGGCTACAGTGGCTTTTTCTCAGTCCTAATTCTTCTCAATTTCTCTGCAGCATTTAACACTTGTTGATTTTCTCTTTCTGGATTTTCTCCTCTTTCGGTTTCTGTGAATACTCCTCTTTCTTGGTTTTCCTCCTATTTGATAGCTTTTTCTAGTATAACTGCTAAGGTGATTTTCCTGTTGCATAGGTCTGACCTTGGTGTCCTCTTATTCGGAAACCTCTGGTGGCTCCCTCTTATTTCTGGGATCAAAAATAGATCAGTTAGTTGGTATTTAAAGCTCCCCACAGTCTGGTTTTACCTTTCTTATATCTTTTTTTTAACCCTTAGTATTAATTCTGAGATGGAAGAACAGCAAGGGCTAGGCAGTCACCCAGGGTCACACAGCTAAGAAGTGTTTGAGGACAGATTTGAACCTGAGTCTTCCTGAGTGAGCTACCTAGCTGCCCCAGTTCTGTTACATTTTGCTCCCTTTTTGCATCTTGTAATTCAACCTTTCTCGCTTTCTTACTTTTCTGCATAAACTGTACCTTTGCACTGGCTAACTTCCATCCTGGAGTGCTCCTTTTTCCACTTCCATCTCTTGGAATCTGGTTACCTTTAGAACTCTACTCGAGCAAGCACCCCTTAAGCATAATGAAGCCTTTTTAGATTATAGGCCTTCCTTTCCCCTCCCCCAGATTTCCTACGGATCTGTTTTCTATGTAGTGTTTTGAATGTACCTATATATGTTGTACATGTTGTCTCCCCTGTTAGCATGCACACTCCTTGAGGGTATGGATAATTTTTTACTTTTGTCTTTATATTTGTAGTGTCTGCCATAGTGTTAAAGGCTCAGAATAAGGGCCTATGGAATGTTCTTTAAGTCAACATATTGTACTAAAACCTTATTGCCCTTTCTAGGACAGTAGTAGAAAGTAAGGTTATTCAGAACTGGGCTTTTTGGTATATGCAGTTGGCTTTAGACTTCCATTTAAGCAGCTATTAAAAAATGGATGCCTACTACTAATATTTCTCCGAAGATGAAAAAAGTCTATACTTTTTTTTAAATACAAATAGATGGTTAAGGGAGAGAATATCCAAGTTGTACAAATGGTTTCTGAATTCATTCAATGAATTATTTTTTTTTAACATCTTATTTTATATCTAAACTAAAACCATCTGGAGACCATACACTCAGCATTTCCATTAGTATCACAGATAACATATTAGGTATCTCTTGCAAACATCTGATTTCTCAAAATTGGTTCTTTATACTGAAATCTTATTTCAGCCATACTTTTATGAGAGTCATCCGAAAAATATAGCATAGAGATTGGAAAAGTTGGAGACTCATGTTATTTCTTCTGGCATTCATATTCTACTATACCACATTGAAAGCATATTAGTGTCACAAATTTAGTAATGTTTACTGACTGCCTATTAATGTGTAAGCTATAATGATATTTAGCAAAAAAATGAAAGTGATACATTTCTAGACAGCAATTCATGTAATAAAGACTTGAATATTTTAGTTGACAACAAGCATATGACCCTTGGAGAGGGCATTAATTCCAATTTCTACTTGATATATGAACTGTACATGCTTATCTCAGGGACAGGCAACTTCATAATTTCACAAATCTGCTTCCCTATAACTTGTACCTTTTCTTTCTAGCTAGTTTTAGCCTTTGGAGCTATATTGGTGTTTAAATACACTTTTCCATATGATAGTTCCTTCAGATGATTTGACTACTACCATGGTGCATCCTTTTCTTTACTCCACTTCTTTACTCCACATTTTCTCTTCTTTCTATATGGCCTAAACATCTTTAGTTCCATGAACCATTTCCCACACAGCATTAGTTTATAATATCTTTACCATCTGGGTCACTGTTCTCTGACAGTACTTGGGTTCGTCAATATTCCTTCGCGGTATAATTTACAGAGCTAGACCCAGTACTCCACATGTGGTCTGAGTATAAGAAGACTGTTGTATGTCTTGTCCTAGATGCTATACTTCTATTGTTAAAAACTAAGATTCCACTTGGGTTTTGACAGCTACATCTCTATTGACTTACTTTGTTTTTATTGTTGACTAAAACACCAAAGTCTTTATTTTATGAATTGCTGTCTAGAAACAAATTTAGCCTTGCTACACTTTTCATGCTTCTTGTTCCCCATGTGTATATATATCTTTACCTCCTATACCTTTACAATAGTATTTTTATCTAATTGCATGTATTTCCATTTATTGATGTGCGTGTGCATATGTATATGTATATATGAAGATATGTGTACATATTTATACATATGAAAATTTGACTCATCAGTTACAGACTTAACTAAGAAAAATAGCTGTTTGTTTTAGCTTACTGTTGTATGCAATTTTTGTATTGTTTCTTTGTCTTTAAATCAAAGATCTTTCTTCTATAAATTAATATTGGAACAGAGAACAAAACCTGCCTCCCTTCCTAACATTCCTTTATCTTTTTGATTTTTTGTTAATTTATTTGCTTGTAAGTTATATTAAAATTCCCAAGCTTCATCTGCCTTCCTCACCTCTCTGTTCCATAGAAAGCATCACCCAACAACAAAAAAAGTATTTATAAATTATGTCTTTAGTGTTTCTGTTTTTAATCATTTCTTTCTTTGAAGGTGAAAATTCACAAGTTATTCTTCAGATATTAATTCTGTAGCTATATATAATGTTTTCTTGGTTCTACTAATTTCACTCTTCATTATTTCATGTGGGTCTTCCAAGTTTTAAAAAATGAACCTGCTCATCATTTCTTACAGTGCCTTTAATATTTTTTTTTCTTCTTCTTTTTTTTTTTTTAAACCCTTGTACTTCGGTGTATTGTCTCATAGGTGGAAGATTGGTAAGGGTGGGCAATGGGGGTCAAGTGACTTGCCCAGGGTCACACAGCTGGGAAGTGTCTGAGGCCGGGTTTGAACCTAGGACCTCCTGTCTCTAGGCCTGACTCTCACTCCACTGAGCCTTTAATATTTTTTAAATGAACTTTTGTTAATTTTTCTTAACATCCCCTACATTACTCAGTATAATTTCTCTTTTGGAAAACTACTCTTTATGATGTAGTAAGGAAAAGAGAAAGAAAAAAATGAGAAAAACTTTTGAACATATGAAGAAAATTTTGATATTTTAATGCAGTGTCCTAAAACCGTGGTCTCCCAGTATCTCAGCAGAGAAGCTGACTTTTTTCTCTTTGATGGTTCTATTTTCATTCCAGTCACCTAGGTATGAAACTACAAAGTATTCTTCCCTATTTATTATTTCAAACCACCAGATAATTTTTCAAGTCATTATAATTCTATCTCTTTAACTCCCCCTTTCTTCTTCCCATTATTACCACCCTTGTTCAGGCCTTCATTCTCTTTTCTCCGGACCTTTGGTTAGAATTCTCATTGCTTTTCTTGCCTCAAACTTTCCTCTCTTGAATATAGCCTTCACCTCAGTGATAAAATAATCTTTCTAAAGTCCATGTCTGATCATATCACTTCTCATTTAAAAATAGTGATTCTCCATTTCCTAATAATAAATATTGAACTTGTTAACTTTCCCTCCAAACCCAAAACTTCTTGACTTTTTTATTGTAGAGGTTATCACAATCCTCTTAGGCTCAAAGTTTAGATGCCATTCTTGACCCCTCACTATCTTCCAAACCCCCCACCCCTGATATTCAGCCTATTGTCAAGGCCTTTGATTTTATCTTCGCAACATTTCTAGGCCTTTGAACAGGCTTGTTCCCTGAACTGGAATGCTGCCTCTTTACCTCAGCCTCATAAAAATCCCATTAAGATACAGCTCAGGTACTGTCTTCTGCATGAAATCTTCCCTGCTTTTTACCCAACATCCCCCAACCCCCAATAACAAAAACAGCTACTAGTGCCCTCTTCTCAAATGATCTTGTATTAAACTATTTTGTGAGTGTATTTATTAATTTTGTATTTATCCTGTTTATGTTTTTATATATAATTGTTTCTTCCATAAAATTTAAGTTTATTGCAAATGGGAATTGTTTGGTTCATTGTAATTGTGCCCCTAGCACAGTACTTGGCACATAATAGCAATTACTTGTTAATTGATTTTGTATACATATTAGTCATTTAATAAATGTTTGTTATGGGGCAGTTGTGTAAGCTCAGTAAACTGAAAGCCATGCCTAGGGATGGGAGGTCCTAGGTTCAAATCTGGTCTCAGATACTTCCTAACTATATGCCCCTGGGCAAGTCACTTAACCTCCATTGCCTAGGCCTTACTATTCTTCTGTCTTTGAAGTATTTAGAAGGTAAGGGTTTGAAAAAATAGAATAAATTTTTATTGATTGATTTTTATTCCTCCACCCCTAAAAGTGTGATATCCAAGGCCAGTGACCTTTTAAAAAGTATTATCTGTGCTTATAGTTCTATACTTACATCATGCACCTACTAAATGTATGTTGAATTGAAGATTTCTGATCTATATTTTGTGAAATTTACTCTTTCTTTTCTAAAAATGAAAAGACATTTACCCACCTTCTGACATTTCTTCCACTTCTTATGCACTCTTTAAAGACTGCTCACATTGGTAATTACATCTGCAAGTTTTTAATACCATAGAAGATAATTTGATTTGTGCAAGAGATTTGAACTCAGTACAGTTAAATACTCTTACGAACTTCTTACCCTCACATATCACATACTAAAGTATGTGAAACTCAAAAGCTTCCATTCATATCTAATATCATTTAGTTGAAAGCAATACCTACAACTGAAAACACATTTTAGAAATTTTATAAGTTGTCTCTAGCAGAGGGGAGAGCTAAAAAGGAAGTGGCCCACTCTTCAAGACTCTGTAAGTTTTTAATATAGAGTTCAAAGGAACAAGGAAATTGCAGTTGATTGGCTAAGAATGTAGGCAATTTCCAGATAAGACTTGTAGTTTACTTAAGATGTGTAACAGCTAGAAACTCCTTAAATTTCTCTTCACATCCTCTGGAATGGTTTTTGTCAACATCATGTGGATACCCAGAGTTAAACATTAAACAAAACCTTTATTGCAACTGTAAGAGTCATCATTTAGTCAAAAAAAACTTATTACTGTTTATTTACTCCCGATTATGGAAATTTGTTATGAAAGGGAAAAGGAGGAACATGGTTATAACCATTACAAAACTGTACCTTCAGAAACATAGGCTGAACACAGCTTCCTTGGTGCTATTTGACTCCAGATTAATCTTAGTTAGCCTTTATTTTGGAACAGATAATCATGCAGCAAAGTTCCACAGAATTTACATGGTAGAAGAGACAAGTCTAGAATTACCTACATAGGAAAATTTCCTGTTGAGAAACTTTGTTAAGAAGATCCTACCATTGCATTTGCAAGGCTGTCGTCTTAATCTTCCCAGGCACAGACCTGTAGGAGATCTCAAATCACACTTGCTTTAAACAAAGCATGGCATTTCCCTGAATAGTGGTTTATTGGCTTAATAGCAATTTAGACAATCATACCAGAAATCAAAACTCATGTCAAATGACAGTTCCAAGCGATTATATCTCAAAAAGCAAGTTTCATTATTCACAATTTAGATCTTAGTAAAGATATTATTTTTTCTTTTCTCATTTGTTGCAATAACTGTTAAGAAGAAGTACATACAAAGCCTTACCTTATTTGTCCTGTCTTTTTTAAATCCATCCTGGAGCAGAAATCAATCATTTGAAATTAATAAAATGATCACAATGTAGAGTTTCACACATACAGTGAATACATGAGAGTTCATTCAAAACCCAGAAAAACCCTAACTCTAGGATGACAGACATCCATATCTTGAGGTATTGTATATTAAACTCTAAATTTTTGCATCTGAAATTTGTCAACAGGTGACTCAGATATAAATTCAATGCATTGTATTGCAGAGGTACTTTGATAATTTTCACAAGCCATAGCCAAACAATCTATCAGATAAAAATAATTTTTTTCCACAATATGTTCCAACTGAATCCAAAAATCAGAAAAAGCTCTATACTTCAGCTTTGAAAGATCCTGGTTGCATATTATGTCACTTCATTATTTCAGAATTTCACAAAATTCTTTTAGCAAGACTGACAAGATTTTATGACCTTGCCAAGGCTGAAGATCCACAGGACTAAAAATCTGGCAAGGGTTCAAAGAATTTTACAAATATTTACATCATCTGTTTTATTTTCTGAAATATGAGATGATAATTATTATTCATTTCAAAATACAACATACCTAAATAAATCCTTGACAATTTTTTTAAAATGACATTTTTCAGTGAAAAAATATGAGTATCATTTTCAGACTAACAACAATTCTTATACATTAACTCCCCAAAGTCACAACACAAAAAATTTAGAACCTAACATTTAAAATAAGCAAAATGATGGATTTAAAAACCTTAACACAAAACAGTGGCAGTCAAATAATATCAATTTGGTTGAATATATTCCTGAATCATCTTACATAGAAATTCACTTGGGGACTGCTAGGTGGCGCAGCAGACTTGAGAGCCAAGTCTAGAGGTGGGAGGTCTGTTCTGAGTTTAAATCTGTACTCAGATACTTCCTAGCTCTGTGGCTCTGCACAAGTCCCCATTGTCTAGCCCTTACCCTTTTTCTGCCTTGGAACCAATATATAGTAATGATTCTAAGACAGAAGTTAAAAGTTTAAAAAGGGAGGCGGGGGGAAGAAAATCACTTCATCCACTTATCAGTTTGGTTTTCTGTACTAATCACATTAAAAAATAGAAAAATAGCATAGAGTAATTGCACTCTTAATTCTTATTCCTGAAGTTTTAAAGCATATTGCCTTAATGCCACATACCAGTTATATTTTTCATCGTGGTCTGGTTTACGTATGGAGTGTCAAACATTACAATTATCTCACTTTAAATGGGACTACTTTATAATTTAGTTTTAGGACAAAATCTGAATTTACAATTACAAAGAATAGCATTACAAAATCTCAATTTTCCCAAGTGTCATTCTTTGCTATAAGCATCTCAAATTATAGAGCCTACTGCTTGCAGTTAGCTCAGTTTCAAAGATTTGTGGCAGCTGTCTGATTTTCATGTCCTTAAAATATTTAAGCATTTATAGAAATCATCAAACTGTGATTTAGAAATTTACAGCAAAAGTTATATTTATGTTACAGATTTAGTCTGTATAATGTCACAAATTTCTATAAATTAGGAAAGATTTCCTCTTTGTTTTTCTGTCTTCTCTAACTCCAACTTTGCCAGTATCTTATGTTTTTCTTTTGTTATTCTATGCCCCTTTTAAAACCTTATCTCCCACTGAAAATCTGATTAAAAAAATTAGTGGGAGTTAGATTAGCATCAGATTACAGAAAGCTAGGAGAGTCATTTTAGTTATGAAAGTTCTTTAATCTTCTCCACTATTATAAGCTCCCATTCTGTGGGTTTTAAAAAATTTCCACAGCAGTCTTTGAGTCTGCTAGATTTTCTTCTTAGAAACCTCCTAGGTAGTAAAATCTACAAATAGCACTAAATATGACATTCTGAGAAACTTGTAGGGAAAGAGGAAAGAAAAAGTGTCCCCTAGTGTTGGGAACTAGTGTTTATTAGCCAGCCTGTGAATGTCCAATGCTGGTCAACAGTTTATTTGACTCTTAATATATGTTTGAGAGAATGAATATAGGACTTGATGTTAGCTGACTGGTTCATCAGTGTTACTTAATCAACAAAACTGGACAAGTCAAGACACAACACAAATATATGATGAACAATTCTTTCTGGGCAGGTCATGTGCTTCAATGGGTATCTCCTTAGTCCTAGATCACAGTGCCATACTCACTAGAGGGTCAGTGCCATCAAGTTTATAGTCCCAGACCAGATATCTTGCTTGTTTCTAATAGTTGTGGGAGGCTTGAGAGAAGGAAGAAGAAGAAGAAAAAGAGAGGGAAGGAAAGATCTGTTAGAAGACTGGCAAAAATTAACTGAAGGCAGCATTGTTCCCAGAACACTTGGGTGATCAGCCTAAGAGGACTAATACTTTGCTGATAAAGGTGTCTAAGCTATTTCTAATCTTGCCCTTAGTAATACTCCAAGTCAAGATGCCACACAATATGTTCCACCTGAATCCAAAGATTTCTCTTTTGTTTCTTACCATGCAGATTGATCTCATAGAGGTCAGTCCCCTCCCCCCCCCCCAACCCTGAGGTCACACACTTACTCAGCATTAGCTTGGGGTCTTCTTGAGTCAAACACAAGAAATCCCGCTTCTGATACCACAATTATTGTCAGTCTGTCAAGAAGAATACCCAGAACTTGATAAGTTTTTAAAAAGGAATTTATTTAATTCTCTGTGGGCTCTCATCATTCAGATACTTCTCTTAGAGCTCTTTGCCTCATGTCAGGCTCTTTCTGGGTCCAATTCTTGTGCTTCTGTTCTGCATATATATTTTAAGTTGTCCTGCAACCAACTTTTGAAATAGAATACAAACACACTCAAACTTGCCTTCCATGTTTGATACTTCATTAGTTGTATATCTTTGTTGTTACAGAGACATTTTTTTTGATAAGAGAACCTCAGCAATAGTCTGGCTCAAACTTTTCCCAGTCCTTAATTTATAGCCATCAAACTTTCATTGAGCAAACAAGTTATGTCAGCATTCTAGATTGTACTAACATGAACTGGAGATATTCCATTCTTCTTAAAATCACCATTAATCTGGTGGTACTCTTTTAACAGTATAGTTCACTTTTGCTTTAGAAGTTCTTTTATTATATAAACTTTTATATGTCAGTTTTCACATTCGTTCATTTTTGAAAATTAAACATTCTTTGGGGGTAAGGCTTATACTTTACCCAAATTAGTATTGGAGAAGCCTTTCATTGTATATCTTTTTATTGGTTTAGCATGTTATGAACTCCCTTGCTGCTTTGTACCTGAGTTTTTCTTTCAGTGATTTTAGTTATATCAGTCATGTTTTTCAAAGGGCTCTTTCCACTTATTATCTTCCTTATATTCCCTCACTTGTGTAAGATAGTAGTGATGTTACATCTAACAGTGTTCTTTCATGATATTTTTCACCCCTAGGATTGAAGTTTTTCATGTTTTTCATGCCCCATCCCATATCCAGATGTTATCCACAAGCATATTGTGTCTGATATAAATGTCTTAAAATGAGCATATAATCCAAATGGGAGAAAAAGCCTTCTTTTTGGAAAAGCAATTCATAAAATATGGACTTTCTTTTTAAGAAGCAAGCTCTTTTTCAAAAAGTTGGATGGAATTATTGTTAAAAATTAGAATCCTAAAGAACAAATCAATGTCTATTTATTTTGTTTTTTGTCAAGAAATATCCTGATTTTCCTGCTTCACCAATTTCTCTGCCAGAGATCTGATCTGCTCTCTTTTAGTTATTTTTGGAGCTTAGTTGAATCTAGGTTTAAACCATTTCCCCTATATTACTCTGGCACAGAGCAGTTATTGCATCCTTCTTCCTTGTGTTTCTCCTAAGAGTCCAACTACATTATATGTAAGGGAGAAAAATGTTTTCAGTTTAACACTTCGAGAAACATAAAAAATATATCCCCAAATGCCAAATCTGTACTAACTATGCATTTTATACAGAAACAGGACATAAAGGGTAGTTATGCAGTTTTAAAAATGAATTACATTTCTTTGGTCATTTAAACAGTACATTAGATCTTTGCTTTGGTCAGACTGGCTGTCTTACTGCAGCTTAATCTAGCTTTTTTATTCTTCTGAATGCTGGTCACATGTTTGTTTGTATTGGTGATCAGATGGCAACTTCAATTCAACAATTTAAGTCCCTTCTATATATGTCTAGAATATAGAAACAAAAGCAAAATATTCCCTGCCCTCAAGAAGCACATATTCTATGGCATATAAGCTTATTGCAGAAGTAAATACTAGGTAATGACAACTGGGCAGAGGTTGAGGAAGTTTTTGTGTTTTGATTAACACCTGAGCTAAGCTAAGGAGTAGAGCTTTCAGAGTAGAGGAAGTAGAAGGGGTGGTAGTTGGATTGCTTAGCATTCTTAACTTTTGGGTCAGCCCAGGAATAGTTTAGAGCAGTGATGGCCTGCTGGCCAGATGCAGCCCCCTGAAATGTTCTTTCTGGCTGAGGGACATTATTCCTAATCTGATGAATACAATGAATAGGATACAATACAATGAAACTTTGAAAGAGTTGCCTTAGAAACAGACTGACAAACGAGCATTTTCTTTCTTTTGGCCCCCTCTTTAAAAAGTTTTCGCATCACTGGTTTAGAAGATAAGAGGTGGAATGTCAGATTCAAAGAACTGCTAAGTAGGTCAGTTTGTTTGTACATACTTTGTGAGAAAGGGAACAATTGGAAATATATATTAAGGTTGTATGGAGGCGACTTTGGAGGGCTTTAAATGCCAGAATGTGAGGAGATTGTGTTTTATCAAAGGCAATAAGCAGGCTGTAAGACTTGAGCTACTCTGATTTGGCATGCTCAAATTTTGCCTTAATAAGATTATTTTGAAATTTTTTGAAGGTAAAATTGGAAAGGAAAGGGATGAAAAGTGAGAGGCCAGTTAGGAGGCTGTTATAATATTGTCACTAAGAGGTGATGATGGTCTTGCTGGTTACCCAAGTTATTAAAGAGAAGGGGCAAATGAGTAAGCTCTTGTGGAAATAAAATTCATGATATTTGAAATGTGGGAGTGGTGTCAAGGAAAAGTGAGGAGTCAACTGATTCTGGGGTTATCAACCTGGGTAACTGGTAGGGAAGGTAGGAATATCAGCAGAAATAGTTGGGTTTGGAGAAAGGGACATGCATTTTGGAAAGAAATTATTTCAGTTTTGGATATGTTGAGTTAGAATTGCCTATGCAGGACACACAGTTATTGATGTCCAAAAGGCAGGTTCATGAAGGGAGATGGGAAAGAAATAAACAGTAAATATAGTGGCCACTATATGCCAGACACTATGTCTTTAAGCATTTTTAAAGTATTATCTCATAACAACACTATGAAGTGAATGTTGTTTATTAATCCTAATCTACAATTGAAAAAAGTAGAGGACAGAGATTAAATGAATTGTCATTTAATATGTTAAATTTAACATGTAGTAGGAGAGGGGTTAGGGCTGGAAATACTGATTTGCTATCCATTTTCATAGAGTGAGTGACAAATCAAAATTTACTGACTGCCTCCTGGGCAGTCCTAAGAAAAGCGTCTGTTGTGATTGGACACGTAAACTAAGAGGAAGGCACAGGAAGTGACACAAAAGATGCCCCTTTAAAAGAGAGTTCAGTGAGTTCAGCTCTCTTCTTGTTTGTGGCTTGAACTTGGAGGAGCTCTGGTTGGGACATTGAGAACATGGTGAGTGAAAAAGGCTGACTGACTACCTTAACTTTCCAGGAGGCTCCCTTGATTGGGAGAAGCCCTAGTGGCTAAATACCTTGCTAATTGACTTTTAGGCTCTCCGGTTGGGCCTCGGTAGCCCTGCCAGAGTAAAGCCCAGAATTGAATACAAATCTAGTTTGTTAAATTAGATCTCTTACTCTACCCTTTTCTCATCTCTCTACTTCTACTCTCTCCTATATTTTGTAAATAAATTACTAAAATCATTTTAGGAATTGGTATTTATTCAGTTCCTTGGTGACCACACCTATAAATATTAGTATATCCAACCAAAAAATACCTTTTCCCTCTTACAGTTGGAACTAGAAATATTTAACAGAAACTAATGATTCAACAAATACAGGCCTCAGAAGACTTAAGACTATTGTAAATCACATTAAAAAAGCCAATCAAGTGTAAGCTAGATGATGGCAGTGACTAGGTATTCTTTCCTTTTGTCTTTGTATTCTTGGTACCTTGCACAATTGAAGTGTACTTGTATGTACTTGTATGACTGGAAGAAAGAGTGAGACTGACGATTTTGTGTACCTGCCTCAACTTAAATCCAACTCACAAGCAAGTCAAGATATCAATTTCATGATGTCGTTTTTCCTTTTATTATAGTTTTTTAAATATTTCTGAAAGGAAAATGATAAAATATTTTTTGTTTTATTTTGTCTTGGCTTTGGACTTCCTTGATATATGTATAAAATAAAACAAACAACAACCTGGCACAATACCTTGCAAGTAGTAGGCACTGAATAAATTTCAAGATTTTGTTTATTTTGTAGACATAAGATGACAATTTGGCTTTTTAAAAAATTGTTCCTTTTTGTAGTCCATGGATAGAATGCTGAGTCTCAATTCAGGAAGATTCACCTTCATGAGTGCAAAGCTGGCCTCTGTCACTTCTGAGTTCTTTGTGATCCTGGGCAAGTCACTTTTTATCTGTTTGCCTCAGTTCTTCATCTCTAAGATGAATTAGAGAAGGAAATAGCATGTCAGTCTAGTGTCGCTGCCTAGAAGACCCCAAATCAGAAAGAGTAAGATATTATTGAAAAACTATTGAACAACAACAACAACAACAAATGCAAGATTAGATTATAATTCATTAGAGTCATCATCTTTGACATATCTCTTACTGAGTAGACTTAACAAGTAGCTAAGAAAAGTAGGAGAACAGGAGTGACTATTCTAGAATAAGATGCTTATAAAACCATATCTAGACTTAATCCATATAGTACTGAAAAAGAAATGTATCTCCAAAAAGAGATATGTAGATAGAGAAGGACCCAGATGGATTGGTGATGAAAAACCCACCTAGGGACCTTCCCAGGGCCAATGAAGTGCAAAACTCCTTGAGACTATATGAAAACACAAGTTTATTTTGCTTATTAAGCTTAGGGAACTGACAGTTAAGATTCAATATGTCCCTGACTCTACAGAGCTCTATCTCCACCCACTTTCCACGCCTCTCTCATGAGAAAGCTCTTCTGATCTTCTACAACCCTTCTTATCAGCTCCCTGATCTTATCTAACCCCAAAAACCATCTATACTATGTATCTTAGGTTGTTAGTCAACTAATCTTAATTGTCCCTAAAAGGGCTAGTGAGAATGAACTTACAAGTGAACTCAGTCCTTTCCCAAACCTGGGGTTGGCTTCTTAGGTAAAAAACCCAAAGTCCCAGATGTTTAACCCTTTGGCTTACCTCAGCCAGATTGCCATAGCCAAATTGTCCACAGCTCTGTAGGGGAACCCAGATTTCCTCCTAGGTATCTTCCAAGTCCAAACCCTCCAGGTTTCTCCACGAAACTAGTCAGGTTACAGGTGCTGATGGAGCAGCTGTTCACCCTTTCAGCTCGGAAACAGGTAGTGTAGTGTAGTGACAGTTAATTCCACAAAACCCTCCTCTGCAGTGCCTTTTCCTACTAGAATCTTTTCCCAGGGCTCATGACTAAATTCTCCTCTCTCCCTTTTAGAGACAATTTTGTATTTTCCCTTATCCCTTATCCCTCGAGTCTTAAAGTATGGCATTAAGTGGGTATTGTCAATCTTTACAAATACAAAGTGATAATGAATTCTTTGAAAATAATAGAATTAGTCGTGTTGTTGCAACTATTCTATCTTAAAAGTTGGGATAGAAGTTAACTCATACTTTTTGAATTAGTATTTTATCAATACTGACTTTATAGAGAGCCCTTTGACCAGTCCACTTCAGATAAAGCTTGAAGCATGGAATTTTATTTATTAGAAAAGAGATACCATTAGAATATAAGCTTGTGGAGATCAGGTTTTTTCCTTTCAATTTATTTTTAATCTCTAACACCTCTACAATTCCTGTGTGCAAAAAAAAATGCTATGCTAATTGTTTATTTAAATTGAATTACATTGAACAATGAAATAAATGGTGCCAAAAAGATCCCCAAGCAATTCATGATTTCTAATATTTTCCTGTGTGTGTTGTAGTGGTGTTCTGTCCTATATTTAGATTTTGTAAAATGCAACTAAATAACTCAAACCAGCTTCATTTGAGTTGACAGCCATTATATCCAAAGGAAAAAATTAAAGTAAATGTCAGCATTTGAATGTTATTAGAATCTATAACTTAAGACATGTAAGCTGAAAACATCACAAGTTTCTAAAATTAGTAATACCAAACCCAAATTCAATCTTTCAGACACATTTCACAACCTTCAGAATTTCATGACAGTAAATCTGTTTTAAAAGTACAACTTAAAATATAATATTTGAATTTAATTCTAAAATAAGAATTATCTGTGGTGGAATTATTAGAGAATCACATACTTAGAACTAGAAAGACTCTGAGAGGCCACCTAATGCAATGAAAGGAATAAAAACACTTCCATATATACTAGGTGAGCTCATCAAGATTCGAAAGGGCTTTGAAATTAGATAGCTTAATAATTGACATTCTTAGATATATGTGATAGAATCTGATATATGAAACAATATTTGCATTATATTGATGTCCCATTGATTCAAATATAGAGGCTGTATCCCTAAAATCTCTTTGAAAGCAAAAATATGTCAGTATACATAGAAAAATAACATTAATTATTAGGCCATACTCAGGTTTTATACAAACCATTTTGAGGGGAAAACTGTGTCCTTACTCTGGATGAATAGAGTTGTAGATTGCTGAAGAGATCTGACCTTGTTCCCTATGTTTAGCCTTTTAAAAATTTTAGCAATTCCTTAAGTGATAGTGTAAATAGCACGCTTGTCAATTTATAATTAACACAAAGCATGTAGGGGGATAACTTACACGTTGGATTATGGTCAAAATCTAAAAAATATCTTGTCAGGCTAAAATTATAGGCCAAATGTAATAAAATGGCATTTAATAGGAATAGATGTAAAGTTCTGCTACGTATATAAATATATATAAATATGTATATATATTTAATTTTTTAATTCTGTCACACACTTACAGAATGGAGGTTTGCTTAGACAATAGTTTCTTTGATAGACTGAGGGTGTTACTGGACAAACTTCATATGGGCAATGGTGTAAAAAACAACTTAATGTGAAAGTGTAAATGCCTGGAATGAAAGATAGGTAATAATTTTGCCGCTGTTTTAGTCAGGCAACATATGGAATATTGTATTCAGGTTTGTTTACTACTTTTTTTTGGAAAGCACATGGACAAACAGGAGTACCTTCAAAAGGGGAACTCACACTTTATCTTGTATATATTTTTGTTTGAAAATAGCTACTTGCATGTTGTCTCTCCTGTTAGAGTGAAGGAGACAATAGGCAAACAACTGTGTTCAAACAAAAGCTCCTGTTAGCTCTTTGGAAATAGGAACTGGTTTTTGCCTTTCTTTGTATCCTCAGGCAGGCCTGGTGCTTAACAGGCACTTAAGAATGCTAAAAAATGATTGGTTAAGAAAATTAGGTTAAGGGCAGCAAGAGCTCAGTGGATAGAGTCAGGTCTGGAGACATAAAGTTCTAGGTTACAATCTGGTCTCAGGACACTTTCTAGCTGTGTTACTCTGGGTAAGTCACTTCATCCCAATTGCCTTACTCCTTTTTCTGCCTTGGAACAGATACTTGGAATTGATTCTAAGATAGAAGGTTAGGGTTAAGAAAAAAAGTTGCCAACTGTATCTTTTTGCATAAAATTTTAAGAAATAAATTTTTATTGTAATATTTTGTTTTTTTTTTTATTGCCTAAATTTATACTCATAGCCTCTCTTCTTTTCCCTTCCAGAATTATACATATATGCCAAGGTCTGTTTTGTTTTTGTTTTTTTCCTTCTGTCTCAGTTGCATCTAGATTAACATTTCTCCATTCAAACTGCTTCCACCCACACCCCTCCCTCTCCTATCTTAACTTTCTCACATTTGTGTGTAAACTTCCCCAGAAACAGATCTGGGTACCTTACTTCCTTGCTCAAAAGCTTCAATGACTCTTTAGTTGGGTTACAGCCTGACACTGCCTTAGTTGACCATTTCCCTTCTCGTTTTTTGAAGCCCAATATACCTGCCACCTCCATGAAATCTCTGGTCTGCTGACTACTCTTCTCATATCGTCATATTTGTATGCTTCTTTCTGGGTTATAAGCCCTGGAATACAGGTAGTATTTGGTCTTTGTATTCATGTTGCCTAGCACATAGGCACTTAAATAATTATTTAGTTGATAATTCATGGAAATAGTTAGCTACTTTGTTCTTCAGACTGGCCCCAGAGTGCCTAAAGAAACAAGGTTTATAGTTTCTGCAAAGACAGAATCTGGGCATCATCAGGACATTTTAGGCCTGGAACATACAAATCGTGAGAGAAATTTCTTATTGAAAAATGCAGAATATTTATGATACATTCATGATATCACCATTAAGCATTCTGAGACAGAAATAAGTTAATAAAACTTGGGAAATGAAGGAAAATCCTTTAAAAAAGTATAGCCTTAAGACTATTCATACTTAAGACTTCATATACTATGGAAAGGTTACATTTAAGCAATGTCACACACATGTCAAATTTCAACTACTTAGGTCAGCTCAGGAATAGAATAGTGCAATAATATACCTGGCTCTCAGCCACAAGAGCCATTTAAGGGAATATACTTTATATTTCTTAGCATGTGAATTCAGCATATATTTACCTAAAACTAGAGATTTCAAACTGGAAGGGGACTGTACATAACATCTAGTAAGACCCCATCATTTTATAGATGAGGCATCTAAACACCTGAGAAGTTGGGACATAACCCAGCAGATCTGGAATTTGAACCCAAGTGCTGTGACTCTAAATCCAACGATTTTCCCACTATGCCACCTTGACTTCTGTTAAAATACTATTGTATTTTTAGCATTCTGTAGAATTTTAGGTGAGAGTTTGGAGTGGAGGCAAAAAAGAAATGAATATCAAAGGCAACTTGAAAAGAGAAAGTCATCCAAATCAGAAAGGCCTGAGTGCTAGAGCATTAGTTAGAAGTATAGAAGAATCAAATATTCTTCTTTGCTTGATAATTTTGGGATAAGGACATATGGTAAAGATTAATATTTGATTTTCATTGGTACAGGTTTATTGAACTCAGTTATCTATGTATGTGTTTTCTGTATAAAAACAAATATCTGAACTACAGAGCTATATTCTTTTTGCCCTGCCCTCAGAACTGTTTTTCTGATAATACCCAGTGCCGTTCCACAGTTGACTTAATTTACCAGGACTCTAGGGATTTCCCAGATTCTTGGATTAGGAAAAGTGTTTTTCAATTCCTCCTTACCCCAATACCACATATTAGTATTGATGTATGGTTGAACATTTTTAATTGATTCAATAGCCATTCATCTTCATTAAGACAAAAACTCAATTGTGAATTGGTCCAACCATTCTGGAGGGCAATTTCGAATTGCACACAAAGGTGTTTTTTTTTTAAGTTTTATTTTAAACCCTTAACTTCTGTGTATTGACTTATAGGTGGAAGAGTGGTAAGGATAGGCAATGGGGGTCAAGTGACTTGCCCAGGGTCACACAGCTGGGAAGTGTCTGAGGCCGGTTTTGAACCCAGGACCTCTCGTCTCTAGGCCTGGCTCTCAATCCACTGAGCTACCCAGCTGCCCCGACACAAAGGGTTTTAAAAGACTGCCTGCCCTTTGATCCAGCCATACCACTGCCGGGTTTGTACCCAAAAGAGATAAGGAAAAAAGACTTGTACAAAAACATTTATAGTTGCACTCTTTGTGGTGGCAAAAAAATTGGAAAATGAGGGGTTGTCCATCATTTGAGGAATGGCTGAACAAATTGTGATGTCTGATGGTGATGGGATACTATTGTGCTCAAAAGAGTAATGAACTGGAGGATGTCTATGTGAACTGGAAAGACCTCCAAGAATTGATACAGAGTGAAAGGAACAGAGCCAGAAGAACATTGTACACAGAGACTGATACACTGTGGTACAAAAGAATGTGATGGACTTCTGTACTAGCAGCAATGCAATGACCCAGGACAATTTGAGGGATTTATGGAAAAGAACAATACCCACATGTAGAGAAAGAACTGTGAGAGCAGAACCATAGAAGAAAAACATATGCTTGATCATACGTTTATGGAATCTGATTAGGGTTTTGATATTAAAAGATTACTGCAAATATGAATAACATGGAAATAGATTTTGAACAATGATACATATATAACCCAGTGAACTGCTTGTCAGCTCCGGGAGGGGAGAGGGAAGAGGGATGGGAAAAATTATGAATCATGTAACTATGGAAAAATATCCTAAATAAATAAAGCCCTTTGGGCATACTTAAAAAAAAAGATAACTCAAGATAGATGTCTAAGTTAGATATTTAAACAAATAATTGGGAGTATTTTATCTCCTAGAGCAGATTGTAATCTCATGAGATTTTTCTAAGTTCTTTATAATGTTTCAGGGTTCTGGACATTGTTGTGGGTAAGTTACTAGAGGCAAGTTGGTAATCAGAAGGCTGCTAAGCCTCACTTGACCTGACAGACATCTTTCTCTAGTCCATTTAATATCCCTTTGATAACAGGGGGCAGCAAAGTGACTCAGTGGATAGAGAACCAGACCTAGAGATGGGTGGTCCCGAGTTTAAATCTGGCCTCAGACATTTCCTACTTGTCTGATCCTGAACAAGTCTCTTAACCCTAGTTGCCTAGTCTTTACCACTATTCTTGGAGTGGAGACTTAGAACTGATTCTAAGACAGAAGGTAAATAAGGGTTTTAAAAACAATCCATTGACATCAGTGTAATGCAAGGTATCCCAAAACTTAGCACAGCTTTAAGCTACACAAAGACTTTTGGGACACCTACCCTATAAATAGGCTTATTCCTTTCCTTTGTTTTTGCTATATAAATGTCCAGTTTCCTTTTTTGATCCTACTGTAAGATCATGTTTCATGTTTGTCTTTGAATTCCTAGCACCTAGCATTGCCTAGGACAGGGGTCGGCAACCTTTTTGGCAATGAGAGCCATAAATGCCACGTTTTTTAAAATGTTATTTCGTGAGAGCCGTACAGTTCTCACAGTGCTCGCTCCTGTAACAGTGCCTGAAAAAAATTGACTTTATGGCTCCTGCAGAAAGAGCCATATCTGGCCCTCAAAAGAGCCAGATATGGCTCAAGAGCCATACGTTGCTGACCCCTGGTCTAGGATGTACTAGGCACTTAATAAATATTGACTGATTAAATAAGATCCTAGATTTAAAATTGAAAGTGACCTCATAAGCATTTAGTACAGCCCCTTATGTTACTGAGCCCTCAAGGTGGTAAGAGACCTGGGTTGAGTGATAGTTTTCTCGCAACTCAGTAAACAATAATGAACATACTCAGGGAAACAGGTAGAAAAAGCACTATTCAAACCTTGATTCTATGATTGAAAATCTAGCTTAAGTAATCATCTTTGTTAATGTGTTATTTAGGGCAGCTAGCTGGCACAGTGGATAGAATGCAGGTTTTGGAGTCCAGAAGACTCTTTTTCCTGAATTCAGATCTGATCTTAAACACTTTCTAGCTCTGTGACCCTGAGCATGTCACTTAATCCTGTTTGCCTTAGTTTCTTCAACTGTAAAATGAGCTGGAGAAGGAAAGGGCAACTATTCCAGTATCTTTGCCAGGAAAATCCCAAAATTGGTCACAAAGAGTTAGACATGATTGAATAACAACAACAAGTAAGTAACCTACTTATAATCATTTGATGCCCTTTGGGTCAAGACTGCAATTTAGATTTTTCTGATGTAATGAAATTCAGTCAATTGTGGCCATGAAATCTCACTAGGACAATATTTAATTAATGTAATGGGCTTTTCTTGTAGTGTACAGTTTGGGATCAGTGAAAGCTCTATGCATACCCTGTTTCCAAATGCAACCAAGCCAGATCTCTTCTTCCTCTACTTCTGAACCTTGTTTTTTGTTGGGCTTCCCATCCAACTGCATTTCATAATTTAGACAAAACTTTTTATTCTACTTTTCATTGTTGATGGTTAGATTGAACAATTGAAAGTGACTAGATTTTTATTTAGGTGACATTGTGGTGTGCCAGGGCTTGATTCAATTAGCATAATGTCATGAAAAAGATTAATTAGTAGATTAATAGTTTTCACTTAAAATGAGTTGAACTAAATAACTTCTGAATTTTCAACCAACTCTGAATCTTTTTTAGTTCATTCTTATTGGAAAATCATTTGAATGATATTTTTAAAGAAGATAGATTCAATTTTAGGTGCTTTAGGCCAGGACTAATTAATAGCCATTATTTGCTCTTCAGATTCTTTTAGGTAGCAGCTCATAAACTATTCTAAGAAACATCTTTGAAGTTTCCTTATGGCTGCATATAGTTGTAATGGGAACATGTTTAGTTTGGGTCTGTTCCATCATCTCAATACTTTGTTCTAGTTCTTTACCAAATTTGAGGTTTTGATTTGCTTAATAATACTGGTTGGTTACAACACAAGTTTCTATTTGGTATTATTACTATTGAGAAGAAAAGCAGAAAATGAGCATTTATTATGCCCCTACTCTGTGCCAGGTACTGGCAAATATTATCTAATTTAATTTATTTACAAATATCTCATTTAATCTTCACAACCACCATAGGAGGTGAATGATATTACCAGTTGAAGAATTTAAATGACTTACCCAGGGTCATACTGGTATTAAATGTCTAAGGCAACATTTGAATTCAAATCTTCCTGACTTCTGCTCTGGCACTCTTATCCACTGTACCACTTAGCTGTGATAGCAATATAACAAAATAGTAATAAAAACTTTAAAAAAAGAAATGCACAAAGATATTCTCTCCTTTGTATAAATGTCTCCACTTCTAAGGGAAAATTGGCATCTCTGGTTTATTTCCAGTATTATTATTTGGCTCCTTCTAACTTATTATTTTTTATGGAATTCAGATAGAAATAGTGTTAGGAGAAGTCTGTCCTATTCTTTCATATTTAGTATTCTGCATGCTATTGCAAAAGATGTTGCTATTGCATGGGTGGATTATATAATTTCCTTTTGCAGTTTACATCTAATTAAACTATTGCCTCTATGTGGCCACTAGCAGTATCTTTTAGGACAACTTTAGTAGTAGAGAGAATGTGTTCTCACATAATTTTTATTTCCTATTCTAGGTCATTATATTTTGAAAGCTTGTCACTCCACATAACTTTAAGATGTGGTATGAGTACTGATGTTGTTGTGAATCATTATTATTAGTATAATATATTTATATTTAATGAATATAGCAAATTAAGGTTTAAAATTCAGATCTGAGTTGGAATCTAAGAGTAGTAAAATGACACCTTCTTAAAAGATGCTGCCTGTTCTGTGTGGCATTTTCTTTACCATTTTTTACTGATTATCATCCCTTTAGGGGATGAGTAGAAAATGATTGAAATAGTCTTAAAAGGCTTTGAGGACCACAGGCTGAAAAACTGCTAGAGTAGCCTTCTGTAGAGGATAAATAGAGTTATTCAAAGGTGATTGCCTCTGTCATATTCCTGCTTGTGGGATGATCCCACTGCCTTTGGGCACGTAGGAGCAGTTCAACAAAAAAAGCCTTTTGGCTTTGATGGTGCACCCAAACTTTAACCTGCCTCTCAAGGGGGCACAGCCAAGAGCTATCCTCTCAACCTTCATTCTTGTTTACCAGACTGCTAGATCGTGGCCTGGAAGAACTCCCATTGTAGCAATTATAGTTCACAAATTACTGATAAAACAAATTCAATATGACGTAAGACTTTATAAGAATCTCATTTTATGGTTCTCACTGGGATAGAGCATAAATTTGGACATTAAGTATATGCTTTCTTCAAAGAAATATTTGCTACTTAAGCAATGGAAAGGTATGCTTGAAGGAATGATACCACAAATGAACTTATAACTGGTTGCAAGAGAAAAATACCTCTGAGCAGCCAAACTCAAAGGGGACCAATACCATTAAGTGATAGGAGAGATGCAAATATGGACTTTGGTTTTTGTTTTTAACCCTTACCATCAATATTGTGATTTCGTTCCAAGGTAGAAGAGCTGTAAGGGCTAGGCAATGGGGTTTAAGTGATTTGCCCAGGTTTATACAGCTGGGAATGTCTTGAGGCCAGATTTGCACCTAAGACCTTCCATCTCTAGGCATTGCTCTCAGTCCACTGAGCAACCTTGCTGCCCATTGGACAGTTTTTTAAGTTTTTATGCTTTGTTGTCTATCACTCAACTCTTCAGATTAAATGGAAATAATTCCTTTTTAAAAAACTGCTTAAATTTGAGCTTTTTGTTTGGCCAATTCAATTAACCTGAATAGTTTGGTGATAAATAACAAAGCACAGTTTTTAAAACTCATAGCATTACTTCTTCAAGCATACCTTTTCATTGCTTGAGTAGCAATAACTTCCATGAAAACTGAGTGAAAACCTTTGTGACTCAGAGGTTAGAATAGTGTCATGATATAATGGATAAAGGATCATCCCTAGAGTTAGGAAGGCCTGGGGTCAGGTTCTTCCTCTTGATGACACTTACAAGCAGTGTCACTTTTATCTCTTAATGCCACCAGGCAACTCTCATGAGATCTAAATGCATTGTTCATATGTATCAATGGAGGAGTTCCTTACTCTGGTAAAATCACAGTTCCAGGAACTTGCCCTGCCTGAAAGTCCAGATATACATCCCCAAATGCCTTGAAATGGTCATCATGATTCATCTCAATTAAAAGTATTTTACCATTGACAGAGCTGAAAAGGTACCATCATCTATCCTCTCCAACAGATACCTGAACCAGAATTCCATGTCATCCTTAATGTTTGTTTATCTACCTCTACCTGAAGACCACCAGTAACAGAGAATACATTAGGTCCCCGGGTCCTTTTTAGTTCTTGATAATTTACTTTTAGCTCCATTAAAAGAACTTGACATCAACCTATTTGTAAGGCATAATTGATCTTGTTAGGAAAGCTGGACCTATACCACAGAGAAAAGGAAAGATGCTTTGTTAACTTTGAATGTCCACTATTACACAGGAATAAGATGTGGATAACTTCCTAAAAATACTAAGTTTTATTCACAGTGGCAGTGGTAAACAAAACCTTTAATGTGATGAGTAAGTTTCTTTGTAGAATACTATATCACACTGAAATGTAAAAGCCTATGAACATGAGATTCTTAATCATATTACTAGTCTCTTCTCATCAAATTTGAAAATGTTTTGTTTTCTAGTTACATATCCTTTTTATAACAGTAATGAAGGGCACAGCTGGTGCAAACAGACTTAAACTCATTCAACTACTGGACTAAAAAAATACTTGGATTCTTTAAAAAGATTTAAAAAAAAACAAATATTGGGCTCAGTTAACAGTTCTGATAATTTTCACAGCTGCAGTCTAATAGTTACATAACAAAAGACTTCATAAGAAACAAACTATGTAGCAGTTAACATGCTGTAGGGCATTTATTGCCTTCTACATATTTGGCAGAAAATTAGGCTATTAAAATGCTAGGTAGAATAAAACTATGTTTTGAAGCCAGTTCATAAATGTTCCTTTTCTTTTTTTCCCAACAAAAATAGTTTACTTAATTTTTACCCCCGAAAATATAAAAACATAAGGCTGTCAATAACTGATAATATGTTTAGGCTATTATACTGCAGGTCATCTCCAAGACCACTTGGGTTTTGACCTCTTTATTCAGATCACATTTGAGATAATTTTGCTCATTGGTTTCTTTTCCTTCCTTATCATCAACCTCCTAATATTCATTATAACCACCATTATTTTCAGTAGCTTCTCTTGTAAAGTATAATGCTTACTTTGGGACATTTACACCAAAAATTACCAAATACACTGTTGATACACTGTCTGTATCAAAGATAGTTTACACATCATCATTGAGGTCTCCATGTTCAGGAACTTCCATAAGAGAAAAGAAATTGAAGAAAGAAATTCATTGGGATGCTTTCTGTTTCAGTTTTAACTATCCTATGACACTTGTCTGTTAACTTATTAGTAGCTTTCAAAGTGACATTTTCCTCTTTTTTTTTCCTAATCTACCTGAAATCTTCTGCCAGTCAGTTTCTGATCCATCAAAAGAGAAAGCATCTGAATTATCTGGGTTTGATGGCTGTGGTGAAGAGGGGGCATAACTGATTTGCAGAGAATTCTTTCCTTGTCATGTTCTTTGTAAAATATTCATTAGGTTCAAAATAAAATTCTAATTTGAAACTCAGAAGTTCGTCAGCCTCTGTGAGAACTCTATTTTGATATCTTTACTGTCTGTTGTTGATTTTTTGTTATCATGGATCCCTTTGGCTATCTGGTGGAATTTATGGACCCTTTCTTAGAATACTGTTTTAAATGCATAAAACAAAGTATTAAGATTACAAAGGAAATCAATCAAATTGAAATAGTTATCAAAATATTTTTTAGAAGTTCATGGACCTCAGAATATGAACCCCTGCTTAGAGTTTTTTTTTAATCTTTTTTATCCTTTTCAATTCTAGCCCAGCATTTCTGAAATTTCTTCATTTCTCTAGTTTCCATTAATTTTCTTCCTTAGGTTAGTAAATCATATTAACAATTTCACTTATTAAAAAAAACAGCTGGTAAATAATGTACTTTCAAGTTCATGAACTTCTTTATAGGACTACGTTTTTTCCATAAATTAAACTTGGAGGTGTTTTGGTTTTGTTTGTTTGTTTATTTGTTTTTTTAAGAGTATCCACCCATTACCTCACTTTTTGCAAGTTCTCAGGTCATTGTTGATGTTTCTACCTACCAAACCATCCAGTCTTTCTTGAGCTGAAAAAGAATCTGAGGATTTTTTGTATTATTTTTGCATCATTACCAGAATCAGCTGAAGTGCTTTGATGTTTGTATATATACCAGTTCCTCTTCTTCAAGGTCCACTATGTATAAGACTTCTGAATATTTTATATTCATAGCCTCTATGGGGATCAGGTGGCCAGAGCGGACATGGGTTGACTTGGCAGGAGAAGCAGGAGGTAGTTGTGCACTGAGTAGATGGTGCAAAAAAAAAGCCAACCTATCATAACTTTTCTGTCACTCCTAATTATAATGAAATTTTTCCTTGCATCATCCTGAAACTTGACTCTCCTTATTGCTCCTATTTCTGACTTTAAATCCAAGCAGCCACAGGAGTAATACTTCAACTCCTTGATATATAGCCTTTCAACTCCTTAGAGAGAGTTATTTTTAGTCCTTTACCCTAGACAGTGATGGGCAAACTTTTTAAAGAGGGGACCAAAGGAAAGGAAATGCTCATCTGTCAGTCTGTTTCTAAGGCAACTCTTTCAAAGTTTCATTGTATCCTACTCATTGTATTCGTCAGATTAAGAATAATGTCACGCCATGGGATAAAGCATTTCAGGAGGTCACATCTGACTGGCAGGCCGTGGTTTGCCCATCACTGCCCTAAGAGGTCTGTTCCCTTCCTGTTTGTCTGACCCTTACCTGGTATGATCTCTGAACCCCTCATTATCCTGGCTCTCCTCTTTTGATGCCAGCAATATCCTTCTTAGGATGTGATGCGCAGCCCCCACCCACCCCCGAACTTTATGTAGAATTCCGTTTGTGAACCAACCAGGTCAGAATGCAGAAGGCCTGTTACCTTCCATATTTTGTATTTTTTAATTGAATTTTATTTTTTCATTTACATATAGAAGCAATTTTTGACAATTGTTTTCCAATATTTTGCAGTTCAGATTTCTCTCTCTCTGTACCCCCCTCCATACTATAAATAATCTAATATAAATTATACGAGTGCTTTCATGCAACATATATTTCCGTATTGACTGAAGACACATATCACATACATAATTAAACTCATGAATGAAATAAAGTGAAAGATGGCGTGCTTTAATCTGTAATTAGATTCCAACAGTTCCTCCTTTTGGCTATGAATAGCTTTTTTTTTTTTTTTTTTTTTTTTTTTTTAATATCATGAGTCCCTTGGTGTTATTTTGGGTTCTTGTTTGTCTGATAATAGTTTAGTCCTTCACAGTTGATCATCATACAGTGTTTCTGTTACTAAATCCACTGTTTTCCTGGTTCTACTCACTTCACTTTGCATTACTTCATATAAGTCTTTCCAGGTTTTTCTGAATTAATCCTGTTCATTATTTCTTGTGGCGCAGTAGTTTTCCGTTATAGCCATATACCACAGCTTATTCAGCCATTTCCCAGTTGATGGATATCCCCTTAGTTTCTAGTTCTCTGCCACCAATAAAAAAATGCTAAAAATATTTTTGTACAATTAGGTCCTTTTTCCTTATCTCTGATCTCTTTGGTATACAGAACTAGTACTGTTATTACTGGGTCAAAGGGTATGCATAGTTTTATGGACTGTTGGGCATGGTTCCATGTTGCTCTCCAGAATGGTCCTATTAATTCACAATTCCACCAATAGTGCATTAGTGTTCCAGTTTTCCCACATTACCTACAACATTTATCATTTTCCTTTTTGGTTTTGTTAGCTGCTGATAGGTGTGAGGTAGTATCTCAGAGTTGTTTTAATTTGCATTTCTCTAATCCATAGCAATAGGATAAACTGAATCAGTTAGCAGAGGAAAGACATTTAAAGTTAAAGGAGATTTGGAAATGACTATTTCTCTTAAAGGTGAGATTTTAGCTGGGTCTTGGCTTCAGAAGAGAAGAAAGAAAGGCATGGAAAGCTAGACTTGGAACACTTTGTTCATAACTTCACTCAAGATTGAAACTGATCCATTTATGAAATTTTTTCTAATCATCTTTCAGCCATTTCCATATTTATCCATCAGATCCTTTCTATAAGGAAAGCTTGAGAAATTTTTATTTAATGCTTTGACAGCATCTAGGGGTGCATGTGTGTGTTACACTGTTTAAATCATTTCTTTCACTTACTAGTCTATTCATTTTGTCAAAAAGGGAAACAAATTTATTAGGCTGTTGTGAAGAGTGCTTGATGGTGGTGCCACTTTGGATCTCAGTGATTTCTGATTTCCCTTCCAAGTTCTCATAAACCACCTTTCTATTAAGACATTTGAAAATTCTGGAAGTAATAAGTTAGTCTCAAAAGTCTACAGTTAGAAGATTCTACTCTCCTTATTTTTAGGAACAGCCCAGCAGTTACTTATCTTTCTAGCTTTGTATAACTTCATTCATTTTCCAGTTTATAGAAACTCACATCAACCTGTTTTTTCTATGGCCTAGGATGTGTTTATATCTGGTAATTTGCATTCGTTCAAGGGAGCTAAGGACTCTTTTATTTGTTTTGGGTTTCACCTCGCTACAAACCAGTTTCATTCTCCTGAATTGAAGAGTTTTCTCTTATCATTGTGCTATCCAGTCCAAGAAATGGCCCTTTTCCTTCTTCTCATCTCTTGCATGATCAGTGAAGTTTCTTCATTTGATCTTAGTATTCATTACCAGCCCTAGCTCATTCTGTGCTTAAGTATTTCTAGCATTATCCTTATAGGATTATCCTAGGAAATTTGTATTTACCTTCATTCTCCTGTCTCAGTACTTGTCCTCTTAAAAAAAATTAAACTAAGTTAATACAAGTTCCTGGTGTATCAAGAAAACAATTTTCACATGATAAGAAACTTTCTATAACAATTCCCATTACTTTTCTCTGCCTTTTAAATAGATAAAATGCATGTTATTGTCTTTAATATATGAGAAGCCTAAGACCTGTAGAGGTTAGGTGACTTGCTCAACTATTCAACTAATAAAGGACAAGACTGAGGAATAAAGGTTATGGCATGTTTTTATTTCGGTTTTCTTAAACTGGGAGTGCTTTTAGACAGGCACTTACTGTCTCTCATACTCCTTACCTCTAAGATGAGAGAGTGGGATTAGATAGCCTCCGAGTTCCCTTTCAGCTCTAGAACTATGACTCTGTGCTAAAATTGAAGATGAGAAGTGATTTGCCCAAGGTCACCACACAAGGTCATGTTTGAGTAGCAGAGGTTACTTTAGACTCTCAGTCTTATAATTCAAAGCCTAGTGCTCTTGCTACAAATGTATTTTTCTCAAGTATTTTGTAAATACATAATCAAACATCCTTTGCCCGTCTTTTAAAAAGGCTTTAGGAGAAAGCACGTGCTTTCTCATATTATTATTGATATTTTAAAAGTGCCTTTTCTTTTGTGTGTGTTTAGGGAAACTTGTTTTTAGAATTACCAGAGAAAAAAATATTGGGTAGAATGGACTGTTAGCCCAAACCAGCATGCGGTTTCTTATGCTCTTGTAGGTTTATTAATACTTTAAGCTAATTCCCCACCCTCACCAAATATTGTAAGTAGTAGAAATTGCATCATATTTAAGCAAGAAATAGAATCAGCTCTTGTTTAATGACTTTTTATTTCTTAGAAACATAAAGCTACAAATTGACTTTCAGAGATGAAACTGTATTTGAGTTGAGTGTGGGGAATGGATGAATAGAGAAGCATGACTAAGGACTATCTGGCTTAAGTCGGTTATTTAAATTCTTTCAGTCTATAGTCTGTACAAAGAGTAAATTGGGGAAAGTACTAGGTTAATATTAAGTGACCAAATGAACTGGTCTCACTTGCCGCTTCCTATTTTTAGAGAGGCAGCAAGAAAGGCAGTGAGGTAGCACAGGAGATTCTGGGTTCGTTTCTGGTCTTAGACACTTCCTAATTGGATGATCCTAGACAAGTTAATTAACCCCAGTTGCTTAATTCTTACTGCTCCTTTCTTAGAATTGATACTTAGTACTTAGTATTGATTCTAAGACAGAAGATAAGAAGTTGGTTTTTTTTAAGTCAACAAAGAAGACAGAGCAGATCTAGAAAGGTTGGTGAACACATTGATTGAATAAATGCCTTTGACCACCTTGAAGTACAAGCTAAATATTGAGCCAGAACTATGGACCTTATATACAACTATTTTTTTCTTTTTATTCTCATACTCTTTTGCTTGTCCTTAACATCATAGGATCATAGAAGGAAGGGACTTTAGAGTTAATCCCTTAACATATAGTACCCATACATTGCCCTGTTTGTGAATGCTACTTTTCAGACTCTAGGAAGCAATTTTAGTGTGAACTTAGCTTGTGTTCATACAAAGAGCTTCAGGACCCTGTTTTTGCATCCCATCATGCACTGTGCCTTTGTAGCTCCCTGCATCACCAGGTAGCAGATTTGTATTTAGCTTAAAGGGTCAATCACTGTTAAATTCAATTCTGTGCTCCCTCTAGTCTCTACTTTGTTCATGTGGCAATAGGAAAGAAAGCACAGGCTTCCTTCCACCTGTCAATTGAGATTTGTTGACTCTGAGCTCCAGCTGAGAGCATCGAAGGGAGATGATAAGTATCTTGAGGGCATGAATCCTGCCTTCTCAGCACTTGATAAACTTTAATGGTAGGTAGTCTAGTACATCTTGCTTGTGTGCTTCCTCATTGCTTGTTGATGTTGATAAAAGAGATTTGAGAAAGTAACCAGTTCATTTTAGTAGCTTTATATCCATGTTAGGTACAAGTTGAAGTCACACTTCTCCAAGTGGAATGTCAAGCCTAACAAAAGGGACCCTTTCTTTCAGGTCAATGACTTTAAAAAAGGTTCGCATGTAAATGTTGTGCTTAGAAAGTAAGATAATCTTTTGGGTTAAATTCTAGAGGCCTATACTTCTCTTTTGGGCTGTCTTTATACTTAGTTAAATTACTTGTCACTTCTGTGGTATGATTTGAGGCATGTAGCACTTGCTAGCTAGGGTATTGTGTTTAAAAGGCTACTTTAAAAATTCACATGTTTCTAGGATAGTAGAGAACCATTTTCAATGGCATACATTAGTTCAGTGATGGCGAACATATGGCATGGGTACCAAAGATGGCACACAGATCTCTCTCTCTCTCTGTGGGCACATGACCAAACTGCCACATGCCTTTCTCTCCCTCCCCTAGTACATTACTAGAAAGGTAGAGGGACTCAGCCAGAGCTGTTCCCCTTCCCCTCTCCAACAGACCTGATGACATTTTCACACACACACACACACACACACACACACACACACACACACACACACCCTCCCTGCCCAGCAGCCCAGTGGGAGTGCACAAGGGGTAAGATGGACAGGCAGCAGAGCTGGATGGTACCAGAGTGCTTGGGCCACTCCCCTCCCCCTCTCTACACTAGCTGAGGACATTCTTCCCTTCACTTGCCCTTCTGCCCAGCAGGCTAATGGGAGTGCTTCCTCCCTCCCCTGTGTGGGGTAAGGGGGTGGGGTGCTCAGTACTCACGGTAGGGGACTGGTACAGCACTTAGTCTGGGGGGTTGTGATGGGGGTGGGGCCTGACACCATCATCATTGCATTAGTTTATTGTTTGAATTATTTTGGGTAGGGAAGTCCTAAAGGTTTGGGGCATAATACTTTAAATTCTTTTCTGGTTTGTGTGGAGGTGGGGAGAGAAGAGAGGAAAGGAGTCATCTTTGATAGCTTAGATAAGAAAGAAAATAATAGAACAACTCCTGATAAATTTTGATCACTAATTCAATACATCTTGGGGTACTGAATTCTTTACTACACCTTAGGCTACTGAAAGAAATGACATGGGATTGCTTTAAAAGGCTATGGGAGAATGGGGAAGATACTACAGAATTGAAGATGGGTAAATACCATTTTGTTTTTGTTGCTGTTTTTAGACCTTTACCTTCTCTCTTAGAATTGATGCTAAACATCAATTCTAAGGCATTCAATGGTGAGGGCTAGGTAATGGAGATTAAGTGATTTGTCTGAGATCAGATTTGAGCTCAAGATTTCCCATCTTTAGGCCTGGCTCCTCTATGCACTGAGCTAGCTACCTAGTTGTTCCTGTTGTTTTTTAAGGAGGAAAACAGAGCCTACAAGTTACAGGCTATCATTTCATAATATATATCATGAAAAGGTCAGTCAGCAAACATTTACTAAACATCTACCTAGTGTCAGACTCTGGGGATACTAAGAGAACTTGAATGTAGAGACTCTGCCTACAGGAAGCTTACATTCTATCCAAGGGAGATGATATGCATTTCTATAGTTTAGGCAATGTATATTTGAAATAGGTACAAAGTAACCATAGGATAAAGGCATTAGCAGTTAGTATGCATGCAGGGTTCAAGAAAAGTTTCATGTAGGAGAGATGGTGTGTGAGTTTAGCCTTAAAGGAAGTTAGTGATGTTTAGAATCACACATTCCAGGGCAGATAGATACTGCAAAGGCCAGAGATGGGAGAGAGGGAGTCCAAAATACCCCAGGCCTTTCCCTTTTGCCCTTGCAGTTGAACTCTCATTATAGATATTGTCTTGTAGGGGGCAGTTAGGTAGCTAACTGGTTAGAGAGCCAGGCCTGGAGACAGAAGATCCTGGATTCAAATTTGGCCTCAGCCACTTCCTACCATTTGTTATTTTGTTTGTGTGTGTGTGTGTGTGTGTGTGTGTGTGTGTGTGTGTGTGTGTGTGTTTTGTTTTGTTTTGTTTTGTTTTGTTTTGTTTTTCATTTTAAACCCTTAGCTTCTGTGTATTGACTTATAGGTGGAAGAGTTGTAAGGGTAGGCAATGGGGGTCAAGTGACTTGCCCAGGGTCACACAGCTGGGAAGTGTCTGAGGCCGGATTTGAACCTAGGACCTCCCGTCTCTAGACCTGGCTCTCAATCCACCAAGCTACCCAGCTGCCCCCTACCATTTGTTATTTTTAAAAATAATAAAAGCTGATATTAAGAGGAAAAGTAATATTTTAATTACCATGGCCATGTTGGTAAAATATATAAGACCGCGTGCCTGGCTGAGAGCTATTTCAAACCTCCCGCCATTTAGGTTCCGCCCACCTGGCTGCCTCATACGAAAGAGAGCCCAGTGATCCCCAGGAGTTTTTATATCATTCTCTTATGTCATCACACTTTCTGTCTGCCTCCATTTTACAAGAGGAATCATGGGAAATGTAGTTTCCAAAGTCCCCTAAACGTCCACAGGAAGTTTGTCGTATATCTACATATCTTAAGGCTCAAATGAGCCACAGATGCCTCTAAATGGAACCCCAGAACTTATTTAAAATAACACACTTTGTAACTCTAGGCAAATCACTTAACCCCCAGAGTCTAGCCCAGTGGTTCCCAAACTTTTTTGGCCTACCGCCTGTAATAAAAAGTAAAGAAAGGGGCAAATAGGGGGGTTTAGGTCCTTTGGTGGGAAAGGAGGGTGCAATAGTGGATTGAGGTGGTAAGGAGAGATGTAAGGTTATGGCTGAGTTTAGGGAAATAGAGGACAAGGTAGTATAATGAATGGTAAGGAAGATGATAAGGTAATTAGGGGAGGCAGCTGCAACAGGGAGACACTCAAACTAGAGACAGAGGTTACTGGGGAAGGAAGGCTGGACTCTTCCAGGGAAAATGGTATTTCTACAGACACAAGGGTTAGGGCCAGTCAGAAGTGGTTTGAATCTGACTAGAGGGCTTTCTAGTCAGTTTCTCAAGTCCACAAAGGAGGAGTCCTAAGGCTCCTCCCTGTCAATGAAACTGAAGGATCTCCAGGAGGAAGTATAGAGACAACTACTTCCTCCCAAGATGGACGCCTCCAGCTTCCGTCAGGAAAATAGAGAGAATAATTCCTTCCCTCCTTCAACTCTCACTTATCGTCAAGCCAATGGTTTAGCAAAGGGTTTGAAAAGGTAACAATGGGGTTTATTAAAGTTTCAGGGTTGATTATCAAGGAGAGAGGAGTTCAGGGTTTCCCTAACAGCCACTAGGGAGAAGCTCAAGGTGGGGGAGGGTCACAGGAATGGCTTGGACTTAGAGAGAGCCTGCTCTCTCTCTCAGGCTGGGGAAGTTTGGCTGCCCTTGAGGTTAGGGAGTACTAAAACAATGAAGCAAAGGATAGTTTGTTTCAAGGGGAAGCCCTACTTGTCTTTGGGGAACTAAATCCTCAAAGTCTAATTGCTACAGCCCCAAAATCCACCCTTCTCCCAAAGCCCACAGGAAATCAGGAAGGTAATAGGGGAATGATGTAAAGAAGATCAGGGAAGGTCCAGAAATTAACTAAACTCCAAAAATCCAAAGACAAAAGCACAGATTCAAGGCAAGATTTCAGCTCGAAGGCAGAGCCCAGTTCGCCCCTCCACTCTTCACAAGCTTCTAGGACCAACTGACCTTTGTTAGAGTTCTAAAGCTAGCTAACTGCCAGAAGTTCTACAGTTAGGTTTTGCAAGGGTAAATGCCTTGATTGCATCTCTGCATTACACACGCCCCCTTTCCAGAAAAAATATTACTTAGCCCCCTGGAAATTAAATTTTTTAAAATTTTAATAGCAATTAATAGGAAAGATAAATGCACCTGTGGCCATCACCGCTCTCCTGCATCACTGCAGCACCCACTAGCGGGCAGTAGCACCCACTTTGGGAATTACTGGTCTAGCCCATACTTCTCTTTTGTCTTAGAACCAATATTTCTAGGATGGAAGGTAAGACTTTTTTAAAAAAGTATTGTTTCCTCCTATTACAGTGTGACCTCCTTGGGAGCAATAACTGTCTTCATTTTTCTATTTGTGCACCCAGGGCTTGGCAACATAGTAAGCATTTAATAAATGCTATTTCATTCATAAGTATAAGGAACAGTAAGAGCTAGAGTATACTGTATATGGAGGGGAATAATCTGCAATAAACCTGGAAAAGTTGTTTGGACTAATTTGTAAAGAACTTTAAGTTCCAAACTAAAAAGTTTATTTGATCCTTGAAGAAATAGTCATTGTAGTTTAAGTAGGATAGTAACATGGCCAGACATGTTCTTTAGGAAAATCACTGAGAGTAGATTAGAATGGGAAGAGATTTAAAGGAAAAAACCAATTAGATGTTGGCATATATATTATGGTAATTCCATTTCATATCCTGCATGAATTTATCTGTAACCTAGTTGAAATATGGTTATTGTTCATCACCACACCCCTGGTTTTATGACCCCCTTTAAGTGTTGTCATGTTGACAGTGACATTTCACCTAATTCTGTATCATAGATAATGACAAGTATTATCATTCTCATTTTATACATAAAGAAAAAATGAAACAGGATAGAGATGACTTGACTGATGGCACCACAGAGGGGGACCATACCTGAAGTAGAAACTAAGGCGCCTAAATTCCATTATCAGTTCCCCAGCTTTGCTCTTGTGAGATTTTAGCACAGTATTTAACAATGTCTTTTTATTATTCTTGAGGAAAATATGGGGACACATGGACTAGGTGTTGGTACATTCGCATCATATTTGAAACATGTCCAAAACTTAATTCGTCTTTTTCCCAAAACCTTTCCTTCTTCTTAAGTTCCTTGTTATTGTCCAAGACTCCACTCTCCCCCAGGCTTCGAAGGTCCTTACCATTCCCAACCCCTCATTCACCCTATTCCACACATATTTAGTCTGTTGTCTGCCCGTGTTCTTTTTCTCCTCTCAAACAAAACTTGAATCTCCCCATTCTCTTCCCTCCCTCAGCTCACCACTGGTGAGGCTCTCATCATCTCATATTGTAGTGGCCTGCTGCTGGGTCTTCCTGACTCAAGCCTTTCTTCACTCTAACCTCTGCCTTCCTTTCTGCTGCCAAAATGATCTTCCTCCAGGGCAGATGTGAACTTGTTGTTTTTCTCTACTTCTCCAGAATTAAATAGAAAATTTTTCTTTGGCTTCTAAATACCCTTCACATCTGACCCCTTCCTAGGTTTTTAGTCTTCTTACACTTTTCTCCCTGCCATGTACTTTTTTAAACCTTTACCTTCCATCTTAGAATAATACTGTGTATTGGTTCCAAGACAGAAGAGGAATAATGCCTAGGCAGTGGGAGTTAAGTGACCTACCTAGGGTCACACAGCTAGGAAGTATCTGAGGCCAGATTTAAACCCAAGACCTCCTGTCTCTTGGCCTGGCTCTCTAACCACTGTTACCAAGCTGTTCTTCCCTCTAATCTAGCAACAATGGCCTTCTTGCTCTTCCATATACTTGACCCTCCTTCTGCCCACTGGTGCTATCTCTTATGGCTTGAATGTTTTCCCTCCTCATCTCAGCCTTGCTAATTTCTTTAACGACTCAACTCAAATCTCAGTCTCCCCCTCCACCTCCCAACATACTGTTTTCCCCTTTAAATTGCTTCCCATTTACATTGCATCTGCATTATAGGTAAAACTTTTTGCATGAGGACTTACCTATTAGAATGTGGATTCCTTCAAGGTAAAGACTTTATTTTTGCCTTTCTTGACTATATACATAGGTATCTGGCACAGATAGGCTAATTGATTAATTGATTGATGATCTATATAAGGAAGATGAATTCAGATCCAGTCTCATACACTGCAGTGTGATCTTTGGCAAGTCACTTAATCTTTGTTTCAGTTTCCTCAACAGTAAAATCAGAATAATAATAGCACCTACCTGGAAGGGTTGCTGAGAGGATTAAATGAGATAATAATTGTTAAGTGCTTAGCACTGTGCCTTGGCACATTATAGATGCAATTATAAATGCTAGCTGCTGCTTTTGTATTTCTGAAGTGTATTTGTATAAAATGCCATTTATTCCTAATAAAAAATAAGATAAATCAACTCACATTTCTTGACTGAGAAGAATATGAAAGTTTAAAATTTCAGTCTGAATGGTTTGGACTAACATCAGTGTTTTTCTAAGCATGCCTTTGGTCCAGATCTATGCCTGTATTTCTAACCATGAAAGAAATAATACTGCTTGATTTTTCTTGCAGTGTAGAATAATGCCTTGGATTAGAAGGCAAACAGTTTCTAGAAATAGCAAGAGAGGCAGAAGGTGGTTTGCTTCTCAGAAAATAAGAAAAAGCCACATTGTTTTCCTGATGACACTGTATAGTTGTGAATCTTGGTACAGCACAGTCTTGAATTCAAGTCCTAATAACCCAGAGAACAGAGGAGAGGCAGGAGAAGAACAAGGCAATTCACCAATGCAGTCTTCTGTATTTGATATTTCCAGGATATGTGTGGTCCAAAATGGAAGTGGTCTGTTTAGATTTTTTTAGATTAAGGCAGAAGTTTAACTTTTCATAAAGAAAAATTAGCCTTCTTGATAAGCTTCTTATAACCTTTGGGGTATGGATATTCCAAGTTTGGAATTCCTAGATGGATTCCTTGGAATGCTTCCAGCAGGTTATGTAGATCTTTAGATATTCTTATGGCATGACACCAGCAGGAATTACCTACAAGGAGGAGTGAATGGGTTTTTGTCTTTTATTGGAGGGAAATATGTTGTCTGTTCAGATTACAGTTCCATTGAAAGTATATAGGTATGTAGGTTAATATCTTGTCACTTAATGATTTCAGTATCATAAAATGTTTGCATTAGTAAGTAATTGAGCATAGCTACACAGTCAAGGGGCTAGGACCCAGGATCCTGGTTCCTCCCATTACCTTTATGACCTTGAACTAATTTAGCTGAAGATGGAAAGATTGTTTTGTCACTTACTACATTAGACAATCTTCCCATGTTTTTCAGTCTTTAAAAGATATTCTACATTCCTTATTCTCTGAGTAGTTATTTCCTATGGGGAAGATGCCCTCTTGGGATTTATATGTTTTCTCAAGTGATAGTCTTGACTTTTATCCCTTCCTAACCAAGCTCAGTCCTCTCTCAAAGTAGAAAATAAAGCGAGACCTATGGCAACTAGCTTTTGATCACAATACCCTCAAAGTGTAGAAGTAATTAAGTAGTCTAGTTTTCCAATCAGAAGATTATATTTGGCCTCATTTATGACCTTTTGTCATCTACTTCCTCTCCTACAAGACTTTTAACACGATGCTTCCCTTATAGGCTAAAATGTGTATAAACACTCACAAACTTAGTAACTCAAGTTCACCTTTTGGAAAAACTTAGACTCTCTCTAAAGACCTGCACATTTTTGGACCTCTCGTTGAGGTGACCACCTCCTTTGCCAGTAAATAAGGACATACCTTTTTGCTTCTCTTCTTCAGTAAGGTGATGGCGTTGACATTAATAATCCCCTTCATGGAATAGACCAGTGGTTCCCAAACTTTTTTGGCCTACTGCCCCCTTTCCAGAAAAAATATTACTTAGCCCCCTGGAAATTAATTTAAAAAAAATTTAAAAGCAATTAATAGGAAAGATAAATACACCTGTGGCCATCACTGCCTTCCTGGATCGCTGCAGCACCCACCAGGGGGCGGTAGCGCCCACTTTGGGAATCATTGGATAGACTATCAGAACTATTCAGCTATAGACCCATATGAGTAGTTCTTGAATCAGAGTGTGATAGAGAGCATCTCCACAAATAGAGAATTCTAAATTTAGTTATCATCATTGGCATTTATATAGACCAGTGATGGGCAAACTATAGCCCTTGGGCCAGATTCGGCCCCCTGAAATATTCTATATGGCAGGGCAACATTATTCCTAATCTGACAAATACAATGAGTAGGTTATAATACAATGAAACTTCTTAAGAGTTGCCTTAGAAACAGACTGACAGATGAGCATTTCCTTTCCTTTGGTCCCCTCTTTAAAAAGTTTGCCCATCACTGATATAGACTATTAAAGTTTGCAAAGTGTCTTACATATGTTATTTCACTTTATTCCCACAACAATCTTTTGAAGTTGGTGCAGTTATTACATTTACAGTTGTAAAAATTGAGGCTGAGATGCGGTGATCTAGGTTCATCTATCTAGTAAGTATCTAAAGCAGTCTTTGAACTTAGGCTTTGGACTCCAGAGTCTATTCATTTTGATACCTCCTCCATCTTATTACCCCTTAGGTAATAAGTTACCTTGGTTTTCTTGAAATGTCTTTTTGTGCAAGTGATCATATAGTTACACATTGAGCTTCAATTAGCTTTAATAAGTTTAGGCTTATGAGACCGATTTCTCTAAACCATTTCCCACTGCCTGTCCTTTCTATTCACCTACGCCACATCTTCTGATGGGGTCTTGCCCTTTCTTTTTTTCTTATTTTTTCAGTCCACAAAAAATTTACTTTCTCTCCCTCCTTCTACCCCCATTCCCACCCCTCACCCCCTCATTGAGACAGAGAAACAAAATCTCTGTTAAAAACAAATATAGTGAAGCAAACAAATGACTACTATAATATTGAAGAAACTCAGTTAGGGATGTTTATGGAGGGGAAAGAGAGTCTATGTGGTTGTGAGACTCTTCTAGCTCTCCCTTTGCACCAATATACACTGCTAGACTTTGAGGGCGTCACCCCGAAACTGGGTGACCTGGATGGTTGTGCTGCCCCACAGGAGTTGGGGACGAGGCTTCCCTGTAAGATGAAGTATGAGGTACCCCAATCCGATTCTGAATGAGGGCGGGGTTCACATAAGCCTCCCCTGAGGTCAGTCAACTTCACAGCTGGTGGCCTGGCTCCAAGATGGAGGCAACCAGATCAAGCTGTGATTCCCTTCCCCTTTCTTGTCTCTCAGACACTCTGGAATGCTATCTGACTAACAAAAGGCTTTTATTATTTGCAGTTCAGGGGTTGGGAAAAGGGGTGGACAAAGGGATTTTGGGGTTCTCACTCCCAAGCTTCTTCCCTTGCCTCTTCTCCTTCTGTTTCTATTTCTATTATTCTATTTCTATCCCTTTCCTATAATTGTAAGTTTGACTGAAAGGGGGTCTCTCAGCAAGGTTGGGTAATGGTTGAAGGAGAGTAAGAGATGGCTCCCAAAATGGAGTCCTGTGATAATTGGATTAAACCTACACTGCCCATCTTTAGATTTAATCACCAAAAGTGAGAGCACCTTCCAATTCTGGGACGTCCTAACCCACGTGTGCTGGAGTGAGTAACAAATCAGAATTGACGCACAACCCCCTATGCTTTCTATGAGAAAGCGTCTATTGTGATTGAACACGTGGGCAAGGGAAGGCACTGGAAGTGACCCCTTCCAAAGAGGAAGAGGAGTGAGGCTGTGACTGGTGTGGTAAAGGAGACCTGAGGGAGTTTCGCTAGGTACTGACCGAGACTTCCACGTGGTGAGTTGCTGGTTTGTGACCGAGACTGTTCTACGTGGTGAGTTTAAAGACTGAATCTTCCGGAACTTCTATTGGGAAACTTCCTTTTATAGACTCTGTGAGTGGAGTTTGCTCCATTCACCTCTGGGCCTCAGGCCTTTTAAACCTCGGCTGAGAGTTAAGATCTGCCTGGACTAATCAGTGAGCTAGATTCTTAATGTCTTTCTCTCTCTCTTCTCTCATGTAAACAAATTTACATAAAAGTCAATTTTGATTTGAGATTATTCTTAATTGAGGATTGATAGTTCAATCCTCTGGCAACCACCTTTAACATATTGAACCCATAAAACTCCTTTTTCTCCCTTACAGTCCAAACACTTAGCTGACTCTATGATTGAAGTCTTGCTGGGTGAGTTGCAATGAATGACTTTGACCAGGGAATTAGGGTTTCAATGTCCAAAGAAAGATCCTCAGGAAGCCCTCGGGACTGGATTCGAGCTGAGATGTCCACCTCCTCCCTCTTTCCAGTACTGTGCCCGCAGCCCTTCTTCTCCTTCCTCCTACAGAGAATTACCCAGAATCTCCCTGGTCTCAACTGTCACCAGCTGGCAGCCATTCCTTCTCTGGCTCCTTTTGTCCTATCCCCCTTGCACAAATCCCATCCTTACACTACATTGGTCATTGTCTAAAAAAGAAATCTAAATCTGTGCTTCAAGTCCATCACATCTCTATCAGGAGGCAAGTAATATGATTCCTGTGGAGTCATGGTCGGTCATTGCTTTGATTAGGGTATCTATGTCTTTTAAAGTTATTTGGCTTTCCAGTATTGTTATTACTGTATAATTTGTTCTCCTGGTTCTCCTTATTTCACTTTGAATCAGCTTATGTAAATCTTGCCAGGCTTCTGTAAAAATGGTATCTTCTAATCAAAAGTGATTTGTAGGGGGCAGCTGGGTAGCTCAGTGGATTGAGAGCCAGGCCTAGAGACAGGAGGTCCTACATTCAAATCTGGCCTTAGACACTTCCCAGCTGTGTGACCCTAGGCAAGTCACTTAACCCCTGTTGCCTAGGCCTTACCACTCTTCTGCCTTGGAGCCAATACACAGTATTGACTCCAAGATGGAAGGTAAGGATTTATTTAAAAAAAAAAAAAAAAGTGATTTGGAGCACTTCCTCATATGACTTATAGACAGTTAAAATTTCTTCATCTGAGAACTAACTGTTCATTTCTTTTGACCATTGATCAATTGGTGAACAAATTATATTCTTAAGCAAGACCATAGGAGACCTTCTTTGTGTGTATGCACACACACATATATACACATACCACTCTAAGAACATAAACAAAAATCTAAAATACTGTAGAATTTGCTTTAAAGGTTGACAAAACTTCTTGGAATTTATAGAGTCCTTTTTCTAAACAAATGGCATTGACTAGAATTAATGAGGGGATTAATTTTTAGCCTGAAAGCATATCATAATAAATATCTCTTACTGCACTTTATATATTCCATGTGCAAAGCACTTTATAAATTGTAAAACTCCATTTTGACATAAGCCACATTTAAAGATTTCTTTAAGAATTGTCCAAAAAACCCAGCTTTTTTGAACAGGTAGAACTGTGTATGTATAAATTTTTCATAATCAGTGTCAGATCCTTACAAAACTATGTTTCTGTATATGTCACACAAGTTCAGACACTGCCTCAATAGAGCCCATCTGGACTGACAAGAGACAGTGATCTTTTGTATAGTTTTTGTAATCTAGGCTTGTCAAGGTCAATTAGAGGTGGGATTACAAATTTTAACTCCAGCTTCCTGGCAAATGTCCATTGACCCTAAATCTTGACACATAATTAGACTAAATTATTTGAGGCTTCTGTTCGTTTGAGTAGTTTACTACATTGAGCCTATATACCTTTTATAATTTTTACACAATTGAATGAATACCTTTCATGCCAGAGAAAATGAATATTTTCTCACTTAAATCATTAAATGCATAATGTATGTAGGCTAACTATATTTGCTACATATTACAAAGATGACCTAAATACCACTGTCTCTGGATCAAAGAATATGAATATTTTCCATATTCAAGAATATGAAGTCATTTTCCAACTTAATTTCAAATTCTTTTCCATAGAATGATCAGACCAATTCATAACTCCACTATTAATGTATTACTACATTGATCTATCTACAATCCCTTCTAACATCACCTTCCCATTTTTATCACCTTTGCCAATTTGCAGAATATGAGGTGAAATTTAATTGGCAATTTCTCTTATTGATTTGTAGAAATCTTTTATATGGTCATTAATAGTTTACAATTCTCCCTTTTTGAGAAATGTTTTTTCATACCCTTTGCTTCTCTATTGGAGAATTAATCTTGGTCTTACCTCTATATTTTAGATACTGATTTTTATTAGGAATAAGTTTTGATGATTTAAATATATATATAATTTTCTATGGGGTTGCTGGGTCGCTCAGTGGATTGAGAGCCAGGCCTAGAGACAGGAGATCCTAGGTTCAAATCTGGCCTTAGATAATTCCTAGGTGTATGACCCTGGGCAAGTCACTTAGGCCTTACCTCTCTTCTGCCTTGGAACCAATACATAGTATTAATTCTAAGATGGAATGTAAGGCTTTAAAAAAAAAATGATATAAATTTCTCCCATATCAGACAGTTTCCCTTTTTATCCTAGCTGCACTGCTTTTGTACTAGTAGAAATTTTCAGTTTCTTGTAATAAATTTTTTTATTTTACCCACTTATGTTTTAAGGTTTCTTCTATAACCTTGCATGGGTTAGAATTCTTCTATCCATAGTTGTGAAAACTACCTCCTCCCATTTCCCACCTTTAAAAAAATGTTTTCATATCCATTTGGAAATTATTGTGATATACAGTGTAAGATGCTGATCTAAACCTTTTTTGGTGAAGGAAAAGTAAACTGGGTTCTATTTTTCCCCAATAGTTCTTGCAGTTCTGGTAGTTTATCAAACATTGGACTACTCGATTCAGTCACATTGGTTTCTTATCTATTTATCTTATTTATTTGCCACTGAGCTTTTTTTTTTTTGACCAGCACCAAATAGTTTCAATGATTATACTTTTCCTAAATTGTAGGTTTGATCATGCTACTCAGTAAATTCCAGTGGCATCTTTTTTTAACCTATAGGATCAAATGTAAACTCCTCTATCATTTTAATATCCTCCCAACCCGACCTTCTGCATTGTTTCCAGTCATACTGATCTTTTGTAGTTCTGCATACAACATACTTCATCTCCTGTCTCCTTGACATTGTGTTGGCCATTTCTATGCATTCAGTGCTTTTTTCCATCACCACAAATCTTATCTCTATTTTCATTCAAGACAGCTTTTTGCATCAGGCCTTTCCTGGGCTTCTAGCTTTTCCAAAGATCACTTCTGTATATCTTTTAAATGTGCCTGGTATATACCCATACACGAACATGTTGTCTCCTGCTTTCTAATGTAGGCTCCTTGAGTATTAATGTCTATTTCACTTTTGTCTTTGTTTCCTCCTACAGTGCCTTGCACATGGTGGGCACTTAATAAATCTCATTTATTGATTTATAACTTATGATCTGAAGGCATTCCTACTTTGAAAAAAATTCTCTTTAGTCTAAACCTCCTTTTATTTTGTTTAGCTTTATAAAACAACTTGATAATTTGCTTGGTTGAGCACTAATTACTGTGTTGTCAAGCTTTCTTTTCACTAAGTATGATAATTCTACTTCTTCCATGAATCCTTCTTTGACTAAATGAAAAAAGTAGTAACCAGTTCCCCATGCCCAGGTACAACCATGATTCTCCTCTCCCCATCACCCCACACTATATACTGTTTTTAATTTCTATATCACATTATTATTTTAATAATTTGAGTGTTTATTGATTTCTGCATGTCTTTTGCAGCAGCATTTTGGCTTTGAAAGCTTCATTTGTAGTAGACCCTGCTTGTGCCCCTTGTCCACTTGGACATGGTAGAAAAGACTAGCCTTTCATTTTTTTAAATACCTGATGATATTAGTTTTACATACACATGTAGAAGTAATTCTGCTTCTTTGCCTTATTGGCCTTATGATACCTTTTTTCAGATTCATCTCTTGCTTCTTCACAATACACATCCCAGAGGGCATTGTTTTGAAGTTTTGCCTCAGCATATTTTTTTTTTTTAAACCCTTGTACTTCGGTGTATTGTCTCATAGGTGGAAGATTGGTAAGGGTGGGCAATGGGGGTCAAGTGACTTGCCCAGGGTCACACTGCTGGGAAGTGGCTGAGGCCAGGTTTGAACCTAGGACCTCCCGTCTCTAGGCCTGACTCTCACTCCACTGAGCTACCCAGCTGCCCCCATCAGCATATCTTTTTTATTGTTTCTTCTGCTTCTCTTGCTCTTAGTGACCCTATACTGTTCTGCTCTGCACACAATTACCTCAGGTATTTTGTCCTCAATTGCATACATTTATTCGGGAGTGGGGTATTTGGCAGCAGCCCTAAATCAAATGTTGGTAGTCTGGCTTTACCCCACAATGTTACTGAGGTTCTTGTCTTACGATTTGATAATTCAGCATGGTTTGCAAGTCATACTGATTGGACAGAATTGTTTAAGATACTTAATGTTAACCTCTTTGGAAAATCTTAAGTAGTAAAGCCACAAAAGCACTTTGCACATAGTAGGTGTTATTAAATATTTAGTGAATGAATGAATCTCATATATTGAGAATTATTACAACTTTCTACCTGTCAAGTTTAGTTCAAGATTTCTCACCATATTGATGTTATATCTATCTACCTTAAAGTTTCTTTAAAAATAAAACAAACAGGAGCAGTTGGGTGGCTGAGAGGATTGAGAGCCAGGCCTAGAGATGGGAGGTCCTGGGTTCAAATGTGACCTCAGATACTTCCTAGCTGTGTGACCCTGGGCAAGTCACTTAATCCCCATTGCCTAGCCCTTTACCACTCTTCTGGCTGATTCTAAGACAGAAAGTAAGGGTCAAAAAAAAAAAGCAAAATAAAATAAACAAAAAATAAACATCTAGGATCCTTGACTTGAATTTTCTACTAATGGGCCCATTAGTAATCAAACAATGACTTACCTAGCTCTTAGCTATCTTTTGTTGATGAAAATCCTTGACTGTTGTAAGGATTTAAAATTTAGGCTTTATGCTAAATATGAGAATTCTATAGTAATATTGTGGTTGCCAATTAGAGATATTATAACTTAAGTCAAAGTGACTTTTAGTACATTTATTTACAAAGAGGTAGAAAGAGTAAAAATGGAAAAGGAAGCTAAAGAGACAGGTTTTAACAAGCCTACTAATTCTTCTCCTGTGAAGTGAGGCTCAGCCCCACATGTGCTTCCCCACATCTGGTGATGTCTTCAACTAGAGTTCCACCAATGCAGCTTAGCAGGAATCTCCTGAATCAATCTCTCCAGAAGCCAGGAAAGGAAGGTCACCCAAAGAAGACTGAAGGCCAAGTTACAAGGTGAAGTCCTCCAACACCAAACTCCAAAGGAGAAGATCCAGGAGCAGTCCTCCAAGAAGCAGTCCAAGAGCCAAGGTTGAAGGATCAATGGTCCCCTTGACAGGAAGTTAAAGACTTTTTATAGTCCTTTTTCCACATCACTTTCTGTCCCTTCCTCCACTTTATAGGAACCAATTGAAGTCTTTCAATTTACCTAGCACTGCCCAGGGGCAGGGTGGTGGCCTCTGGAGTTGTCATCCACTTTAATAAGTGACTTGTGAACTCTCTTAGTATTTGAGTTTTTGACTGATTAATTTAAAAATTGCTGATTAACAGACAAAGTTTGATTTGCTCTTCATACTATAGGAATTCCTTGGTTTTGTGGATATATGATTTAGTAATCTTCTAGCTTTAAGGGCTCAAGTACTTTACTAAGTCTACAAATAAATAATGACCTCTTTGGTATTGCCTTCACTCATACTTATTCATAATGTTCTCAAGTATTTAATTGTACTCATTAGGGGCTTCTGAGAACATCAAAAGAGATTTTCTATATTTTGTCACTTTTAGGTGCAGAAGAGTTTAACATAAATGCCATATTTTCCCTTTGTTGTGCTTATTGAAGATGGCAGCCATCTTTACTTAATAAACTTTTAGGTTGAGAATTGAAATGCCAGACAAATTAACAGAGAAAATTCCTAAGTGAAAAAGCATTTTGATGATCACGCTAAGCTAGCCTGTTAGATTGAATTTTCTAGGGTTTTATCTCACTTCCATTTATAAATTAATTATGTTTATTTGTTGTGCTTTGCTTTTAAGGATGCATTTGATAAATGTTTGTTGAATTGAGGTTGAATAAAATGTGGAATAAAAATGTATCCTGTAGAATTATCTAACAATTAGTAAACTTGATTAATGGCAGAACTTTAGGAGTTTTTTCTTTGTTTTTTAAGGGGGTATGGTTTGGACCTAGGATTTCAGTGGAATAAAGAGTTTCAGGTAAAGAAACTTTACTTTCAATGTAGATTATTAAATCATTTATATTGCATTTTACAGTTCACCGAATATTTTGCTTAAAACTTCCTGTGAGATGGGAAGGGTAATTACAAGTATTATTCTCGTGTTCTGTATGACAAAACCAAAGTTCATAGTTATTAAGTGACTTATAGAAAGTCTGTAGAAAATTATAAGGTTTTAGAATTGAATAGGACATAAGAAATCTAGTCCAGCCCTCTCATTTTCTACAAGAGTCAGTTAGTAAGATTTTATTAAGCACTCAACTCTGTGTAAGGCATTGTGCTTAAATCCTGGAAATACAAATATAAGTAGAAGAAAAGATTATCTCTGACCTCAAGGAGCTTATATTTTAATGAGAAAACAAGTTCTAAAGGGATTTGGTCAGTAGGTGAGATGGAAATTTTACATGATAGAATGCTAGTTTTTTAGCCAGTACAATTATGCTCCTCTCATTCAGCATGCTTACATATTAGAAATGGTTTTTGTTGCAGTTCCTCATGACCCATTTGGTCTGATTCCTCATGACCCCATTTGGGGTTTTCTTGGCAAAGATATCAGAGTAGTTTATTATTTCCTCCTTCTGCTCATATTTCAGATGAGGAAACTGAGGCAAACTGGGGTAAGTGACTTGTCCAGGGGTCTTACAAGCAGGAAGAGTCTAAAGCCAGATTTAAACTCAGGAAGAAGAATCTTCATGACTTCAGGCTTGGTGTTCTTATCCACTAAGCTACTTAGCTCTCCCAGAAATGTTTTCACTATTACCAGTTCTAAATTCTATTATCTTATTAGAATTAATAATAGTTTATATTTTCCAGTGTCTCATAACATTTATTAAACACTGAACTATGTGCCAGGCATTGTGCTTCAATAATACAAGTGTTATTTGCATTTTACAGATGAAGAAATCAAGATATAGAGAAAATAAATTAAGTGCTTTCCTCTGGTCATATAGTTAGTGGGCATTAGAAAGGATCTGAACCCAGGATCCTCTTATTCCAAGTCTAGTTCTTGCCTCACTCCCCTCCCCCTTCCCCCTTCAAACTGGCTTTGTTGTCACATTCAGCACTCAGCAAATACAAAGATTTGGAGGGGGTTACCCAGTTTCTGACAGCCATCCTACTAGTGAGTATCCCTTTTCTTTCAGTTACGAGGAACATACTGATATTGTAGCTATTTTTCAAATTCAAACCCAGAGCTAACCCCTGAGGATAAACCAAAGCTGTTTCTGTAAGGGAAAAATCTCTAACTTGCAGTTCTTTGAAAAAGTTTTAATAAAATAATAGATAAAATTGACCTGTGGACATAATTTACTTGAGTTTTCAGAAGACTTTGTAAGCTTCTTCATAAAAGATTAAAGAAAATAACCATGGGGTAAATAGCAAAGTCCTGACATAGACTTAAACCCGACTAAGCCATGGAAAGCCATCCCATCCCTGCTTTTCTGAGTGTAGAAGGAGTCAGAGAAGGGAGATCCCCTGGATTTGTAGTAGTACAAAGTAGATTTTTAGTTGTTTTTACATAGGAGGAAGCATTTTTTTTTACTGGTCAAGTGAGCTTGCATAATTGGGTTTCTTTTGAGGTCTTTGAGATCTGCTAGGCTTTTTCCATTCTTAAAACCAGGAAGGAGGAGGCAGTAGTGCCATCAGTGGAGCATGTTCTGCCCTTCTGTAGTTGTACTTAAAGGTGGGAAGGAGTTGCTACCCTTGCCCTAAAGTCAATGAGGTTCATAACCTGGAGTCTTATCAAATAAGTTTGTATCTTATCTCTTTCTTTCCATCCTGGTAGGTACTGCTTATTTCTAACTGAAGGCTCTTTAGAAGAAAGAACTTCCTAGCATGGTAATAAAGTAAGAGTGTAGTTGGAGGTTATAGAATCCTAGATTTGGAAGGAACCCTTAGAAATCTTTGAGTCTTAATTCTCTCATTTTGCAAATAAGGTGCATAAGACCCAAGGAGGTGAAATAACTTTATGATCAGTTACACAGCCAATAAGTGTCAAAAGTTAGATTTGAATCCAGATATTCCTTCTTCCAAGTCCAGCTCCGTATTCACTATTCCATACTGCTTGTCAGGGAGGCAAATGATTTCAGATATCCCCCTAATTATGATATAATGAATTTATGGCCTTGAGTAACTTTTTGGGGAAAAGCAGCAAAGTAGGAGATTATAGGGGAGCCTATTTCTCTTATAGCAGCTCCTCAAAAGAGTAATAAAAATGTAGAAAAGCAGATTTGATGGGAATTTTTGTAAGCTGCCATTCAGAGCCATGTAGTTGTCCTGAGGTTTTGCATTGATTGGTCTTTGGACCAACTGGAGTAAGAAACTTGGAAAAACTCCAACCTTGTGCTAGATAACTGCATAGGAAATGCCATTCACTTCTCTTGTTTCTTTCTTGCTCTCAGCTCCTCCTAGTGTACTACACTTGTATCATGTTTAGTTATAGTGCCTTCTTCTTTAGGAAGAACACTAATAAAATGTAATGTTCAGAGGAAGCTGAACCAAGAAAGTGTGTGGGGACTGTGGAAACTTTGCCACTTAGGGATCAGTTAAAGAATCTAGGAGTGTTATTAATGGCTAATAGCTAGTATTTTGTATTGTACTTTAAAGCTTGCAAATCACAACCTGGGAGAGGCAGTTGCTGTGAATATCCCCATTTTACAGATGAGGAAACTGAGGCTAAAGAAGATTAAGTGACTTTCCTATTGGCTCACAACTCATTAAGTATATTATGACACTTCTTCCTGGCTATAAGTTCAGTGTTCCATTCACTGTGCCACCTAGCTATCAAGCCTGGGTGAGGGAAGCAATGATACCGGTCTTCAGGTATTTATTTAAATCATTGTCATGTGGAAGAGGGACTTGTTCAGCCTGACCTCAGAGTTTATAACCAGAGAAAATGAATTGAAGTAACAGAGACAGATTCCTTACTGTATACAGGAAAAGCATTCCTAACAATTGGAACTAACCTGTTATTGGCCTGGTTTGCCTTCAGTAAGTAGTGATTTCCCCATCCCCAAGAGTCTTTAAACAGATTTTGGACAAACTCTGCATGGTTCTGAAGTACAAACTGGACTCCCTGATCACTGAGGTACTTTGCAATTCTGTCGTCCATCCCTCCTAATTTCTCCTATTAACTCACTGTCACCTTACTTCATGTATCAACAACCCTTAAAACTGCTTAAATCCAACTTAAGTCCCTCAATTCAATGTCCCTCCCTCTGCTGCTACACAGCAGGTATAAAAAGACAAGCATACTCATTTTCAAATAATGAGGCCATGCACTCAAGCACTATTACTGGGGAATGCAGTATACACACAGAACAATTGTTTTGTCACCTCTGAAACTGGACCTCAGAGGCCATGGAATAAAAGCCAACAACTTCAGCTGACAAAACGGGGAGGACTTTAATTGGCTAATGGGAATTAGACCACTTGTGCTGTCGTCCCTTCTGTACTCCATTGTCTGCATGGGGCACTGCTAGCATCAGAATGCAGGATGTGGAGATTGAATACTGCCACATTGGTGAATATTGCCTTAGCTTAGTTGACAAACCTCTAGCATGTGAGATCTGAGGGGCCACGTTTCCGGTAGTGCTTCAGAGCTCATAAAAGTGAAGGGAAAACCCCGTAGGTCAGCCGGTGCTTCAAGAATGGTAGCTGTGTTTTGTCCTACTGGTTGACATATACTGTTTTTCTTAAACCTGGAGCCCACAGGCTTCCTATTCCCTCCCCCCCACCCCCCCACCCCTATCCTCCTCATTGTCTCGAATGTTAACTGGAAGGGTAAGCAGTTGATTTGGGGGTTAGAAAAACTTATGCTAATCTGCCGGCAGAGGGCACTCTTCCTCGAAGTTAAGCATGTGTTCCTGTGCATTCTGTGCTGGCCTTAGGGCTCGGAACCCGTGCCCTTTAAATGTAGGTCTTCATGTAGATTACATTACAGCAAATATTCAAGGCATTTTTAGTTATCACTCAAGAGAACCCATTTGATTCTTGGTCCCAAGCCATAACCCCCCTCCCACCCCCCCACCCCCAATCCCAAAACAAAATTTTGCCTTAACAATTAGTCTTAAACAGGAGAGAAGCCTTTTATTCTCAAGGATAGGAGAGCCATACCAATTAGCATATGCCTGTAGGACTGGAAACTTAGAGAACACATTTTTTAAAAAGTCAACTTAATCAGGTAGTTAAAACATTAAATGATTCCTACCTCTTTTCATTTCTCTGGCAGTTAACTTTTGGGACAACTGAGTAAGCCATAAATGAATTACAATTCTAACCCAGACATCTATATTCTCCTTAGACTCTGTGTGTGTTGTAGTATACTGTGTGTGTGTGCGTGTAATATATATATATATATATATATATATATACACACACATATATATATAGAGAGAGAGAGAGAGAGACAGAGAGAGACAGAGAGAGATAAAGAGATGGAATGAAGGAGGAAAGAAGCTATTTGCTAATGAACTGGATTGCATGGTCAGTGCTAGCTCTGTGTAGGTAAAATAAGGAGCTTTATAAAACTGAATGTATCAAGGGGGCTTAAGAAAACTTTTTTACCCATAGGTATCTCGTTCATGAACCTGACTGGCCACATGCCTGAAATGCCTATCATCAGACCTCCTTTAGAGTTAATTTTATCAAAGAGCTTCATTAAAATGAAACTGTTACCTTGGGAGGAGCAGGAAAGACTTTAATATATTATGCTCATTAATACCTCACTACAAATTAGTTCATCAGATTAGCTAGCTGGTTTCCTCTTTAAGCCTCAAGAAGTAGGAATATTGGATAGGGTAATTTTGCTAACAGAGTTAGCAAAAGAAACTGGCCAAGGCCTGTCCTCTGTGGTAGATAGGAAATTTGTATGCTAACTAATTTTAAAAGAAAAAATGAGAATTTGGGGGGAAAGTTGGAGCAGACAGAGAAACCCTGAAGTTGCCTACTTCACAAGTTTTTCTAGAGTCTGTTCTGTTAAAATTGGGAGAGATAAAAATGACCTTAATAGCCAAATATATTTATCTTAGATTGCTGCAAAGTTATCTTGCAAAAAAGGTAGCTATACTACAGGATTATTGTCTCTGAAGTCAGCAGAGCTGGATTTATCCTGGTTCTGCCACTTATTACTTGTCACCTTGGGCAAGTTCCTTGTTTCCTCATCTGTACAGTGAATAAGAATAAGTAATCTCACAAGATGGTTTTTGAGGACGGAATGAGAAAGTATAGGTGGAAGTATTTGACACGAACACACATACATGCATAAAACTTAATGGTTTGCAAATAGAGTGAAGCACCAGTGGGAAAGTCTAGAAGGATGGAAAGTTAGAAAGGAGAGATTTAAATAGGATCATGATATGCTAAAGTGCTCATTTCAGAATTTGCTCAAATTTCTTTCCTCTCTCCCTTTACTTCTGCGATTTGACTTTAATAAAGATTTGTCCTGCAGGTTACAGAAGCTAGCATGCAGCATTACATGACTTCTCCAACCAGTTCCATTCTTTTTGAAAGGCTGACATTTATCTGATGGAATCAGTAAATGGTTATATTCACCTTTTCCTTTAAAGTAAAACAGTTGTTCTGTGTTCCTTACACAAAACAAGTATGCATGAAGACTTTGTTTAATGACATAACATAAGGCATTAATCTGGAGTTCCTTATTTGATTTGGCAATTTGGGAAGTATGTTAACACTTAGACTTGAGTAGGTTTCCTGGAAGCATATGGGTTCATAGGTTTCATAGATTGTTAGAGCTGGAAAGGACCTCAGATCATCCAGGCCAGCCTTCTGTTTTATACATGAGAACAAAGGCATGTTGGCAGAGAGGGTTATTTTAGCTGATACTTGGTCTCTCTTAGTCAGGGAAGTGTTAAATTGCTGAGAAATATTTATTTTCAAGATAAAAAGTAGTACCCTGAGAGCTTCTATTTTTATAATGAAACAACATGGAATTTGGGGTTTCTTACTCTTTTTCAGGGTAAATAAATTTTCTAGGTTGAAGGTTATTCAAATCCCTCCTGCATATACCTACCCTTTAGCTATATTTCAGTACCCATTGTCATTGGTAGAATAAGAATAAAGAATATTGAAACTAAAAGATGTGATTTGCTACTGCTTGATAGCATCAATATGTTAGGGACTTCTTACAGCCAGATAATGCCAGATCCAGAATTTGAATCCAAGTCTCTGCTTTTGAGTCCAGTGTTCTTTCTGCTTTGCCTTAGTCTGTCAAGGTCAACAAGAAACTCAAAGAGTTTGAGAGATGGTTCTTGAAGTTTAATGGGGTAGGTTACTACTATACATTTATAACCCAGTTGATAAAAGATGCTTTCTAAGTTAATCCCTATGTGGGAAAGAAAATGCTGTCACCTTTATAAAGTTCTGAATTATAAAGGACATTTCTGTTGGGTTTCTGAGTCTCCCTTGGGGTTTATTTCATTTATAACATTGCCTCAGGCCTTCTGCTGCATCCTGTTGGACTGACCTCCTTTTCAACCCTGTGCTGGCAGCTGCACTGCAGAACTCTTTTCCCTGGATCCTTCAGGGTTGTCATATGACAAACTTGAACTGTGACCCTTTTGTCTTACCCAGACTATTGGACCCTCTTTATCCTTTCTGGCTAGCAGTTCAGAGACATTTTATGGCACACACACCCCCCCCCTCACCCCCTTCCTTCCCCAAACTCTGCCCCTAGTTCTTTGTCTTTTCCTTTTTTCTCTTTCTCCTTCCCACCCTAAGTGAAATTTATTCCAAGCCATTTAGCAAACTGAGCATTTCAAATGATGGCATATTTGGGACTCTTTACCATAACATGCAATGAGACTAATAGTAGAAAAGCTCCTAAGTAGGAAACATTTGGAAATATAATTAGAACAATTATATCTAGTCTTTAGCCAAGAAAAATGACATTTTTAAATGAAAATTTTAAGCTAGAAACACTGTACACAGCAAGCCTTGCCATCAAATAAACATTGTAATCACTGCCAGTGACAAGTTTTATCAACTTTGTACCTAATGTATATTTTTAATCCTCTTTCTCTGAACTGAGATGATAGAACCATTTTGTAGAAGTCTTTTGGGGGGGGTTCTTTTAGGGCAATAATTTACTATAGTAAAGATTATATCCAAGTTACACCCCTTCCAAGTAGTATTGATGCCAGCAAAGAAGAATGATACACCAGGGCTGGACTGCCATGCTTAGCTGAAGTTACAGAGTCTGAGCACTTTGTATTTGTACAAATTGCATTCATTACCAAGGACCCTGCAGTAGTGATAAGAGGCTGGCTGTATAGTATAGATTGGCTCCAAGATAAGTAGCCAGTCAATTGTGCAACCAACAGTAATGTTATTTTTTTTTCTCTTACAAACCTTTGTGGATTTTTCAGAATTTACTCTGTGGATATGTGTCTGTAGGAACTATCTTAACTGAACTATGAGAGATTTTAGGATGATGATTAGTAGAATTGATTGGTAGTCCTTTAGAAAACCTGATTTGAAGACCGAATAGATTGTGCCCCCAAGACACACTGTGGACAGGAATATAATTAAGTCAACATGGATGTTGTGAAGGCTTTTGCTTTTAATATATTTTTATAATTTGATAGTTTAAGGGACCGAAAAAGCTAGAAATTTAGTTGGAGTAGGCTCATTGTTATGAGACCTCCACCATCCTACCTAGTTATTTTTGAGATTTTTATTTTTATTAGTAGGCTCCAAATAATTTAATAACTATGCCCAGGGAACTATATCTGATTTCTTTGCTTGGGAATCTGTAATATGGTAGTTAAGTCTTAAGAAGTTGCATAAAATACATTGAGGTTAAGTTACTTCCTCAGCGCCATATAATTAATAATCAGTAAACATTTATTAAGCACCACTATTTGCCAGGAACACAAGAAGAGGGCTGAAGGAGTTAACAATCTAATGAAGGAGGACAACAAACAACAAACAAACAAATACAGAAAACAAGTTACATATAGGATAAATAGTAAATAATTAAAAGAGAGGAGGCACTAGAATTGGAAATTTGAGAAGGGCTTCCTGTAAAAGATGGAATTTTTGTTGGTACTTAAAAGGAAGTCAGGAGGGGCAGCTAAGTGGCACAATGGATAGAGTACCATACCTGGAGTTGGAAGGACCAGAGTTCAAATCTGGTCTCAGACACTTCTAGTTTTGTGACCCTGGGTAAGTCACTCCAATTGCTTCACCCTTGTCCTTCTGTCTTTGAGTTGTTATTAGGACAGAAGGTAAGGTTTTTGTTTGTTTAAAAGAAAAAAAAAAGCCAGGAGGCAAAGATGAAAAGCAAGAGCATTCTAAATTTGGGAGACAGCCAGTGAAAATGCCTAGATCCAAGAGATAGAGTGTCTTATTTGTGGAATGGCCAGGAGGCCAGTGTCACTGGATCAAATATTGTGTTGGTGGGGGGAAGGAAAGGTAGGTGTAAGAAGACTGGAAATGTAGGAGGGGTTTAGTATATAAAGGGCTTTTTAATGCCAAACAGCAATTTGTATTTGCTCCTAGAGGCAATAGGAAACCACCGGTCTTTATTGTAAGAGGGCAGATGGATCATGATATAGTCAGAAAATCCCTTTGGCAGCTGAATGGAGGATAGATTGGAGTGGAAAGAGACTTAAGGCTTGCAGACCCACCAGCTGGGCTATCGTCATAGTCTAAACTTGACGTGACATGACCGGAATGGTGCTATTATCAAAGGAGAAAAAGGAGTATATCTGAGAGATGTTGCAAAAGTGGAGTCAACAACTTGGAGATGGGGTGGGGATGAGAGAATGAGGAGTCCAGGATGATTCCTAGGTTGTGAGCCAGGGACTGGGAAGATAGCGTTGCCCACTACAGTAAGAGGGAAGATTGGAAGGGATAGAGTTTAGGGAGAAAGATAAGGAGTTCTATTTTGGGACGTGCTGCGTTTAAGATTCCTAGATGCCTACGCCACATTAGTTCAAGATTTCTGAAAAATACCATTGGACACTGGTATAATGGAGTAAGGATGAGGAAGTTGACACCAAGTTATCAGATTTGGAGGACTACAAAGATAGTGGCATCCTCAATAGTAATGAGTTGCTCCTATACTTCCCTGGGGTTCTTTGGCAAATCTTTTTGCTTCTTGAGTAACATTAAGATTTTAAAAATCTTTTTATATATTATAAAAAATAATGGTAAAATAAAATGTTTTTATAGATTATTGTCTTTTAAAAATAGCATTTTATTGTTTGTTTTTAACTAACGTCATTATAATCTTTTCCCCCCACTAACTAGTTGGTATAGCAAAGGCTGAGAAGATTTCAAAGCAGAGGTTTCATTGGGATAGGGTTGGAGAAAAGGAGTGTGTAATCTCATTTGAAACCATAGCAAGGTAATGGAGGTGGGCCATGATCTTAAGGACTTGGAAGTTTTTTGATTTTTATAGTAGCCTTCTAGTAGGATCATAGACTGTAGAGAGCTAGAGATTATCTAGTCCAACTACTCCACAGAGGTGAAATGATTGGCCAGGGCCATCTAGATAATACAGCACAATTAGGATTATTTAGTTTAAAATTTTACATATGAAATAGAAGTGACATTTTAGGATTCTCCATTTTTGTTTACAAGCCAACAAACATTTAAGACATTTTTGTGATTTATTTGGAACTTGAATTCATTCAATATGTATTTATTAACTACCCCACTGTATGGGGTTAGCATAAACACTATTGGGCTGTGATAAAGACTATTCTTTTAACTCCATTTCTTTCTTGTTTTTATCCTCTCTAGGGTTTAAATGGCAATGCCCTTGCCTCAGGGTCATCCAGCCTGACTGTCACCAGACAATTATTGCGCCCAAGAATTACTCGAGTCTGCCTCAGGGATTTGATATTCTACATGGAACAAGAAAAAGGAATGAAATATTCTCGTGCCCTGTACCATGCTCTTCTGAAGTGACAACTCCACCTTTCCATCCAAACCCTTGCTACGTACTGCCAAAGAAGATTTCGAAAGCATTGTGGCCCTCTCCTGATGACATCAGTGGCCATTCCTGGAAGATAATCACCATTGAAGATAATCTTTGTTTACTTTTGTGCTTTTATTAAATACCTACCTAAGCACCTATAGAGTTTTTAATAAATAGAGTTCAGCTTTGTCTTCTGTTGCATTGGTGAGCTATAGGTGTGCACAGAAATTGGCACCTATCTACTTCTTTGTTTAACTCTTACCTGCAAGCCAAGAACCTGTCTGCTGCTACTTGCTTCATTAGCACAAACCAAGTTTGTTCCACACATAGTGCCTTTCCCTAATCCATATTTCATTTGGAAGTGGTGGGAAAGAAGGAAAAGAATATATTGTGGTGATGCTTAGCACAAAAAATATATTTAATCCTGAGCAGTCTTGGATCGCTGTGTTAATGTGCAACATACCTGGCTCAGGTGAGGTTCAGAATTCCCCAAGTTGGCCTCACCAGTGGCTAAGCAAGAATCAGAAGCCATTATGTACAACTTAAAGGTGGTGGCAAGCAAACCACCAATGACTTGGGTCTCTCGTCTCCCAGAGATGTCAAAACAGAGACAAATGGGGATTGTTTATGCCTGGGGTCACTATTCTCCAGCTCACACCACCACTGCTGTGTTTTCGAGGTGAGGGGATACCCTTGTCAAGGAAACCTTGAAATCGAAGCTGCTAAAATCCTCATTGGGAAAGGAAAAACAATGGGGGGCATTGGAAGGAATGGCAGGGGCACAGAGTTCAAACAGAAAGAAGGAAAATGAAAATAGGGTAATAAAGCAGAAAACGTACTGTGTGAGCCCAAAGGGAAATACTTAGACTCCAAAGTAACCTGCATGTGTTCTTCTGGAGGAAAAAGAAAAATACACACATGTACCTTACATACAAAAGAGAATATAGCCAGCACTTCTCACAGTATCCTTTGTCCAGAAGAAGGTTGGTTTATTTGTTATACCCTAAAAGAGAATGGTTTTTGTAAAACATTCTCTCTCCAGTGTCATCTTCATTCTCTCGTATTTAAAGTCTCTTATTGTATCAGATATCTTCTTTGGTGATGAGTGAGTTTTGAAGAAGAAATGAATGAACAGAGGATCTAAATTTGACTTCCATATACTTGAAAGGTGATTGCAGTATCCCAAAAATGTGGCCACACTTTGGTGGAAAGGGTCTTTGCTTAGCAGTTGGCGTGTATTTGAATAACCCTGGAACCTGTTCCCTTCTTTGCAAAAAAACTGATTTTTTTGTATTGGAATTTCATCTTCCTGGTTTGCCACGACTAAATGTGGCTGGCACACACTCGTAGGAAAGTAATAATTGTGACTAATTAGTGTCACATGAGGGAGAGAATGAGCTCCCTCAGAATGTTTAAAATGTGAAATGCCAGGGACACCTAGAAAAATAATTCCAAAAATAAAGCTCAAAGCTGTGTTACTTTTTAATCCCATTTCTCCCCACTGGGACTGCTGCAGACAAGTACTGCACTGTAGTGAGTTTCACATTGGCCACTTTTTTTGTTTCAGCAAGTTAGTAAAGAAATGCCGTAAATTAATGTATATGAGCATATCTAAAAAGGCATTACTTCGAAGAAAAAAACAAACAAACACCTATATTTGCAAGATACTGACTGACCACATCTGAAGTTGTTTTGTATAATTAAATGCTTGGCTTTACTTTTTTGTAAAGTGTAGCATTTTCCCATATTTGTGTATTGTATCTTATTGATCAGATGTTTAAAATTATTTTAAATACTTCATTAAAAGAATTATTTTATTATAAAGAATAACATGGCAACTTTTAGTCAATCATTAATATTTGTAGACTGATGGAACAGAATACTCAACTATCAATATGGAAATGGCTTCTTGGATTTGAGTATGATATTATAAGCAGATGCTCTGGTTTCTGTCTCAGCAATTGCTCCAAGTTTGGCTTAATGGATTCCAGGAACCATACTTCTGACTTAGATGTGGAATATATCACATATTATAAGGGAAATGGGATTTTGAGTGTCACTTGACTACAAGAGCTAGTTAGCACTAGTTTCAACCCTTTTTGAATGTCTCAGTAATGATCATTGAGGTATTCAATATTGATCTATAGGCTAACTATATTGAAAGGTAAAAGTAATGCTAGAAAAAATGTCTATATTCTTTGGACACAGTTGATTTTTTTTTTAAACCCTTCCCTTCTGTCAATACAATACTGTGTATTGGTTCTAAGACAGAAGAGTGGTATGGGCTAGGCAATGGGGGTGGGGTGGGGGGGTTAAGTGACTTGCCCAGGGTCACACTGCTGGGAAGTGTCTGAGGCCAGATTTGAACCTAGGACCTCCCGTCTCTAGGCCTGACTTTCCATCCACTGAGTCACCCAGCTGCCTCCTTGTCTTTTACATTTTTGATCTGTATCACTTTGATACTACAGGTGGAGTAATAATTTCTCTAGATTTGCTACCTGCTCTGACAAGCAGAACCTTACTTCATTTGTCCTAAAAACTTTGACCATTTTCAAAACTATGGACTGCCTTTTAGTTCTAGTATACAGTCAAAGTTGATTTTTAAAATTTTTAAATTTTTGTACTGTGTCCTTGTTCTTGTCCAGGTAAGAGTTCACCTTTCTCAAAATTTATCTGATTTCTTTTCTCTGAAATGTTGGTATAAGTCAACTGCGGGGTAGGAGGGGTGTTATTAGATTTCCAACATAGATGAATATGTTTAAAAAAAAAAAAACCTTTAAAACAGTATATGTCCCAGTTAATATCCTTCAACCTGGGAAATTGCTGATCTTTTCTTAGAAAATGATGTGGGACACCACTTGAATTGATTACCCCCTCCCTGTGGAATTTTTCTTCTGAGAACAATCAAGAATTTAATACCACATTTGGGCTGATTGTGTTCGTGCTTTGAGATGAAAAATATTGCCCTATTGGGCTCTTCCCATTTGAATAGAAATTTGTTTAGTTTTAGCAAGAGCAATGTTTTAAAATGTGCTTTTCAGCAACCAGATATTTCTGGGAAACCAACTCTGACAAGACCCACTTAACATTGTAGAGATGACATGATGCTGTGCCATGTGTTTAAGGGTGTGACTGTTTCCTTTTGTAAATATGAGTGTGCATTATTAATACTTTCACATGTCCCCTGTTGCCTACCTGGAAAGGGTGGGTTTTTAAAGCTTAGACAAACATATTTACATTCACCATATTAGTATCTGTTTCTCAGTGAATTTAAATACCTTGTTCATCAGTGATTTGATGTTTATTTCAGCTGACCTACCTCAGTGCATTCCATTTCCTTATGGAAGTTCTTTCCCTTACCAGTTGGGAATTGTGATTCACAGTAGAATACCCCTTATGGCATTTTTCTTTTGAGAACCATCAAGGACTTGATGCCACATTTGTATTTATTATGTGCTTTAGAGAGAAAAATCAAGCTCTTCTTTGGATATCATGGCGTAACTTACTGTCCTTTTCATATTTGGAAGAATCTCATTAAGAGAAAAAGCTGTTTTTTGCTGAATGATTGGGAAGGAGTCAGAAGACTTGCTTTCATATTAGTTGTGTGATCCTTGTTAAGTCATCTCCCATATATGGGCTTCAGATTCCTCTTCCTTAAACTGCCTCACAGAAAGGCGATGTGGTATCTTGGATAGAGGGCTGGACTTGGAGTTAGGAGGACTTGGGCTCTGTGATCATGGGCAGGTCAGTTTTTCAGTGGTCCCAGCAAGCCTCTTGTACTTACTGGACTAGTTCCACATGAGTGTGTTCACACTAATGAGTCCCCCCCAACAACAATGAGCTCACAAATTTGAAATCCATTCCCAGTAAAAATTATGATCTTAAAGACCTGCCTGGTGGTTCTGAGGAAAGCACAGCGGTCTTTTTTTTTTTTTTTTTTTTTTTTTTTTAAGTGAAAAGGTATTTATTAAACACTACATAGTAAAACCACATTAAGCACAGGACAAAGCATTGTGCCCAGTTTTGGGGAAGTCTATAAAGTAAGATAGTCTTTGCTCTACAGGAGTTGAAAGAGCCCTATTTAGGCAGCCTGCTCCAAAAGAATCCTATCTGGACTTCCCCTCAACAATGCAGTCTTTAAAAGCTTAAAAATCTGCTGGCCTTGTAGTAACTGACGGTCACATGGTGGCATTTGCCCTTCATTTTGCCAACTATGAACTTGATATCATTTAATGACATAGCATTAGATATTGGAAATTAGATGCCAGGCTGTCAAATTTGGTAGCTACTTCTAGCACTTTCTAATTGCTTATTTTTTTAAAAAATAGGTATTTTTCAGTTAGTGGACTAGTAATGGTCTTGGGCTTTTGGATTGAATAATCTGATTATTCTTCATGTATCATGGAGTGCGGTGCTTCCAGAATATAGTCAACAGCATTGAAGCTGCAATCTTGCATACCTTTAATGGAAAACATACTAATTGAGTTTCTTAGAAAATTTGGAAACATACAGGATTCCTGTATTGTTTTTGTCCAAAGCTTTGGCTTCAAATCCTGAGAAAATGGGCACTGAAAGGTACCTGAAAGGCAATAAGTCACTGATTACTTAATTTAATTGTTCTATTTTATTATTTTATCAGAAGAATCCAATCTGAATTAAGTATCCAATGTACCAAAGGGATGCTATGATGAAGGCAAGAAACAGAGCTAACATAGGTTAAAGTTTGAGCAGAAGGGGAAAAGACCCATTAAACAAATTGATCATTTTGTTTGTGATTTTAAACTTTTAATAAGAAAAATAATATCAATAATAGGATGCTGAGAAATTTGAAGGATGTGTGCATTGAGAGGCACCCTATTTTTTCCTTGCTTTTGGCTTAGGTTATTAAAGAGAACCTCTTCTAAGAAAATGGAGAAAGCAAAGCAGTATTTCACCAAACAATTTTATTTACATAAATATATATAGATGTAGATATCCCCAGGATCCCTTCCTCCACTACAACTCTTGCCTTCCCATCATTTCCTCTATATCAATTTTTGTCCCTTAGTAATCTCCTCCCCCTAGTCTAATTCTTCTAATCTTGTTATTGCCAGTGAAAACCATGTAGTCAAGATTCTCCCCTTGCCCCCTATTAATACAGGATCTTCTAAAAGTCAGTGCTAATTTAAGCTATTAAACTATTTAACCATAAGATTGCACTAACACCTGGGGGCAGGGGCAGGTAGGGAATACAGTAAATAGAGTTCTTAGTCAGGAACACTCATCTTCCTGAGTTCAAATCTGGCCTCAGACAAAGCTATGTGACCCTGGGCAAATCACTTCACCCTGTTTGCCTCAGCTCCTCATCTGTAAAATAAGTTGGAGAAGGAAATGGCAAACCACTCTAGTATCTTTGCCAAGAAAACCCCAAATGGGATCATAAAGAGTCAGATATATGTGAAACAACTGGATAGCAAAATATAAATGAGATAAAAAATGATCACTAGGAAAGTTGATCACAAAGAAAGTTTCGGGGAGAAAGTGTACCAATAGCTGGGGACTGGAAACAACAAAATAATGAAGACTTTTGGGATACCCTTTTTGAGAAAAGTAAGTTTAAATGCAACCTTAATATGCTAAAAGTCATCTAAGAAACATTGACTGATGTAAATACAATGATAATTTTGTTTAATAATTTTCTAATTGGTATACAAAGAACAGTAGAAAACAGGAAGTCAGATGCTCACCAAGTCACCCTCATGGAACATTCCCTATGAGGTGTCCAAATGGAGAAAGGACTCCTTACTGATATGGTCTGCTAGATGCTCTGTGAAATTTTGGTGACTGCACCAAGTCTCTTTAATGAGACCCATAAAAGAATTTAGCCTAAATCACACAGTAAAAAACAAAAAACAACTAGATGAAGAATGTCCGTTGGTAAGACTAGACAAGTTGTTGGACAGCACATTGAGTTAATCCATTGATATGTATATCTGGAACAGACACTGCAGGTAGACAAAGAGATGGACCCAGAACTGAATAGAAAGAAGAGGACAGGCTGGGTCACATTTGGGAAATTGTGCAGCACTTCCAGGGATCCTAATGTGTTGCTGACCCACAAGCCCATCTTTTTTAGTGCCAGTATTCTTCCATTGCCCAGAGAATCATATGCCACCATAATATCAGAAGCATTAAAATTGTAGAAGGAAATGGGTGAACATGATAATTGGGCCAGTTGAGAGTTAGATTGAGGGATAACATGTAAAAATAACTAACATTTATGTAGCTCTGTAAAGTTTATGAGATATTTTATATGTACTGTCTCATTTGATCCTCACAACCCTTGAGGGAAGTGTTTTTATTATCTCAGGACTTCCCAACTCCAGGTCCATAGCTCTATCCACTGTACCACCTCCCTGCCAGAGGGCTTCCTTCACCACCAGATGCTGCTTAATTCTCAACCCTCCTAGCTCTGGCACTAAGCTATCCCAAAGCCTATGACAACAACAAAACAGCGAGATGGCCTTAGCAACCTTATTAAGGGTTGGACCTGTACTCTGCCCTGATTCACTAGATATCACCAACCAGTCAGGTAATCAACATGTAAATGCTTTACTATGTGCCAAGCACAAATACAAAAGAGACTGTCCCTGCCCTCAAGTGGTCTATAACCCCATGGGAGAGGGCTATATCCAAAAGGAGCTGAAGAGGGGGATGAAGAGGAAGGGAAATTTCCATGGTGGGCACATGATGGAGAAGCCAGAGGAATCCAACCTAATGGGAAAGAATGATAGGTGGCTGCTCGGGGCACTCTCCTTAAAGTTTCCAGGAGGATCTCTTTGCCCTCCTATCAGAGGGAGGGACAGAATATGCTCTGCAGGATGACTTTGCAAGATGAAGTAGTTCCTGGGACCTGATGAAGCAAGCTAGAAAAGGCCAGCCAGGTGAGAAATGGATCAACTAGCACTTCTGGCTAAACTCCCTTTCTGGTCACAATCCTCAGGATTAAGAGTTGCTGTGTTCCAAGAAGACAATCCCCTTTTCTCCTCCCCACACTAGTTATTATACAATTTAGTGCTATACATCTGGAGGCCCTTTCCCCACTATTCTGTGCACTGATCTTACTACCATTAATAAACTACTATTCGTCCTTGATCTCATCATTTCCATCTTTTGGACCTCACAAAAACTTGGATTTCCTTTGGAAATAGCATTCCTTAGCATCCTCTCCAGGGCTAACCACTCCCTGACAGTCAAGAGGAGCAGGAAATGTCTGCATACTTCTTGTCTTCATTGCTGTTCTCTGACCCTTCAGCTGCCATCACTGAGCATAGACTACTTTGATGATCCCTCCACCTCTTACTCTAACTAGATTCTTGTCATCAGTTGGTCTCCAAGTTCTCCTTTTTCAAGGGGTTCAGTGCCTGGCTAATAGTTCTCCTCTTCAGCTCAATGCTGGCATCAACCTGATGAACTTTGGTTTTCAGATCAATGTCTCTTCATACTCTCCCAGGTCAACAAACTCAAATCTCATGACTCCCATCTCATTCTATCTCGGCCATCCATAGGGGTGGTCACACTTCAGACCCATCACCTCCAGGTTCTGTTATCAGGAACTCTGGACTTCCCCTATATTCACAATTTTCTGTTCTTTCAACAACCCCATATCTCCTCTGCTTCACATTTCAGAGCATCTTAAACTGGGGGGCAGAGCCAAGATGGCGGCTTAATAGCAGTGAAAGCAGGAACAGCTCCGAGAATCTTCTCAAATGTTAAAAAAAAAAAAAAAAGACATCTTAAACCATCCTTACCTCCTTTGCTCAAGTCCAAGCTCCTTCTGGTAGCCTTAATCACATCTCCCATTTCTAAGAACTTGCCCCCTCTGATTCCTGCCCCCTGCCTTCATGTTCAGTCTGGTATCTGCTGATTGTTTCGCTATTATCTGTAAATATGATCAGGGCTCCCTCATCCTTTAAAAACTCACTTAACCTTGTCATCCTTCTCAAACTATTTTCCTATAACTCTTTCCTTTCACTGCTAAATACTTTAAAAGAGCAATTCACTTCTTGTTTTCCCTTTCACTTCTTAATCTCATTCTGGATGGTTTCTAACTCCACCACACAGGATCCAGAATATAGAATTATAGTTTTAGGGCTAGAAAGGACCTCAGAGACCATCTAGTCCAATCTCTCATTTTACAGATAAAGAAGTTTAGGTTCAAAGGAGTTGTACGACTTGCCTAAGGTCACACAGTTATTAAATGACTGAAGAGGGATTTGAACTCAGGTCCTCTGACTTCAAACCATGCACCCTTTTCACTGCTCCATCCTGCTTGTGGTCTCTCAATTTTGAAAGTGGATAACATTTTCTAAGTCCTTATGTTCCTTACCCTCTCTTCAGCTTTTAACACTAGCATTGTCCCCTTCTTGACACTCCTTTGGTTTTTGCGACCTCCCCACCATCTTCCCAATCACTCCAAAGCTCAAAAACAGTGAAAACTGTCTTAGACTCTTCCAGGTCCCTTCCCTCCCAACCCCACAACCAATTAATTGTCAAGTCCTGTCTATCTCCATTAACATTTTCCACATTGATCCCCTCCTCTCCAATTGTACTTCTACCACTTAGATTAGGGGCTCCCCCTCCAATTTCCCAACTGGACAATAACCTCTTAATTGGATGTCTTCCCTCTAGCCTCAGCTTTCTCTTAATTCATTCTCCACAGAGCTACAGAGCTGCCAAAATCATCTTCCTAAAACAAAAGTCTATCATGGGTGTGCTGGAGTCAGCTCAAATGGGCTCTAGAGACTCGATTGTTAAATTTTCAGTGTGAACATTTACCATCTCAGAAATTGGCAAATGATACAAATCAGTACTCAATTTATTTGTGGATTATTTAGACTTAAGGAATTTTTGGAGAAAATGTTAATAATGCAGATTAAACTTGTGTGATATATGTCCTTTCCTCCCCCCCCCCCCCCCATTGCATTTACTGGCACACCAGTGGTTCTGACTTTCATTCTCTTCATCCAAGGCTGTTTCCTCCAGGTTAAAGCACAAACTCCTTAGTTTGGCATTTAAGGTACTCCACAATCTGGCTCAAACCCGCTTTGCTAGTCATATTTCACATCATTCCTATTCAGAAGCTCTTTGGTTCAGCCACACTGGGCCACCAGGTGGTTATTGAATTCTATAATCTTCTGCATTCATCCATTTGCACAGCCCATCCCTCATGTCTTAAAGTTTATTCCTTGAGTTCTACCTTTCAAAATCAGTAGTTCATTTGAGTACCACCTCCTCATGTAGCTTTCCCTGATCCCAACTATCCCAGTGAAAGATGTTTTCTCTCTATCAGAAGGGTAGGGATAGATCTGTCTCCCAACCCTAGACATTTTTCCTGACTGTCCTTCATGCTTATTTTCGTCTTCTTTATCTCCATCTCCAAGTTTCTCTAGCTTCCTACTAATTCCAGCTAAAATCCTTCCTTCTGCAAGGAGCCTTTCCTGATCCGCTGTTATGCTAGTGTCTTTTCCCTAAGATCACCACCAATTTATCCTGCATTGTTTGTGCATATTTGGTTGCTATTTCCCCCATTAGATTGTGAATTCCTTGATGACTTTTGTTCATTTTTGTAATGCTTACCACAGTGCCTGGCACATAGTAGATGCTTAATAAATATTTAGTGTCTATATTAAATAGAATAAATTGTAAAAGACAGGTAAGTTAGGATGGGAGTGGGGAACTGATTATAAAAGGCTTTAGAAGTCAAACAGAGGATTTTATATTTAATCTTGGAGATAACTGAGAGTCACTGGAGTTTATCGACTAGAAGGATGACATGACCATAGCTGTGCTTTAAGAAGCTCAATTTGGAGGATAGATAGCTAGATGGCAGTTAGGAGATGGCAGTGAGGAGAGACCGGAGACCAGAAGACTTACTAGCAGGCTAGTATAGTGATGGTGAACCTTTTAGAGACTCTGTTCCCAAATTGCAACCCTCACACTGCATGTGAGCCCCCTGCCTTACCCCAGACAGGGGAGGGAGGAAGTGCTCCCAATAGGCTACTGGGCAGAGGGGCAGATGATGCGAGAAATGACCTCAGGTGCACATGGAGAGGAGGAAGAGAGCAGTCCTCTCTGGCACACTGGCAAATGTGCCATAGGTTTGCCAACATGGGGCTCAGGCAAGTCTGGTCATGAAGTGATGAGGGACTTACACCAGTGGGGTGGTAATATGTGTCAGAGGAGAGAAGGAGGTGTTTATGAGAAGTGTTCCCTCAATTGTTTCTCAACGCTTTCTGTACTTTTTGTTATTTTTTTACTATATATTTATTATATTATACATTTATATATATTTGTACATATAAATATATGTATATTTTTACTATATATTTACTAAGATACTATATCTTAGTAAATGTCCCCTTTAAATACGTCACCTAAAATTAAACACTGTATTTCAAAGTTGGAAGAGCCCTCATAGATTAGCTAGTTTAATCCATACATGAATAGGAATCCCCTTGATAGCCTATCAATTTTTACTCAAAGGACTCTAGTATACTTGTTTGGAAGGTTATTTTATTCCATTTCTGGATAGCTGTTTGTACACTTATTTTTCCTTCCATTAAGCCTAAATTTGGGTCTTTGTAACTTTCATCTAACTGTTCTTCCTGTCCTCTGGGGCAAGTATACAAGTCTCTTCTCTTCAATGCCACAGTCCTACAAATACTCAAACCCCTATCTTGTCTCCCTTTGCTCCCACCAAGTCTTCTTTTGTCCAAAAGCACCCTCCCTCCCCAGTTCCTTCCATCAGTTCTCAGGGCATGAAATCCACGTCTATCACCATATTGCTTATCTTCTAGAAATGCTATAGCTTATGAAAGTCTGTTTAAAAATGCAGAATCTAGCCCTGACTGTCAAACTCCAAAATGGATCTGACTTGGTCCTATGACTGCAGTCATAGTGTCGTCTCCAGAGCCCTAGACTCTGGAAGCATTCTGAGATTGCTTTAGAGTTTTGACCACCAAATCAAAACATTGACTTATTAAGGTTGAAGTTCTCTAAGGTTCCTAGTTATTTTCAAGTGAAATCTCTTGTTATACTTCCTTCATTTTGCACCTGTGATGTTGAATTTCAAAAAATTTAAATTTATCTTATTATACGTCTTATTGTATTTGGCCCAATGTTCTACTCTGTTAAGATCTTTTTGAATTTTGTGTATTGCTCAGTATGTTAGCTGACTCTGGTGTCCAGTGTCTATCCTTGGCTTGGTGGGGTGATGTGGTGTTGACCTTTCCCACAAAGGGGCTCTGACTTCACACAGTCTGGGTTCAGTTATTGAGCAACCTAATTGGACTGTTTCTAGTACTTATTGTCCTCCCCCCCTGGAGTTCTGGAACCTCCCTGGCTTATATCATCTATAAATCTGATAAGCTTACCATCTATGCCTTTATAGCAGGCATACTATTTTTTTTTTACCCTACAATCTTATGATTGCATCCATTTTCATAGGTAGTATCCCTGTGAGGAAATGTTCCCTTCTAATACCAGTTGTTAGTTATCCTGAAATTTATGGTCTTACTGAGTCACATGAGACACTGAAAGTTTAACTGATTTACTTAGGGTAATACAGCTAGTATGTGCCAGTGGGACTTGAAGGAAGGGTTGTTTTCCTGACTTTGAGATCAACTCTCTACCCACTACATTAGCAGTGTCAGAACTCTAATAGAAATGGATCCCTGCTAGAGTGTATTGAGTTAGAAAACCATAAAGTATTATTAGCTATGTTTTCTTTTTCTTTATTCTGTTAAACATTTCTTAATTACATTTTAATCGGACTTATAGTTTTTTGGGGGCAAGAGTTTGTCCCTACTTTGGGGGCAGCTAGGTGGCTCAGTGGATCAAGATGTAGAGACAGGAAGTCCTGAGTTCAAATGTGGTTTCAGATGCTTCCTAGCTGTGTGACTGGCCAAGTCACTTAACCCCCATACATAGTATTGATTCTAAGATGGAAGGTAGAGGACTAAAAAAGAAAGGAAGGAAGGAAGGAAGGAAGGAAGGAAGGAAGGAAGGAAGGAAGGAAGGAAGGAAGGAAGGAGAGAAAAGAAGGAAAAGAAAGAAAGAAAGAAAAGAAGAAAGACAAAGAAAAAGAAAGAAGAGATTTAATGTACAAAGTAGATATCAAGTGTAGAACAGCTATTTATCTCCTCTGTCACAAAAGAAATGCTTAAAAATAAAATACTCACAAGTATGCATTAACTAATACTCAAACTATTTTCTATCGTTGTATTTTTAATACCTCCAGAGGTAGCAATCATGTCATCCTTATAGCAGTAAGGGAGGAGTTCTAGGAAGCATCCCCTACTGAGCGGAGTGTTAAGGCAACTAGGTAATAGAGTGGATAGAATACTGGGTCTGGGGTCAGGAAGACCAGTATATATTTATATACTGAGGCACTGAGTTCAAATGCAGCCTCAGACACCGGCTATGTGAACCCTCATTTGATCAATAAACATTCAGTGTTCTGTCAAGATTACTCCTTTACCCTCATATTCCCCACTTTATATTATAGCAGTGGTTCCCAAACTTTTTTGGCCTACCACCCCCTTTCCAGAAAAAATATTATTTAGACCCCTGGAAATTAATTTTTAAAAAATTTTAATAGCAATTAATAGGAAAGATATATGCACCTGTGGCCATCACCGCTTCTCTGGATCGCTGCAGCACCCACCAGGGGGCGGTGGTGCCCACTTTGGGAATCACTGTTATAGTATCTGTTTGCGGTCCACAACACAAAGTTGTAGTCTGGTGCCTCAACATGGTATGGAGATAGCCATGAGTTCTTAAACATTAGATCAATGGAAGCCAGCTCTGGAAGTTTGTACCAAGCTGAAAAGACATCAAATGAAGGGCAAGAGATGTGTTTCATATTTGTTGTTCAAGCACAAGTTAGGAGAGGTTCATCATAAAAGTTATGCCTTTTTTTGACCAGGGAGTTCTGCTTTGCATCAGTAAAAGGAACACTCAGGCTGAGGAAATTATAGATTCTTGGAATATTGACTTGTTTATCACATTAAAAATCAGAATTCCATTGACATGATGTAACTAGGATAGCAAGAGCCATCTGAGAAAGACTTCTTGGGAATGTGCCTAGGCCCTGGCTCCTTCTGGTGGGCAATATGTACGGTGGCTCTCTGAAGGACACATCTAGCCAGTGATTCCTGGTTAGTCCTCAAGTGTTGTGTCCTTGTGACTGAGGCCTGAGTCAAGATTGGTGACTGAGCCAGGAGGGGCCTTTAAAAGGAGAGGCTTCAGGGGCAGCTGGGTAGCTCAGTGGAGTGAGAGTCAGGCCTAGAGACAGGAGGTCCTAGGTTCAAACCCGGCCTCAGCCACTTCCCAGCTGTGTGACCCTGGGCAAGTCACTTGACCCCCATTGCCCACCCTTACCATTCTTCCACCTATGAGACAATACACCGAAGTACAAGGGTTTAAAAAAAAAAAAAAAAAGGAGAGGCTTCCACCACTCTTCCTCTTTTTCTTGTGTTACATACCTCATGTAGGACCCTGACAGCTCTCCCTTGGACTCGCCATTGGGGGATAGGAAGGGAGCTCTCTTTTTTTCCCTTCCTCTCCTAAAAGCAGCTCTGGTGGTAAAGGACACATGTCACAGAGAATATGGACATGGACTTGCCTAGGTGAGCTTAAGACTGAATCTCAGGTCCCTGACTGCCTCTTCTTTGTGTTTCTTCCTCTGAGTTAGGTCACTGTTCAGTGGTCCTCAGAGATGTTTGTTTCCTGCTTTAGCAATTATCCCACAAGTTGAAAAAATCCAGAGTTTTTGAATTAGTAGCAGTTGGAAATACACATTTATATATTGAAGCACTTTAAAGATATTATCTCATTTTATAGATAATAGCTCATTGAATCTTCACAACAAACCTGTGAATAAATACTATTATTATCCTCATCTTGTAGTCAAGGAAACTGAGGCAAACGGGTTAAATGACTTGCTTAGGATCATACATCTAGTATGTGGCAGAATTGAGGTTTGAACTCAGTTCTTCCTGATTCAAGTTTCTGAGCTCCATCCATTATACTCATGGTGGTAAACCTATGGCATGTGTGCCAGAGGGGTCACTCAGAGCCCTCTCTGTGGACGCCTGCCATCACCCCAGCTCAGAGATCCCCAGAATTCATTACTAGAAAGTCAGAGGGACACTGGGCCTGGCTGCTCCCCTCCCTCTCTCCACACACACCTGAGCACATTTCTCATATCACCCACCTCTCCAAAACATTCGCTATCACTGTACTATACCATCAGGTGCCAAGATAAAAGTTTAAATGACTAGCCCATGGTCACAAAATTAGTGACTGTCATAAGCAGGATTTGACCAAAATCTTACTGATTCAAAGTCCAGCATTTTATCTACTACTTTTTATACTAAAACCTATACATTTAATGCATTATATTTCTAGTTATAGACAATTATAATGTAGCTAATTTACATATTAAAAATAAAATTAATAGTCACGTGAATTTTAAATGTTAAATTATTCAGAGTTTCTGTAGAGCTTTGTTTTATGACTTGCAAAGACTTGATCATAGTTTTAGTCCCAGTAAATACACTTTATACATATTAATCAGGATATATTTAAGCCAAATGGCCTTAAGCCAGTTATTTTCCTTCTTTAGGTCACAGTCTTATCATCCTTAGAATAAAGAGATTTTTGGTAAGTTTTCTCTAAGGCCCTTTTGATCACTAACATTCTTTGATTTCTAAGCCTAGTTCTTACAGATTGACATAACTTATTCAAATGTAAACATAAATAGAAAAACATATCCATATTTGATTTTTTAAAATTGAGGGATGATTTCTGTGTGTGGCAAGCTAATTTATACCTGTGGAAATTTTTGACACTAAGGCCTCCTTGACTTTGCAATAGGATTTTTTTTCAAGAACATCTTTAGTTTCCCTTGAGCCCACATCAAGATGAGAGTCCTTAGGTTTCTAAGAAGTAAGAACTCCTTAAATCTCATTGTTTCCTTTGGTATATAGCAGTGGTTCCCAAACTTTTTTGGCCTACTGCCCCCTTTTCAGAAAAAAAAAATATTACTTAGTGCCCCTGGAAATTAATTTTTTAAATTTTAATAGCAATTAATAGGAAAGATAAATGCACCTGAGGCCATCACCGCTTTCCTGGATAGCTGCAGCACCCACCAGGGGGCAGTGGCACCCACTTTGGGAATCACTGGTATATAGTAATACAAAACTATGCCTAAAAATTACGTACTTTGTCCAATCCATTGATTACATTTTTTTTCTTTTTCTTTTAACTTGTTTTAAGTAGAATTTTCTAACTAGCAGGGGAAACGCTCTTAGACAGAATTTTCCTTCATGAAACTGATTGTACCATGATTAAAGGTCCCTCTAATAAAACTCAACCAAAACAGAGAATGAAGATGGTTTCTTTCTAAAAATTCACATTTTTAGAAAACAGCTTTATTTAATAAAGTAAGATATACCTGCACTGAAAAATAGGAAAGATATTTTCCCAGGCAACCTGCAAGTGTCAAATCCCTTTTTACAAACCTTTACTGCTTTTGTTTCCCATGGCTTAAAATGTAGGAGCATCCCAAGAAAATGACATAAACAAGATAGCTGATGATGATTGGATGTATGGAAAAGAAGTATACTATCTGGATGAGTATATACAGAAGGGTAAGTGTATTTAGTAGATGAAAATGGAATGATAAGGGCTTGCTATCAGCCACAACTGTGCCAGTTGGTTGTGAACATGTCATTTTTATCAACTCAATTTACTGCCTTATTATCTTGAGAGAGAATATTTCAACCTCTCCTATTTCTAAGCAAAACTTCACACTTTATCATTTAAATATTTTATTTCCACTTTTTTGCCCTCCTTATTTGAATTTTTCAATCACAAAACTTGAGGGTTAAAAGGCACCCCAGCTATCATTTTTTTACAGTCCATATACAAATGGGATTCCCTCTGTAATCATCCAGAGTTGGGTTGAATACTTCCACGGAGGAGGAACCCTTCACATCTCTTTGAACCACATGAGTTTGTTGCTATTTTGTGTAGTGTGTATATAAGTGAGTATATGTGTATTTGTTAAAGAAAAGCCAAATCAGGCACAGTAAAGCTTATAGATAAATTTATATATATATATACATACATGTATATGTATAAACAAAATATAGATAAACAAAATCAAAGCACAGTTCACCTTTATGGTATTGAAAGACTGACCATCACAAATTCTATGATACACTAAAATTTTCATTTGGTGTTATTATTACTTTTTATCCATTTTTACCCTGAAATAATACATTAGCTAGATATGAAATTATAGGTGCTTGACTACAGTTATGGTAGTCAGAGTTTATCCCAATGGTTTCTGAAAGTAGTAGAGCTATATAATCAGAGGTAAAGTTGGAGGAGGTCTTAGACGTCACATTCTCAGATCTTCAAGTTTATAATTAAGGAAACTGAAGTCCTGAAACATGAAGTGAATTCTCCAAATTTAACAGGATGATTTAGTGGCAGGACTGAGATTAGAATTCAGTTTGACTCCAGGTGCAATGATATTTATATTGTACTTCATAATCAATCTGGGGCTTTTAGGCAGTATAGTGGATAAAGTGTTGGGCCAGGGGTCCAGAAGACTCATCTTTCTGAGTCCAAATCTGGTTTCAGACACTTACTAGCCGTGTGACCCTGGGCAAGTCTTTCAACCCTGGGATTTAAGTGCTCCAGAATTGTATAAAGTCGACAGCTTCACTCTCTTTTCTGGAGACATCCAAGTACAATGCCAAGACAAGACAAGATGACAAATGATGGCCTGGAATGCAGTGGATGACCTTGGCATCTTCAAGGTCTGATCGAGCTCTAAGAACTCCACAACACTTGCCTCAGCTGCCTTCATGGCCATTGGAGCAAATTGTTCTCATTTGCCCATTCTTCTAGGGGAAGTCTTCACAAGCTTGGGGTAGACACCCCACTAACTCACTGAAAGGTTTAAGGTCTGTTTATTACCCTCAACCTGGTTTAGCGCTGAGATGGTTTACCAGGATGTGGCCACTCAGCATGTATAGTTTCTTGGAGCTACAGTAGAGAGTTGAGTGAAAGATGGATCCCAAAGTTGGATGAGCAGCCCTGAAAAGGGCTCAAAAAGTCCTCAAACCAGAGGAGCTAATCTTCTCCAAACACCTCTTAAACTCCAACTCCCTATTCCCTCTAGGATTCAAATACAAACTCCATTTTTTAGCATTTAAAGTCCTTCACAACTGGTTCTAACCTGCTTTTCTTTATATGTTATCTCACATTCTACTGTCTAACCTTAACAGCCTTTTGGCTTTTCTTCAGATACAACACTCCATTTCCATGCCTTTACCCACATTGTTGCCCTCCAGTCATAGGAATTCGTTCCCTTTCTCATCTGCATCTTTTCAAGTTCCCAAGTTTCCTGCAAGGCTCACCTTCTACATGAGAGATTTATTTGATTTCCCCTCTCCCAGAGCTGTTAGTGCTTTGTTATCATCCCAAAAATCTTTGTCACAAATACATAGAGTGAAGAAAAATAAAGCCACACAATGGCCATGTCCAAAAGTGGATTCCTCGTTCTGTACATTGAATCTATCCCTTCTCTGTCAGTAGGTGAGTAACATCATTCATCATCAGTAGTCTGGAATTGTGGGTGATCATGTCATTTTTCAGTGTTAAGTCTTTCAAAGTTGTTTGTCTTTATAATGTTATCACCATTATATTGTTCTTCTGGCTCTGTACTTTACCCTGCCTCAATTCATACAAGTCTTCTCATGTTTCTCTAAAACTAGGTTTCTCTAAAATCCCTTTTGTCATTTCTTACAGCTCATTAGTATTTGACTACATTCATATACCATAATTCCACCTTACTTTCAAGAATGGTTAGACTAGAGGGCACTTAGTTGGTTCAGTGGATGGAGAGTCAGGCCTAGAACTTCTGGGTTAAAATCTGGCCTCAGTCACTTCCTAGGTGTGAGACCCTGGGCAAGTCACTTAACCCCTTTGCCATGCCCTTACCACTCTTTTGACTTGGAACCAATACATGATATTGATTCAAAGATGGAAGATGAAGTATTAAAAAAAAAAAAAAAGAATAGTTGGGCCAGTTCATAGGTACATTAATAGTGCATTGATATGTCTGTTTCCCCATAGCCCATTTTCCCTTTTTGTAACCTTTGTTAATCTGATGGGAATGAAGTAGAATCTAAGTTCCTTTAATTTTCATTTTTTTTAATTGTTAGGTATTTGGAGCATTTTGTTTCTATTGCTAGCTTAAATATATTTCTTCAAAAACTACTTGTTCATATCCTTTGACCAGGGGAATGACCCTTCTCACAAATTTGAATGAGGTCTTTATATATCTTGAATATGTGCCCTTTATCACTATTTGGCATTTTAGTCTTTTCCTACCTGGCTTTTTTTTTTTTTTTTTTGATTATTCCTCTCCTCATAGTCTGTCATGTCAACCATTTTGGAGTGCTCAATGTTCTATACACATGATACTCTCTTTATTGGCCATACTCCATGTCTAAAATATACTCCCCTGTTATCTCCACCCCTTCAAATTCAGGATTCTTTCAAGTGGCAGCATAAATCCTACCTTCAATAAGAAGTCTGTCCTAATGCCCTCAACTATGGGTACACTTCCTCCCCAAATATAAAACTTTCTAGTGATCATTTTTTATCTCATTTATATTTTGTTGTTCAGTCATTGCAGTTGTGTCCAACTCTTCATTGGCCCCATTTGGGGTTTTCTTGGCAAAGATACTGGAGTGGTTTGACATTTCATTCTCCAGCTCAATTTGTAGATGAGGAACTGAGGCCAACAGGGTTAAGTAACTTGCACAGGGTCACACAGCTAGTAAGTGTCTGAAGCCAGATTTTAACTCAGGAAGATGAGTATTCTTGACTCCAGGCCTGGCACTCCAACTATTTTTTTTTTAAAGAATTTTCTGTTTCTTTTATTTTTAATTAATTTATTTATTTTAAAATATTTTTCCATGGTTACATGTTTTATGTTCTCTCCCTTCCTTCTTCCCTGCCCCTTCCTGGAGCTAACAAGCAATTCCACTGGGTTATGCATGTGTTATCACTTGATACCTATTTCCATATTATTCATTTTTGTAATAGAATCATTTTTAAAAACAAAACAAACAAAAAAAACAAGTGATGAGTCATATGTTTTTCTTTTGCATTTCTGCTCCCACAGTTCTTTCTCTGGATGTGGATAGCGTTCTTTTTCATAAGTCCCTCAGAATTGTCCTGGATCATTGCATTGCTGCTAGTAGAGAAGTCCATCAAAACATTTTTTTTTTTTAAATCCTTACCTTCCGTCTTGGAGTCAATACTGTGTATTGGCTCCAAGGCAGAAGAGTGGTAAGGGTAGGCAATGGGGGTCAAGTGACTTGCCCAGGGTCACACAGCTGGGAAGTGTCTGAGGCCAAATTTGAACCTAGGACCTCCTGTCTCTAGGCCTGGCTCTCAATCCACTGAGCTACCCAGCTGCCCATCATCAAAACATTTTATCATTCCACAGTGTTTCACTTCCAGTGTAGAATGTTCTCTTGGTTCTATTCATTTCTGTTTATCACTCTGCATCAGTTCATGGAACTGATAGTCCATGCTCCTAAAAGCTCAGAATCTATTGGAGGAACTCTTTATAGAAAAAAGCTTAAAGGAAGTGGAGGAGGGAGAACATGAGAGGGGGAGGAGAGCAGTGAGAGAATATGATAGGTCTGCATTCCAAGTGGGAAATGATAAGGTGTTCATATAGATAAGTTTATATAGAAATCAAGCAGTTCATCATTCCTTACAGCACAATAGTATTCCATCACCATCACATACCACAATGTGTTCAGCCATTCCTCAAAAGAGGGACACCCCCTCATTTTCCAATTTTTTGCCACCACAAAGAGCGCAGCTATAAATATTTTTGTATGACTTTTTTATTATCTCTTTGGGGTACACCTAGTAGTGGTATTGCTGGATCAAAGGACATGCATTCTTGTAAAGCCCTTTGTGCATAATTCCAAATTGGTACTCCATTTATTGAGCCTCCTAGCTGCCTACTTGCATATAGTCAGGTTATCTCTTTCATTAGAATGTAAACTCCTTGAGGGATCAAATGAGATAGCATTTGTAAAGTTCAGCATAGCCCTTGGCACATAGTAGAAGCTTAATTCTTATTCCCTTCCCTCCCTCTTTCTCCCCTTCCCCCAGGGCAAGGACTTTTACTTTTTTCCTTTGTGTTTCCTGTCAGTTACTTCATGATTAGGTTGGACATCCTAGGGGCCAAAGTCTTGGGAATAAAGATGGGATAGCTGGGGGGAAGATATAAGATATGATCACCCTTCTGAGAGGCTGAAGTAGACTGAAAAGGTAGGTCCCGGGAGTTGAAGAGGTTTATGAACTAGAAGTCAGGCTTTTCTAAGGGACATCAACATCAGTAAATGAAATCCTTGAAAAATAATGGAGACCTAGGATGGATATTATAGATGGATGGAATCAATTTTAAGAGATAGAGAATACTAAGTGATAATATCAAAAAGATAGAAGTGGTAGTGGCGACCAAAAGATATGCTTATTCCTTTTTCTGGACTGGTGGGTTGAGGACCATGAGAAGAATTGTGTATTAAACAGTTTAGGCAGAGGAGGCAACAGATATAGTGCTGGACCCAGAGCCAGGAAAAATGAGTTCAAATCTAGCCCCATGTGCTTAATAGCTGTGTAACCTTGGGCAAGTCAGTCAGTCAATGAGCATTTATTAAGTGCCTATCATGTGCTAGGCTCTGAGAAGTGGGGATAAAAAGAAAGGCAAAAGATAGTCTGTGCTCCTAAGGAGCTCAGAATCTATTGGAGGAAGTGGAGGAGGGAGAACATGAGAGGGGAAGGAGGGTGGCGTGAGAATAGGATAGGTCTGCATTCCAAGTAGGAAATGATAAGGTGTCTGCCCTGGGCCCATTCCTTACGTGGAGGATCTGGGACAAATTCTTTGATGTCTACCCCATACCCTTTCCAGTCAGGGAGAAGGGGACACAGGGGAGGAGTGAATTTGAGTAGATTTTGATCTTGCTGGAAGATGTGTTTTTAGAGACAGAAAGTGATGAGTCTGCCTTCTCTGTCTTTCTTATCTATAAAATGAGGTTAATAATAGCACATATCTTGAGTTCTTATGAAGGAAAGTTGTATGATATTTGTGAGCATTTTGCAAACCTTAAAGTGCTATAGAAATGCTAGTTATTATTTTCTGAACAGAGAGAGTTTTCCAGGCGCACAAGAGGGTGGAAAGAGTGAAAAGAAGATCTGAGAATGAAATACTAGATTTATCTTACTGGAAACACCACCTGGAGCAAAAGGGAATTGGGCTTGATTCAGACTTACTTTACTGGAAATTACTGGAAATAACTATTGGACCATAAAGGAATGGGGTTTGAATCCTACTTTATTACTTTGAGCAAATCATTTCTCTTCTCTGGGGCTTTGTTTCCTCATTGGTAAAAATGAAAGTATTGAACTCAATGATCTGTAAGGTCCCTTCCAACTTTAAAATTCCTTTATGGAGATCAAGTTTTTTTTTAATGTTATTAATTTTGGCTTCTCTTCTTTCAGATTATCCTTCACTTTTGTGTATTCACATTCCTAATAAGTTTTCTTTTGCTTTTTTTTTCTTTTAGTGAGATTTGCCACTGTGGATTCAAGTTTTTATATTCTGCCAATTATTTCTGCTGTGCAGGATATGAATTCTACTTTCATAATTATTTCTCTTTTAAACCATTCAAAAACATCCTATGCTTAGGAATCCATAGGGTCCTCAGTCTCATCGGGTGTTAATTCATTTTCCTTTTTCTTGCAATATTTATCCATTGATCTTTGGATTTATTTAGCTGATCTAGAGACCATATTCCCTTCTTTTGTTAGTATCTTCCCTGTTAATTTATCTATGTATGTTCAAGCTTAGTTATCTTTTTCCTGAGATCTTTGTTAATTTTAGTCTCTTTTCCTATATCTTTATTCATCTCTTTCTGACTCTTTCCTCTTTGATTGGAGCATCCCTGAGGACTGTACCTCAGAGCCATTTTAGCCTTCTCCAGTGCCAGGGAATTCACAATTTACTATTCCCATTGCCTGCCTCAAGTGAATCATGCATTGGGAACTGAACCAGTCCTAGTTGGATGCCAGTCTTCTTTCCCTCAGGCTTAGTATAAATACCACACACATTGGCACCTTAGCTCCTCAGTTCTCTAGCTGAATACTATTGGACTCAAGAGTGCTATAGTTTGATGCAAAGTGAAGTGAGCAGAACCAGAACAATGTATATAGTAACAGAAATATTGTGTGGTGATCAACTATGAAAGCCTAAACTATTATCAGCAAAACAAGGTTCCAAGATAAACCTAAGGAACTCATGACAAAAAAACACTATCCACAGCCAAAGAAGGAACAGTTGGAATCTGATTGTAGATCAAAGTACAGCATCCTTCACTTTATTTCCTTATTATATATGTGATGTGTGCTTTAATCACAACATGGACAACATGGAAATATATATTGCACATAAGCACCTATATAACCTATATCACACTATGTACAACCTCAGGGAGGTGGAGGGGAGGAGGATTGTTTCTACATGTAACTGTAAAAATAAAATTCAATTTAAAAAAGGGGAGGAAGGGGAAGAAGGCTGCAGTTCCAACTAGAGCAAGCGTCTACTTTTTTATTTTCTGAGGGACTGAAAATAGAAGATGGGGATAGGGAAAGTAGAGCTGAATTCTGTCGAAAGCCTGTAGGTCAGCTTATATAGATAGTCCTGTCAGAGCAGAGTGGGTGGTGGGGAAGGGTGTGCTGAGTGAGCATGTTAAGAGTTGTGGATTAGCCTTCTCTGCTATGTTAGTTCATTGGACTTTTATCTTACTGGGGTTTGGGGTGTATTAGACCAGGGAGATAGGCATAATTGATTTAGCTCTTACACATAATTCTTATTTTAAAGATGTTTTTTAAATGTGAGGATCAGAGAATCCATCCTGTTGGTCATATTTTTAATTCTAAAATTCTAAAATTCAAATGATGTCTTCTAGAGAAAATATAACCAAATGGATAAAAAGGTTCAGTTTTGGAACCAGGAAAACTTGAGTTCACTTCTTGTCTCTGACCTATGTACACATCCAATCCTGATATCTCTCTTAAATACCAGCCTCATTATCAATTGCCTCCTGGATATCTCTACCTAGATAGCCTACAGACATCTCAAATTCAACATCCAAAGATGCCTTTGTAGGGTCCAAAATAGAGGTGATGTTTTCCCTAAAATACAAATTTCCCCCTTCTCTGTTGATGGCACCACTGTCATTGCAGTTCCTCAAGTTTCCCAACTGTAGAGTCCACTTTGATTCTTCCTTCTCCCTCCCCTCCAGTATCTAATCAGTTGCCAAATCTTATTGATTCTACCTCTGAAACACCTCTCAAAACTATTTTTTACCCTATATATTCAGTTTACTCTAGTTCAGGTCCTAATTATATTTTGTCTGATTTATTATAATATCCTTCTAATTGCTTTCCCTGCCTTGGGTCTTTCCCTTCTCTAATGTAACCTTTACAGAGCTGTCATATCAACATTCCTTAAACACAACTAAAGCAGGAAAAGTTCTATCTATACCAAGATAGTCACAGTAGTACTTTTTGTGTTAGCAAATAATTGGAAGGTAAATGACAAATAACTAGCAAATGGCTAAAAAAAGCCATGATACACCACTGTGATAGAATGTTAATGTGCTGTAAGAAACATTGAACATGAAAATTTCAAAGTCACAGGGAAGCATATGTGAATGAAGAGTAAAGTAAGTGAGAAGAAATAAGATGGCAGAGAAGGTACATAGATCCACCTGATCTCTACCAAATTATCCTCCAAAAAAATTATAATGCCTCAAAATGAATTCTGGAGCATCATAACCCACAAAAAGATGAGATGAAATAATTTTTCATCCCAAAACAACTCAAAAGGCCAGCATGAAAGATCTATTGTGCCAGGTGGAAGTAGAACATAAAGCAACACACCAAGGCAGGTCCCACGTTGGCAATTAGGACTTGGGAGTGGCTGAGGCAGCAGCAATACTTCTGGAGCTCTCAGAAAAGTGCTCAGAAAAAAATTACAGGTATCCCTTTGCTGGCTCTGGGTTCAAGGCTCTTGTTACATTGCTCATATGCAGATCCTGGTTTGTTGCAACCCTATATTGGGATCTCAGGGTGAGGAAGAGCACTACCATACATTAGTGATTTATGGCCACAGGGAAGCAGAGATCTCTGATCACAGTTCCAAGAGTGCTTGGGGTTACTCACAGACCAGAGCATAAGTTGGGAGAGTATTAAATCCACCTCTTTTTACATCATAGCCCCACTGAAAGCAGACAGAACCTTAGAGCTAGCTCTAAAGGCAGCTGCCCAAAGGACTTGAAGCTTGGAACAATACTCTCTTTACCACATTTACAGAGCCCAGATTTTAACAGCTTTTGAAGTTATAAAAGAAAAGAAAAAGGTTGAAAAAATGAGAAAACAATAAAAAAAGAAACAACATAGAAAGTTATTTTGGTGAAAAAGGAAGAACAAAACATAAACTCAGAAGAAGACAAGATATTTGATACTGCTACATCTAAAGTCTCCAAGAAAAATTTGAATTGCTCTCAAGCCCAAAAAGTGTTAATGGAGGGGCTCAAAAAGGCTTTTAAAAATCAAATATGAGAAGTAGAAGAAAAATTGGGAAAAGAAACAGGAGTGATAGAATATTAAAGTAAGCCAAACCAAGAAAATAATGTCGCCAATTACTAAAACAATGTAAATGGGGAAATATATTAAACTATAAAATTATAATGACCAAATATGTTTTTGAACCAAAGTTTTAAAAAATGCTTCTTTCTTCTTTGCTGAAATGAGGATGATTTGTTGACCTTTTTTTTTTTTTTAAAGACTTTGTTACAGAGGATACTTTGCTGAATAAAGGATGTTTGGGAATAGAGGTATTAGGGGGGGAAATACTTAAAAAAAATAAAAAGGAAAGGAAACTTATCTTACGTGTTATCCTTCTATTAGGGACATTTTCTTTGGCTCCCGATTGCCTTTATAAGACAAACTCTTCAGTATGGTAATTAAGGCCCTCCACAATCTGGCTCCCTCCTACTTTTTTCAGTTAACCTTCACTGTTTTAGTCAAACTATCTTACTAGTTATTCCCTACACATAACATTCTGTTGCTTGTTTTTATGCTTTTGCATAAGTGGTCCCCCACATCTAGGATGCACACTCTTCTGCATCATAGGATCCCTTGCTTCCTTCAAAGCAGAACTCTGGTGCAACATCCTATGTAAGACCCTTTGCCCTTTCTGATTGGCTCAATTATTAGTATATTTAACTCTTGTAGTTAATTAGCATTTACTCATGTACATGTTATATCCCCACCATAGGATGTATGTTCCTGGGGAATAGGGAATATTTTAGAAATGTCTTTGTATCCTGGGCATGTAGTTCAGTGCCTAACACTAGGAGATACTTAATAAATGTGGGATTAAATTAATGCTGAATTGAATTAAAGTGCCCAAAGTACCTCCCTTACAAGTTTGTTGTGGGACTCAAACGTGGTAATGTATAAAAAGTGCTTTGTAAATATTAGATCCCTATACACATGCCAGTGATGATGATAATGATAATTACAAGTATCATTGCGTATGCTGGGTGGGATAATTCTGTTCCCTTTATTTCAGGGATTTATTTCAGTGCTATCATGACCAAGCTAGCCAATATGCTTACTGATGGTTTAGTGACAATTCAAGAAACGCTGTCTTTCCTCTACACTTTGGTTTCATAACCTGAATTCTACTTTCCATTCTGCCAATCTTCTTTTCCTGAAAAGGAATGTAAAATCCCATGTTTTTTCCTTTAGACTCATTTTTCCCTTAAAAATAAAATGGTCCTCTCTCTAGGTTATTCTCCTTGCTCTTCTGTCCTTTTCTCCACGACTCATGCCTTTCGAAAGAGGGGGACCTTTCTTAGCAATACCCTCAATCTTTATTGTTGCCAATTTACCAAGCTCTGTTCTGTTTCCCTAGATATATCTTTCGGGGAGAGGGAGCCAAAGGTGGGAGGAAAGCAGCTGGTCCAGTGGGAAGCTTACTGACCTGAGTTCCAGGTGCCCTGGATTCTTGTCCTGGATCTACCATAAGCCAGCTGTAACTAGGAGCAAGTAAGCTTATCTTTTGGGGCCCCAGTTGTTTCCTTTCTGTAAAAGGAGAATGGGGGTCAGGTCATCTCTAAGGTACTTCCAACTCTAACCTTCTTTGGTCAATGGACTACCAGTGATGGGCAAATTATTCCCCATGGGCCAGATCCAGGCCATAGTTTGCCCATCATGGCCTTAAGCAATTCTCTAATCACTATATCTGGATGTGGGGGCTTAGTGACTAGGGAATTGCTTAAGGCGTGATGGGCAAACTATGGCCTGGATCTGGCCCACGGGGGGAATAATTAGCCCACCACTGGACTAAACCACTGGACTTGTGATTTCATTGGTGTTGGAATGGGAATGAAGAAATTCCCTCTACAAAGAAAGATCCTAAATCAATACCAGTTCTGCAACTTACTCCGCAGAACTCTTTTAGACAGTTGCCTGAAGATCCTGGGCTGTTGGGACTTGCCTAGGGTCACAGAGAATATGGTAGTCTCAAACCCAGGTTCAAGCTGTCTAACCATTATGCAACATTGTCTCTCTATAAATAACGCTAATATATATGTCCCAGTTTAAGGTCTACAAAGATTTTCATTCACAGATTAGCCTTTTTATTAGAGATGGGAAAACTGAGACTAAGAAAATGTGACTTATACACGATCACACAACTAGAAAACTCAGACCTTGTGCCAAGCCAATCCCTTTTCCCTCACTCCAGGATGAAAATGTAGGAGCATTTGAGCACCAGGGTGGTTCTGGTTTTACACTGTTCTTTGGTGGTAGCAGTCCTGGGCTCAATAAGACAAGCTATTTCTAAAGGGAGGCCTGAGAGACAAGGGGCATTACTGAAAGAGACCAGAGGAAGGGAGTAAGTGGCCGTGTTCAATAAAGATTCAATTTTTGTCACCTCGATGGGAAAACAACATATAATATTATTACTTTGGCACATTAACTAGATTAGCTCAAGTTTCTGAATGAAGGGTAGATTGTTTTATTCAAAAGGCCCCCTTCTTGAATTCTTTATTGCTTGAGATATCACTCCTCAGTATTCCCACCCAGCTAGGGGTTTTAACAAACCCTTCACCTTCCACCTTCTCTTCCCATACTTTTATTTCCCCACTTCCCCTTCTGTTACAAAATTCTGCTTTTGAAATCCAACATTCTGGTCATTATTTTGGAGAGACTTGTAATCGAGAAGGGCTTGGCAATATTTTTCCCTTCTTGTTGCCTTGTTCGCTATACCTTGGGAGCTAGGCCTCAGGCTGTTCTATCAAAGTGGAAAGACCAGTTTCATTCTAAGCCCTCCTACCTGGGCTTTGAGACCCAAAGACAATACTTTCTACCCCAAGTAAGGGCATGCAGTCTCCTCATTCACTTCTAGAAGACTAATTTGTGGTCTAGTGGAAATGGGCACCTGGAAAGGAGGGGGTAGTGAGAGGAAGAATCCATTTAAAGTCTCCTTGTGAACTACTGGTTCTGCCAGAGGGAAATTATGTAGAACTGACTGTGCATTAGTGGGTGCTAGGCAGATGATTATCTCCCTCCAAGCCTCTTACAGACACTGATGTAGTGTGGCCACCGTGATCCCAGGGCTGAGATAAACATCTCTGGCACTAGCTGGCTTGGGTTGCGACAGGTTTAAGTGAGTATTACTACATTTGCAGATGCTGGGAGGAGAGCCAGGCTCTCTCTCTCTCATTCTCTCTGCTTGCCAGCTAAGGAGCAGTGTCACCAGGTCTGTGCCTGTTGGGAAGGGAAGAGCCCCTGTGCCTTACATACACTGCCTTTATGGGGGAAAGGCAGGGATAGAGGAGGGAGAAGGAGAGAGGAGGGAGAGAGAGAGAGACAGACAGAACGAGTGAGAGAGAGTGTGAGAGTGAGTGAGTGTCAGGGCACTATTAGTACACTGATGTTAGGATATCAGCTGCCAACTGGGACAGAAGGGCTCTTTAGGTATGCTGTTCTTGCCTTATAGCTCAGGATTCCTTTGATTGGGTAGGGTAGGGAGGTACACAGGAGCTGAGAACTAGGTAGCCCTTGGTTTAGTTGTCAGAGGATCCAATAAGTAACTGCTCCCCTTCATGAATTTTTCTCCTCTTCTTTCCTTTTCTCTTTGTTTTTTTCTCTTTACATCCTTCCTTCCTTCCTTCCTTCCTTTCTTCCTTCCTTCCTTCCTTTCTTCCTTCCTTCCTTCCTTCCTTCCTTCCTTCCTTCCTTCCTTCCTTCCTTCCTTCCTTCCTTCCTTCCTTCCTTCCTTCCTTCTTTCCTTCCTTCCTTCCTTCCTTTCTTCCTTCCTTCCTTCCTTCCTCAACAAGCACTTCTTAAGTACTTATTATATTCCCAAGCATTGAGAATAGAAAGAACAGCAAACTAGTCCTTTTCTTCAAGAGCTTACATCCTGATGAGAGGAACCAGCATTTCATTTGAAAATATATTTTTCAAAATTAATGTTTATTTTTACTCTGAATATCTCAAGCATCAAATCCAATGGGCATTTGCATTTATATGGCTTTATTTCATGGTCTCTCTGTTACCTCATGCATCCCACTCCCAATTCAATGTGGGTACTCCCTCTCTCAGTATAGGTTAAATCTTGTGTATTCCTTCACATCCTGTGTTTCTTTTCCAGGCCTTGCTCCAGATCCTGTCTTGGGGTTCCAACCATTGTGCTGGGGTTTTTCCCTCTGGTTCTTTTAATATATCAGTGTGTAACCAACTTAGTGAAGGCCAGGTGTGCACTGAGTGGGGAATCTAGGGGTTACCTGAAATGCTTCATGTGTTCTGCTTTCTCTATCTATGGAAAAGCAAGATGTTACTTAATTATCCTGTGAGGGGGTGCCTTCGTGCCTATGCTGAAGGTTCTCTGGTGCCCTTAGTCACCTCCCCTGTTGAATCACACAGATTCAGATCCCTGGCAAGAAAGAAGCCTTTACTGAGTTGGGTTAGATAGTGACCTAGGGGCGATATGAAATGTGGTTCAGGTTTAATAAAATATGGAAATCTGTGGCTCCTTCCCCATTCCTACTTGGCTGGGAAATTTCCCAACTTTCTTCAGACCTCTGTCTTGATCAGGGTAATCAATTTTTCTATGATCATAGTTTATTAAATAGAGTAAAGTAGGAATCCAAAGAAACTGTTAAGTGCCTCATTCTCCAGGAGGCTGAATCCAAGTTTTCCCTGGCCCTGTGATATCATACCTGCTGGGAAACATCTCTTGGGCTGCTATAGTCACCCTACACGATTCAGTAGTCCTGGTTTGACAGCCTCGGTTGCTGCTAACCTGATAGCTGCCCTACTGTGCTCCCAGCAGAAGCCAGATGCTTCCATTTCTCTACTGGTGAGGAAGCAAATCTAGTCTGATTCTGGAAGGAAAATGAGATGAAGGGACAAAAAACCAAGAACCAGTTTCACCAGAACTTTGTTCCCTCTCTTAGCTTTAGACCATCCGACTCACTCCCCATTTAATCCAGAAAAGATTGTGTTCCTCAACAACCAGGGATGGGGAACAACCAAGATGATTTAAGACTTGAATCCCCCTGAGAAGGGAGAAGGCATTCTTTTGTACCCCCTGGTACTACTTGTTCTCTTTAAAAATCACTTTTATTTTCCTCTGGGCTCATGAGAAGAAAATAATCATAATTCAAATAAATGAGAGTATAGTACATGGGCACTGGTTACAGATACATCTCTGGGTAGACATAATACTAATTCTAACCAAGGTAGACATAACACTAATTCTAACCAAAGATGGATACACCGTGGGTGTTTCCTTCCTCTAGTCTATTTATATCTGAGGAGGCAAAGAGATAAAATTTTGCTTGAAGAATTAGCAGTTGGGGCGATTTTACTGGACTAAAAGGAAAGTCGGCTAGGTGGCACAGTAGATAGAGGATTGGGCTTGGAATCAGGGAGACACATCTTCCTGAGTTCAAATCTGGCCTTAGATATTTACTAGATATATGACTCTGGACAAGTCACTTTATCATGTTTGCCTCAGTTTCCTCATCTGTACAATGATCTGGAGAAGAAAATGGCAAACCACTCCAGATCTTTACCAAGAAAATCCAGATAGAGTCATAAAGAGTCAGACACTACTGAAATGATTCAACACCAAAAAAAAAAAGGAAAGTCACTGACCAGGATATCTATCTCAACAAGAGATATTAAGCATCAGCGTTCTTTTACAGGGTGGAGAATTGAAGAGGGATGAAGGCACATTAATTATTTTCTCCAGTGAAATCTCATGATGACAGGACACTACTTGGGGATTTGTAAGAACAAAATACTTTTCAGTGTCTGTAGCCAATGATCTCCCCTCCTTGATCTAATGAGTATACTTGTCTGGGAAGAAAAGTACAATAGACAAGAATTTATGAATCTCCCCCATTCTGGATTTTAAATACTACATTAAATTTAAATACTATTTCTCAAGTTATTTTGTTTTCTGACTAATGTTACTTGATGCTAGCTGGAATTCAAGAAAATACTTTAAACCTTATACAAATAAATAATTTATTTAAAAATTATTTTTTTAGATTAACCTCATGATGGACATCTAAACACAACCAAAGCCTGAGCTCAGAGGTCTCTGGGTAAAGTCTGTAGCCTTTGAACTCTGTAAGCTGATGGTAAACATGAGCTTAGCCAAAACCCACAGATGACTTTTGGCCAATAACTTGGTGGTAATGCTGTGGGGAAAATGGAAAAAAAAATTTTTTTAAAGGAGAAAATGACCCAGCACCCATTTCTTTACCATTATCTAACATTCTAAATGGTCCACCTTTAAAACAACATGTTGCTATCATTTTCATAGCTGTCATTTCTCAATTCACCCTTTTTTCTTCTCTGACATGGTGCTGGACCTCGTCTAGGTCCTCATTACTTCACACCTAGGGATGGTTGCATTAGCCTTCTGATGGATAGCCCTGCTTTGAGTCTGTCCCCCTCCAGGCCATCCTCTGCTCAGCTACCAAAGTAATCTTCTATTAATCTTCTAGTAAATACTATTATGACCCTATGTCACCTCCTCTTCCCTTGTTAACTTCAGTGACTCCCTATGCCCGTTAGAATCACATAGAGCCCTCTGTTTGGCCTTCAGTGTCATTTATCACCTGGCCACCTTACCTGACCTTTCCAATGACAGTGGCCTCCTTGCTGTTCCTTGAGCAAGACACTCCAGGTCCTAACTCAGGACATTTTCACTGTCTTTTCCTCATGCCCGGAATGCTCTCTCTCTTTACTTCTGCTTCCTGACTTCCTCCAAGTCCTAACTAGCATCTCACCTTCTACAGGAAGCCTTTCTAGACTCCCCTTCTTACTTGTGTCCTCCCTCTGTTGATTAGTTCTCATTTATCCTGTATAGAGCTTATTTGTACCTAGTTGTTTTCAAATTTTCTCCTGCATGAATATTTTTGCTTTTCTTTGGTTCTTCAGGGCTTAGCACAGTATCTGGCACATAGTGGGTTCTTACTAAATGTTTATTGACTGATATTGGCATTGTGTTGTCCAGTTATGAGGCACTTTATAGATATAACATATTTTTATATGTTATCTCATCTAATATTTAAGATAGCCAAAGCAATTAGTTAAATAATCCTTGTTTCTCTGTTTTTCATATGAGAAACTGAAGCAAGGGAATAAGATCCTTCCACCAAGTGGAAAAACCCTAGTTTTCTGACTCTTAAGTACAGTGATCTTTCTATTATACCATAATCATTTATATTTCCAAGGAGAGTTTGAGAATGTAGATGGGAGGTTTCAGTTAGAGTCTGATACTTTGTGACCCCATCTGGGATTTTCTTGACAAAGATACTGAAGTGGTTTGCCAATTCCTTCTCCAGCCCATTTGACAGAGGAGGAAAATGAGGCAAACAGGGTTAAGTGACTTCCTCAAGGACACAGCTAATAAGTGTCTGAGGCTGGATTTGAACTCAGGTTTTCCTGACTGGAGTCCTGGCACTCTATCCATTGCTCCACTAAGCTATTGTCTTTGGCCTTTTCAAATTCACTATTGAAACTAAAAGGGAATACATTACCTCACTAGTTTTATGAAATAATCTGAACTTTGTCTAAGAATATTTATTACTAAGGTAGCTAGGTGATCTTTGGAAAGACTGCTGCATCTGGAATCAAGAAGACTTTAAGTTCAGATCCAACCTTAGGCATTTACCAGCTGGGTAACCCTGAGCACATCAATCTGTCTCAGTTTCCTCATCTGTAAAATGGCATAATAACAATACTTACCTCCCGATGTTTTTGAAGGATAAAATGAGTTATTTATAAAGTATTTTGCAAACCTTATTGAAATAATAAATTAAAAAATAATAACTATCTTATTATCTTATGTGGAATTATTGCATCATAAAGCCTGCCTCATTGAGTAATTTTAAAACATTTTTATTGTTCCTCTCTGGGCAGCCTTCCTGACGGCTCCCAATGATGCCACAGAACTGTTTCAGCCTGGCAGCTCACTTTATCTCCGGACTTTTTACTACGGAACTACTCTCAACCCCTTTTTATTCTTCCTGTTTGCCTCGTTCCTCTTAGAACTTCCATTTTAAGAAAAATGCTTGGGCCGTGTCATAGTTCTTTTCCAGGCCACATTTCTGAATCTGCTGAATTGCTCCATAATACGGCTTCATCTCTCCACCTCTCACTCTTTTCACCTTTTCAGCTCTCTTTGCTGCGTAGTCTTCCTCAAGATAGAATGTAAGCTGCTAGAGGGCAGGGACTATTTTTCTGCGCGGATTTATATTCCCTCTGTTTAACGCAAGGCTAGCACACGGTAAGCACTTAATGCTTCTTGACTTGACTTGTTCTTGAGATGTATTTCATCTGAAAAAAAAAAAAAAAGGGACGAAGCGCCTGGGTGCGAACCCAGTTTAGATGGACTGAACCCCATTGCCATTGTACGCTCCCTGCCCTGCGAGCCCATGGCTGTCTTGTATTGGAGGGCAGGGAACACTCCACCCCCAGCACTCTGTGGGCCCCACCAGCCTTCCCCGAGGGGGTTGCATCACGCTAGCCTCCGGAGTAGCTAGTTTGTCTTCCTGGCCCGCTGGAGGCCATTACCAAATTCTGCTTTCAGAAAAGCTGAGACAAAACCCTCTCCCTGGCATGAGGAGCAGCAAACCTCGTCAGTCCACCCTGTCCCTTGGCAGACAGGCAAAACAGGATGGAGGCATTTTTAATTGATTCTAAAAAACCACGGTAGGCTAAGAAATGGGCAGGAACTGGCACAGCCCTTTATTCTCCTTTCCAAGGTACCCGTTTATCAGGCACCTCCTCTGGGGCACTCAGAAATCTGGCCCAGTGGGGTTTTCCTTGGGCACCTGCCAAAAGTAAACTGGTTCTATCCAGCAATGTGAGGCAAACGTAGTGGGCATTTGTTGGTTCATTTGGAGATAATCCTTTTCAGGGGTGGGGGTAGGTGGGGCTCTACTGAGTTTTACCCTAAACTTTCCCATTTTCATGCCTTATATTTTTGGCTTTTACCAACAGCACCAGTCCTATCCCTTTGCTCATTCTTCCGCCCCCCCACCCCATTTCCTCCAGGCAAATAAAATTATTATAATTCCTTAATTCATCTGAGGTGGTGATAGCTATTCCTTAGCCCAGTTTAGGAACTGGGGAAACAATTTCTCTGCCTTGAATGATGACTAAGGAACACTAGGGTGTAACCCACATGGGTCCTTCTTAAAGCACAGGCTTTAATCTTTAAAGAACTTGGCATACTTCTCAGGTGTCTTTTGCTGTGATTGATGAAAAATGCTAGCCTCCCTATTAAACATCTCTGAATTTTCAGGTGAGGGCACTTTCTTGAAGAAGCTCCTGGCTGAGATTCAGGGGAATGTCCTCACTGTCCATATCACCTCCCAGGAAGCAGGAAGCACAGAATGTCAGAAACTTTAGTCTGGATGAGAACTTTGTAGCTATTGAGGGCAACACTTTGGGCTGACAGCACACATGGAGGGCTTTGTTTCTGGGACATAGAAGATACCCTGTTTGCCAAGTGGTGTTATCAGTTTTGAAGTGGCAAGTTTGGGCAGAGGTTCTCATGCTGCCATTTGCTAATGTCTTTTGAGTCCATCATCCAAAGTGGCTGTGTGTGTGAGCACAGGAAAGTCTTTTAGTCTCTCTTTGCCTCTTTTTCCTTAACTGTAAAATGGGGATAATAACAGCACCTACCTCTAAGAGTTACAGTGAGGATCAAGGGAGATGATATTTGCAAAGTGTTTAGCCCAGTGCCTGGTCCATAGTAGGCACTTGATAAATGCTTGTTTTCTTCCTTCTCTATGCTATTTGGGTTATTGATCATATCAAACCACATCTATGACTTATAGTCATAGAATTAAAACCTACTATTTAAATTGGTTTATAAATTAAGTAATTAAAAATACATTAAAAAATGAAAACAATATCCAAGAGTTTAAGTTTTCTAAGTGGATTTCACTCTGCCCTTCATCATTATCTCTTCCTCGCTGGAAGCTTGGACACAGCTCCGGGAACCACCCTGGTTTCTGACAGATAAGCTCTCATCTTATTTTGCCCACATTCCACATTTCCAGTTCCCTCTTAGGTATGGTTTTGTCCCAACTATAGTGACTCTAAGCTTAGACCCTGAAGATAGGGACTGTCTTTCTTGCTTTTATTTGTATCTCAAGCACTTAGCACAGTGCCTGTCATAGAGTACTAAATAAAGCACTGACAAATGCTTTATTTATTTGTCATTTTGTAATGATAAAACATTGAATTAAAAGATCAACTATTACTTAAAGTAATTATACCTTGAACTTATTTTTTTTTAATTTAGAAATTCTTAATTTCTGTGTATTGACTTATAGGTGGAAGAGTGGTAAGGGTAGGCAATGGGGGTCAAGCGACTTGCCCAGGGTCACACAGCTGGGAAGTGTCTGAGGTCAGATTTGAACCCAGGACCTCCAGTCTCTTGGCATGGCTCTCAATCCACTGAGCTACCCAGCTGCCCCCTAACTTGAACTTATTTTGACTAAAGATGCATCTAAAAAATTGTTTACAAAAGGATCTTCTACTCATCCTATTGAGTTATAGACTTAACAAAGACTTCAAAAGATCTATAATCTCACTAAAATTCTCTGCCTTGAACCAGTCACAACTCACTTTCATATTTTGGGCAATTTTTTTCTTTGTTTTCTCATAGAACCTCCATAAAGTATCTCCCCAAGGTGCTGAATACCTTCCTCTAAGTATTTCTGTATTTTGTTTGCCATCACCTATGTAAGACCTTTCCTGATAACTCTGACCACTATTACCTCCCCACTGAAATTTTGTATTTACTTTGTACATCCCTCCTTGCTCTACTCCTAATTCTCTAGATTTTTCTATCTCTTTCTCAGCTGCCTCCTTAACTAGGACATGCCTCTCTGTCTTTATATCTCTGCTCTGATTGGTGAGTTGCTAGCTGCCATTTCACGAAGTTCTTTAGTCATCCAAGCTCACTTCTTATCCAGCTCCACTCTTTACTCTCTAGACCGGTGATGGCAAACCTATGACACATGTATCAGCACTGACAGTCTTAGCCATTTTCGATGAAACGCAGCCCCATGCAGTCACATACAGAGATGCATGGGGCCGCATGCTGAGGATGAAACATTTGCGGTAGTGTAGTGTAGATGCTCTGTGCACTATAGATGACAATTCTACCTATATTAATTTACCTATTTTGGTTTATTAAATACAGTTACATATTACAATTATACATTTTGTTATTTAAACTATAAATATTGCAAATTATGAAGTGACACACCACCTAAGTTATGCTCAGTTTTTTGGCGAATTTTGACACACCAAGCTTAAAAGGTTGCCTATCACTGCTCTAGATTTTTCCACTTTTCAATCCACATTCCCACCCTCTACCACTTTCCAGCTACCTTTTATGTTTTGTCTTCCCTCATTAGAATAGAGAATAGGATGTCTTTTTTGCTTGATTTTATATTCTTACCTCTTAGCAGTAGTGCTTGGCACATGGTAAATGCTTAATAAGTGCATACTCCTATCTTTTCCTCTTTCCCTCTTCCTTGCCCCTCCCTTTTCTCCCACCTCTCTCAGTCTCTTCCACCCCTCTCTCTTTTGCATGCATTTATTTATGTATATATACATATTATTTCCCCTGAAGGAATATAAATTCCTGATGGGCAAGGACTTCACTTTTTTGGTATCTTCATTTCCCAAAACAGTGCCTGGTACATAGTAGGCACTCAATAAGTGATTTTTGATTACTGATGCAACATTTGGGTTCTCCAGATATTATTTCTTACTCTCAAAACATACCTGGCCCACCTCTGTTTCTGATTGTTTAATATCCTTATTCTTCCACAAAGCCTTTTCCAATGTTTTATGGAGACATGGTCTTGTATCTAGAATCTTAAAGTCAATGAAATCAGAGCGTAAACTCTTACGGGTTGAAAAAGACTTTGAATATGGTTCTGGTGACAAACTGTTGTCAGAGAATGAACCCAGCTAAGCAATAATCTGCAGAGGTTCATCACTCAGAGGTTGACTATTTTATGATAAATTCATTAATGATGGCAACTCAGAAAACAAAGTCTTGACAAAAAAGCAATAAGTATTAAATATTATACACAGTTTACTACCTATAAGATTCTTATGAAAAATAATATTAATACAAAGAAAGTGGTTAAAATAATGAAAACTAATTATGATAAGAAATTAAACCTTAAGTATATTTCAAAAAAGAGTAAAAAAATCTAAACAAAGGGATCTCATTTCCCTTATGATAACCAGGTACAGGCTTATCAAAAATGGCATAATTATTATTCAATGAAATTTCAAAATGTATGATAATTAACTAAATCCTAGACAACAATTAAGTCTTAATTGGTACAAGTAGTGAATCCTAGGAAATGGTTGCAGTATCTGAATTTTCACTACATATTTCCACTGGACTGAAACCAATTAACCATATTTTTACATATAATTATATCTTGAATATGAGACAGCTAGATGGTATAGTGGATACAGTGCTGGGTTTGGAGTTAAGAAGACAAGAGTTCATATCCAGTCTCAGAAATTTCCTAGCTGGGTAATCCTGGGGATGTCACTTAACCTCTGTTTGCCACTGGAGAAGGAAATGGCAAACCACTCCAGTATTTTTGCCAAGAAAATCCCATGGACAGAACTCCACAGGGTCATGAAGAGTTGGGCATGACTAAAAGGATTGAACAACAACAGTAACTTGAAAATGTGAATTTGACTAATACAATTACTTCCTCCTAATCACACTAATTGGAATCTAGCTATTAAATCAAAAGATAAGACCCAAACTTTAGGAAGTATGCTGTAATGAATTAAATTCTCTGATAGCTGTATTTCTTAAATTTTAAAAATTGGTTTATTAAAAGACTACTCAAGAAAATTTAACTAGCTTGTGGACTCCCTCTGCAATCTAAATAGATGCCAAAGAACAAGACCAAGGCAAAAAAAGTAGGACCTAAGAGAGAAAGGCAAAAGCAGAAGCAGCTTGGGAAGGGAGGGAGAAAAAGAGGAAGGGAGAGAGAGAACGAGAACTTCTTGGATAAGCTAGTATATACCCCTTATGATATCAACACATTCTACCAGGTAACTGGGCCACTGCAATCCAAAATGGTAGCTGCCTAGTACTGTGTGGCTAGAACTTGTTGGCTTTATTACCAAGAGAGCTCTTGTTTATAGATAAATAGGGAGCAGGTCTCCACCTTGCATCCAACAAAAGCCATCCCAGTGAGCTGTCCTGAGGTCCAGTATTTTAACTTGGAAGCTGGCTGACCTTCTAAACCTGAGGTTTAAGAAAAGTTTTGTATGAAAATAATTAATTTTCCAAAATGCCAAAGATGAGTTTTGATATCTTGTATTCCTGAGTCACTAATAAATATGCAATTCCTGCTCTTCATTCAAATTTTTCTCCTCACCTGAAAAGTTCCTTCAGTGAAGAAAGATAGATAACATGAAGGACTTGGAGTTGATAGATGTAGGTTACCTCACCTCAGATAATTACTAGTTGTGTAATCATGGGAAAGATAACTTCTCTGAGATTATTTCTGTATTTATAAAATGGACCTAATATTTATACTACTTATCTTAAAGGGTCATTATAAAGAAAGAGTCTTTTAGCCATGAAAGTCCTAAATTATTAATTAAACCTTCTGTCTTATTAATTAAATGTTTAATATTTAATAAATATTTAATGCTCTGATTTCATGATCCATGATCTTATCATTGAGATACTTCCTTCACAGGACCAGATTGCAACCCTTCTGTAATAGTAGACAATCATAAAGAGGTAGTATGACTGAAAATATTAGGACAAGCCTCATTTTACTATAACTACCCTGGTGATATATCTTGGGCAATTCATTTCTATCTCTCTTTTCCATGCCTTTGCTTTTTTCAATTAGATAATTCTTATTTTATTCTATTTTTTTTATTCTTTTGATTTTGTTTTATTGTTTCTTATGAAGTCATTAGCTTCTACTTGCCCAATTCTTATTTTTAAAAAATTATTTTCTTCTGTGAGTTTTTGAACCTTCTTTCCATTTGGCCAATTCTACTTTTTATGAAACTCTTATCTTCATTGGATTTTTGTGCCTCTTTTTCCTTTTGGCCATTTCTGCTTTTTAAACTGTTATTTTCTTCTTGCATCATTTCCATTTCTTTTCTTTCTTTCTTTTGTTTAAACCCTTACCTTCAGTCTTATTGGTTCTAAGGCAGAAGAGTGGTAAGGGCTAGGCTATGGGGGTCAAGTGACTTGTCCAGGGTCACCCAGCTAGGAAGTTTCTAAGGCAAGATTTGAACCTAGCACCTCTCATCTCTAGGCCAGGCTCTCTATCCAGTGAACCCCCCCAGCTGTCCCCTTCTGTTTCTTTTCCCCATTTTTCTTCTGCCTCTCTTATTTGATTTTTGAATTCCTTTTTGAGCTCTTCCAGAGCCTGAGACAAATTCCCATTTTTCTTTGAAGTTTTGTGTGTAGCTTCTTTGATCTCACTGTCCCCTACTGAATCTGTGCCTTGTTCTTCTTTGACTCTGTAATAATTGTTTATGGTCAGGTCTCTTTTTTTTCCCCTGCTGTTTGCTCTTTTTCCCAGTTGTTTTTTTCTTTTATCTTAAAGGTGAGTTCTGTTCTCAGGGAAGAGGAGGCTCTCTCTTAAACTTCAGTTTTTCCTTGCTACTACCCTTAGTCATAGTTCTGGGTTTCTGCAAGTTTTAGTTCTTCCAAGGTAGTATGATGGCCCGTGGGCTAGAAGCTCTGAAAGTCACCTCCAACTACTGAGCCAGCCTCTTCTAGGGACTGCATGGGGTGCTTTGCTGTTGGTTTAGGTAGGGTCTCAGGATCTCGAAGTTGGCTTGGGCCCAAGTTCAGAACCTGGAGCAGTAGATACGGGTTGGTGGGGTTTGCTGTTGGCTTCTCCAGGTACTCCATGGTTGGGCCTAGCTTTGACCTGTGCTCCCATCTTACCCCAGTGAAACAGACCTTCTCTGCCTATCTTCCAAGTTGTTATCTGCAGGAAAGTTGCTTCATTCCATCCTCTTGTTGGTTCTGTCATTCCAATATTTGTTTTGACACATTATTCGAAGTTTGGTTGGAGAGGATTTTTAGAGTGGTTCCAGCTTTCTGTGCTTCTACTCTGCCATCTCCATTTCCTTGCCTTTGCTCAAATTATCTGCCATGAATAAAATACTCTTCTTTCTTGTCTGTATCTTTTAGAATACCTAGCTCCCTTCAAGGTAATATTTAAAGACTGACTCCTACAAGAGGCCTTTCCTGATTTCTCTAGTTGTTACTGAATTATTTTGTATTTGGGGGCATTTTTTTATTTTTATGCTTCAGTATACATGTTTGCTCTCAGTAGAATGGAAGTTCTTTGAGAGTAAGGGATTTAGTTTTGTATTTGTATCTCTAGTACCTAATACAGTGGAAGACACATAGTAGGTACCAAATAATTGCTATTTAAATGGAATTCAGCTCATTACCAATCTTAATTTTCTTTTCCAGCTCTGTAGGACCTGTCATTGGCAAAACTTTAAAGAACTATGCCACCTTTGTACCATAATGAGGCAAAGGATGTTAGTGAAGTATCTTTTATTACCTTGAAGATGAAAATGACTTAAATGTACACATACCTCAATTCACTTTGAAAGCTGCATACTACTAAAACTGTACTTTCAAAATCTCAAGAAGCATCTGAACTACCATGATCACTCACACTGATCAAATGGAAGCCATTTGCAGAACCTAGCATGTGGTAAGATTCTTGAATGGAAAAATTGGCTGGGAGTGGCTGGGGTAGCATAACTAATATAGAGATCAATTATTTAATTAGAGGTGAAAAACTCTGACATTGTAAAATTGCTCTATATTTTATTTACTAAGCAATGTTATGAAATTTTTTGTTTGCTCGTTAAAATAATTCTGGCATATTGTAGGGTTGGTTGTAGATTTCTACCAGCAATCAGCTTTTGTGGAAATAATATTGGCTGAGCCAGTCAAAAGCTGGCCAGTTGGCAAGCCTGCATCTCCTAAAGCAATTGCCCTTTGTTCTTCAATTCAGAATCGTGGGGGAGTGTTCACTGAAGGGATCCGGAAATATATCTTCAAGAATAAAGCTGTGGCTTATGTACATTTATAGTGTTAAAATCCCAGGAATACTACTTGCATCTTCTTGAAAGCCCCACCATTGTAGGCATAATCGTGGGTAAAAATTATATAAGAAGTATATTGCCCACACAGATTATGTGTGTCCACATAAGTTATCTAAATGTGACTCAAGGAAGACATTGATAGATATCTCTGGAATTATGTCCTCACCTCTCTACGGAAGACTAATTCTTGTCTTAAGGAGGGCAGGAGAAGGAAGAAAGTTGGCTGCTTTGTTTTCTAGTCTCTGAGAGGGATACTGGACTATAATTATATGTATTTGCCCCCCTAAATATTTCTGGTCTAGGGCCCAAAAAAGTAATTTCTCTGATTACTCTTTTAAGTTTGAGGATGGGATTAATCCCATGCTTACACCTGCAGATGTAATTTTTTTCCACAAAATGGTATTTACATGAGCATTAATTACAAACAGTGAATAGCAAGTAGGCCCACTTATCTAAACATGTAGAAAGCAGAAATTGGAGAAGATATATAGATTAAACTTTTCCAGAAGTTAAACAGAGTAAATATACATGAGGTTTTAAAATGTGAAGAAGAGATCTTAGTTCTAGGAGAGATGCCAATTTTAGCCAAGGGGTAAATTCCCCAAAGTCTAGGAAGGAAAGTTGGATAATTGAGGAGGTGTGGGACCCAGATTTCTCTACATGTCTGCCATTTCTGATGTCTATTTTTTTCTTCCACATATCTGAAGTCAGTCCCCAAGAGAGTCAATAATCCTATATGTTTTCTCTTTTTTTTTTTAACATTTATTAATATTCATTTTTAACATGGTTACATGATTCATGCTCCTCCTTTCCCCTTCACCCATGGCCAATGCGCATTTCCACTAGTTTTGTCATGTGTCCTTGATCAAGACCAATTTCCAAATTGTTGGTAGTAGTTGCATTGGTGTGGTAGTTTCGAGTCCACACCCTCAATCATGTCCACCCCGACCCATGCGTTCAAGCAGTTGTTTTTCTTATATGTTTCCTCTCCTGCAGTCCTTCCTCTGAATGTGGTAATTTTTTCTTAGGGAATTCTTTGATGGCTTGTTCAATTTCTATTTCTGATATGGGATTATTTAGGTATTCTATTTCTTCTGCTGTTAATCTAGGCAATTTATAATTTTGTAAATATTCATCCATATCTCCTAAATTGTTATATTTGTTGCCATATAATTGGGCGAAATAGTTTTTAATGATTGCCTTAATTTCCCCTTCATTAGAGGTGAGGTCTCCCTTTTCCTCTTTAATACTGTCAATTTGGTTTTCTTCTTTCCTTTTTTTTTATTAGATTGACCAGTACTTTGTCTATTTTATCTGTTTTTTCAAAATACCAGCTTCTAGTCTTATTTATTAATTCAATATTTCTTTTACTTTCGATTTTATTAATTTTTCCCTTAATTTTTAGTATTTCTAATTTAGTTTTCATCTGGGGGTTTTTAATTTGCTTGCTTTCTAATTTTTTGAGTTGCATACCCAATTCATTAATCTCTGCCCTCCTTAATTTGTTAATATATGCACTCAAAGATATAAATTTCCCCCTGAGTACTGCCTTGGCTGCATCCCACAGAGTTTGGTAGGATGTCTCATCATTGTTATTCTCTTCAATGAAATTGTTGATTGTCTCTATGATTTCTTCTTCATTATATTTCTTTTTACTATTTCTTTGATCTCTTTGGCTTACAGGCATTTTAGTTGGAAAGTATGACCCCATTTTGAAGGAGCTTCTCCTGGGGTTTCTAATCAAAATTGGTGTTGAGTTTGTACTCATTTGGGAATGATATGTGATATGTTTTCCTATTAATCTGCTTATTGTTTTAATTCTTGTTAAATGTTTTATTTTAAGAATTCATGTTTCTTATCTGGTTGGAAAGGTACCTTATATAATAGTAAGATACAAATAGAGTTCAGGTGATTTTACTGGTTCCAACATGGCCTGGGCTGGGGGCTCAAGCCAAGTGAAATACAATGATTTCTAAAATCACCCCACTTTGAATGCAGTAATTCAGAGTTAAGTGGAACATGTGCTATGTAGAAAAGGTACTTAGTGGTCTTTTCCTCAAAGCAGTCTTAGATGCACTTCCAGCAGCCAAGATGGTGGTGTAAGGAATATATTGAGTATGCCCAAACCCATTTTCAAATAACCACAAAAGAAAAAAAGTCTCAAAACAAATTTTGGAGCAAAAGAACCAATAGAAGACGAAGTGAAGCAGGGTTTCAGTGAAAGAAAACAGAGGAGCAGCAGGAAGGACATGTCTCACAGAGTAAAGAGGTAAGAGCAATGGAATCAGCAGCATGAAGATTGCCTGGTGCAAGCACTTGCTGAGGAGCTTGAAGAATGATCTGGCAGAAGCATACCTGGGTGAACCCCCTCAGCAGAAGGAATAATCCCAGATTTCGCAACACTAGGGGGAGCTGGCAGCTAAGGAGTGGAATCTACCTAAATCCACTGTATATGGCACCTAGGGGAACCAAGGGACATAGTTCTGTCCCAGAAGTGGAGCTGAGCCTCAACATATAGGCAAAACCATAAAAAAAAGTCCTCCTGAAAGGATTAAAAGACAAAGGAAAAGCCTGACTGGAAAGCTATTTCAGAAAAAGTGAAGATCAAAATGCAAGTTCAGAAGAGGACAATAATGCCAGAACAGAATTGTGTGAACCCTCAAAAGCAAATGTGAAAGGATGTCATATTCCCCTTCCCCACAAAGAACCTCCTCGTATTGCTCCAAAAGATGATAAAAAATATTAAGAGACTTAGAAGAAAAATTAGAACATGTTAGAAAAAGTCAACAACTTAGAGCAAGATCTCAGTGAAGAAAATAAATTCCTAAAAAAAAGGAACACAAAATCTCAAATAGGAAAATAACTTTAAAAAAGAGAACAAAGCCTCAAAAAAGAATATGGACAAATTGAAGTTATTGACTCCATAATATACCAAGAAATAATGAAAAAAAATTTTTAAATGAAAAAAATAAAGAAAACCTGAAATAGCTCCCTGGAAAAACAACGACATGGAAAATAGATCCAAGAGAGCTAAACTAAGAATCATTGTACTGACAGTAAGCCTTGACCAAAAAAAAGAGCCCAGACACTATATTACAAGAAACAATCAGGGAGAACTGTCCTGATGTTCTTGAACAAGAAGGAAAAATTAGAAATTTAAAGGCTCCACTGATCACTTGCCTGAAAGAGATCCCAAATTTAACAATCCCAGGACTATAATAGCCAAATTCCTAAACTCCCAGACCAATGAGAAGTACTGCAAGGAGTCAGAAAAAAACACAATTCAAATTTCATAGAGCCACAGTTAGCATTTCACAAAGGACCTAGAAACTTCTATATTAAAGGACAAAAATGCATGGAATATGTATTCCACAAAGCAAAGGCTCTGGGACTACAACCAAGAATCCTCAACCCAGCAAAACTGAATTTAATAATCAAGGGGAAGAAATGTATATTTAGTAAAATAGAGGACACCTAGACATTTCTGATGAAATGACCAGAGCTGAAAAGAAAATCTGATGAGAAAATTTGATACTCTAGAGCAACATAAAAAAAGAAAAGAAAAAACTCAAGGGACTCAGTGAGTTAAACTAATCCCATTCCCACACGAGAAAGTGATAGCTAGAATACTTAAGTATTTGTGATATGAGATACTTAAGATATTTAATGTAATAAAGAGAAGCAATGGGGTTTAACTGATTGCATTATTATATAAGATGATAATTAAAAAACTTAAGCTATCTATGATACTTGAAGTACCAAAGGCACCTAAAATATTTAGGATACTTAAGGTACGGAATATACTTAAGAACTTTATCACTATTAGGGCAGTGAATAGGAGCAGAGAGTAAGCTGAATATGATAAAAAAAATTAAAAAAACCCAACAACATGATGGGGTAAGGGGGCAGGGAGCCAAGGTGGTGACTTAGTAGCAGCAAAAGCTGAAATTGCTCCAAGAACCCTCTCAAATCAACCTTAAAATAACACTTCACAATGACTAAAGTTACAGAACAAATAAGGAGATGGAGAAAGGGGGCTCCGCTGAGGAAAACAACTTAAAAGGTAAACAGAGAGTAGATTTTTACTGGATCAGGGTGAACCAGAATTAAAATTGCACACAGAGGAGTGTGGACCAACCCCACCCCCACCTGTACTGCACCAGGTTTCAAGCCTGGGCAAAGACCAACTTTGGGAATTTGGAATCTTGCCTAAGCCAATAGCAGAGTACCCCACACCCATCCCTTGAATCCCCAAGCCCACAGTGAGGCCCTGAAGTAGCACTTGGCCCTTTTGAGCCTGAGGTGACACCCTTAACCCCAGGGCAAAATAGCTCACAGTGCTCCAAGTCCTTCAAGCCATCAGTAGAGGAGGCAGAATAAGCAGTTCTCAGACCTCCCAGTCCATAGGCAAAAAAGGCTGGGAAAATGAACAAACGGTAAAAGAAATGCCTAACCACAGAAAATTTTTATGGAGACAAAGAGTAAGGCAGAAAATCAGTAAGTATAGTAAGATCAAAGCAACCACATATAAAACTTCAAAGAAAAATGGGAATTGGTCTCAGGTACTCCAAGAACTCAAAAAAGGAATTTAAAAAATCAAATAGGAGAGGTAGAAGAAAAATAGAAGAAATGAAAACAAAGAAAAAGAAAACAGTTTAAGAAGTAAAATTGGTCAAGTAGAAAAAGAAGCACAAAAGTACAATGAAGAAAGGAGTTTCCTAAAAAACAGAATTGACCTACTAGAAAAAGAGCTATAAATTCCAATGAAGAAAAGAATTCCATGAAAAATAGAATGGACAAGATTGAAGAAGATTTCATGAGACAGTAAGAAACAATAAAACAAAATCAAAAGAATGAAAAAATAGAAAAAAATATGAAATATCTCATTGAAAAAACAATTGACCTGGAAAATAGATCTAGGATAGACACTCTAAGAATTACTGAACTACCTTAAAGTCATGAAAAGAAAAAGTGTAGACATCATATTACAAGAAATTATCAAAGAAAACTGACCTGATATTCTTGAACAAGAGGGTAAAATAGAAATTGAAAGAATCCACAGATCACCTCCAGCAATAAATCCCCAAACAACAACTCCCAGGAATGTTATAGCCAAGTTCAACAGATTCCCAGGTCAAGGAGAAAATACTGCAATCAGCCAGAAAGAAATAGTTCAGATATCATGCCCCAGTTTGGCAGTGTTTACATTGAAGGATCAGAAGGCTTGGACTATGATATTCCAGAAGGTCAGGGAACTGCATTTACAACCATGAATCACCTACTCGTAATAACTGACTATATTTTCAGGGGAAATATATATATTAAAGACATAAAAATTCATTAAGATAGAAGATTTCCAAACATTTCCAAAGAAAAGACCAGACCTAAACAGAAAATTTGATGTCCAAATATAAAATTCAAGAGAAGCCTAAAAAGGTAAATAAGGAAGAGAAAAAACTTTAAGGAACTCAATAAGGTTGAATTGTTTATATAATATTTGTAATTCTTAAAATTTTCAGCATTACTATAGTAGTTAGAAGAAGTATATGTAAACAGAGGATATGGTGGTAAGCTGTTTAGGTTGATATGCAAATTCCACCTCTCCCAAGTAGACTGAAAGATCCCAGCTTTTGAGATAAAAACTCACTATTTGACAAAAACTGCTGGGAAAATTGGAAAACAGTATGGCAAAAATTAGATATAAATCAATATCTCATACCTTATACCAAGGTAAGGTCAAAATGGGTACATGATTTAGACAATACATAGAATTGTTTACATACTTTACTTATGGAGAAGGGAAGAATTTATTACTAAATAAGAGACAGAGAACATTTCAAGATGTAAAATGAGTAATTTTGAGTATATTAAATTAAAAAGATTTTTTATAAACAAAACCAATGCAGCCAACATTAGAAGGGAAGCAACAAACTTGAAAAAAATTTTTAACATTTTTATCTGATAAATGTCTCATTTATTAAATATATAAAGAACTAAGACAAATTTCTAAGAATCCCATTCATTCCCCAGTTGACAAATGGTCAAAGGACATGAATAAGCAGTTTTCAGATGAAGACATCAAAGCTATCAAAAAGCATATAAAAAAAGTTCCAAATCCATCTTCAGTAGAGAAATGCAAATTAAAACAATTGAGATACCACCTCACACCCATCAGATTGGCCAATATGAGAGTAAAGGAAAATGACAAATGTTGAAGGGAGTGTGACAGAATTGGGACACTAATGTATTGCTGAAGGAGTTGTGAACCGATCTAAACATTATAGAGGGCGATTTGAAATTGTGCCCAAAGGGCTGCAATACAATGCATACCTTTTGATCCAGTAATAGTACTATTAGTTCTGTATTGCAAAGAGATTTTTTTTATGGGAAATGACCTTCTTGTGCAAAAATATTTATAGCAGCCCTTATTGTGGTGGCAAAGAATTATAAACTAAAGGGATATCCATCAACTGAGGAATGGTTGAACAAACTGTGGTATATAATGATGATGGAATATTATTTTGCTTAAGGAATGACAAACGGGATGATTTCAAAAAGAGCTGGAAAGGCCTACATTAACTGATGCAGGGCGAAATAAGCAGAACCAGGAAAACATTGTGCACAGCAAAAGCAATATTGTGGGATGATCAAATGTAGTACACTTAGCTACTCTCAGCAATACAATGATCTAGGACAGTGATGGGCAAACTTTTTAAAGAGGGGGCCAAAGGAAAGGAAATGCTCATCTGCCAGTCTGTTTCTTTCTTTTTTTTTTTTTTAATACTGATAATGCTTTATTTTCCATGTTATTTTTAACATTATATAGTTTTGCTAGTTATCTCTTTTGACAAAATCTGTTTTAACTTTAACTTTGTCAGATATGATAATTTCTATCCCTGCTTTCTTTATATCACATAATGTTTTCTGGGGCATAATGTATTCTTTTCTAGCCCTTTATTTTTACTCATTGTGGGTCTCTCATTTTTTTCTTAAACTTTTTTTCAAGATTACATGTCAATATAATTCCTTAATATTTATTTTCTGACATTTTCAATCAATGTTCTCTCTTTCCCTCCCAACCTTTCCCCTTCCCTAAGAAGGCAGATAAATTGTACATATATTATTATATTATAGTACATATTTACATGTTCATCATGTTGCAAAAGAAGATACATATGCATTACACTAGAGAAAAATTCATGGAGAAAATAAATTAAAGGATGGAATGTTTCAATCTCCATTCAGACCTTTTTTTCTAATGCTAATGATATGCCTCTTTTTTGTCATGAGTCTCTTGGGGTTGACCTGGATCCTTGCATTGTTGATAACAGGTGAACATCATTCACAATTGATCATCATACCTTACTATTGTTACTGTATATAATCTTCTCCTGGTTCTATCCACTTCACTTTGCTTCACTTCATATACGTTTTTCCAGGTTATTTGTGATCATCTTGCTTGTGATTTCTTACACATGACAATATTGCATTACAGGCATATGCCACACCTTGTTCAGTCCTTCCCCAATTGATGGACATCCTTTCAGTTTCTGGTTCTTCTTTCTTCTTCAAAATATTACATTCTATGCCCTGCATTCTTTTTTTGTTTGTTTCTTTTTAAACATTTATTAATATTTATTTTTTTGAAAAGTTAACATGGTTATATAATTCATGCTCTTACTTTCCCCTTCACCCCCCATCTTCCCCTTCACCCCCCCCCCTCCATGGCTGATGTGTATTTCCACTGGTTTTAACATGTGTCATTGATCAAGACCTATTTCCAAATTGTTGATAGTTGCATTGGTGTGGAAGTTTCGAGTCTACATCCCCAATCATGTCCGCCTCAGCCCATGTGTTCAAGCAGTTGTTTTTCTTCTGTTTCCTCTCCTGTAGTTCTTCCTCTGAATGTGGGTAGCGTTCTTTTCCATAAATCCCTCAGAATCATATCTATTTTTACTTTGGCTTCGTCAGAAATCATAATTGCCACTTCTGCCTTCTTTTTCTCATTTGATGCACAAAGGATTTTGCTCAAGCCCTTTACCTTAAACCTGCATACGTCTACCCACTTCATATGTGTTTCTTGTAGACAACATATGTTAGGATTTTGGTTTCTAATCCACTCTGCTATTTGTTTCCTTTTTATGGGAGAGTTTATTCCATTCACATTCAGAGTTATAATTATCAATTGTGTATGCGCCGACATTTTGGTATCCTCTCCTAGTTCTACCCCTTCTTCTTACCCTATTTCCTTTTAAAACAGTGGTTTGCTTTATGCCAGTAACCCTTGTCCCCTCCCTTGATTTACTACCCTTTCTACCCCTTCCCTTATTATTCCCCTTTATTTATTTTTAAGGCCTAATGAATTCCCTCCCCCTTCTTCTCCTGTCCCTTTTATGACCTCCCCACACCCCTGCTCTCCTTGGTTTTTCCCTTCTGACTTTCTCAATAGGGTTAGATAGAGTTTTATATCCCAATGGATAAAGCTACTCTTCCCTCTCAGGGTTAATTACACTGAGAGTAAGGTTTAAATATTACCTCTTAATGCTCTCTTCCTCTCCTTATAATAATATTCATCCCTTCCCCTTCCCATGCCCTCTTTTTTTGTGTAATAGAATATCCTATTTTTCTTATTCATTCAAATTTCTCTTGGTGTCCTCTACTATTCACCTCCCTCTTTCCCACCCCCATATCATCTTAGACCATTTAGTATTCCAACCTCTCCCTATGAATAATTCTTCTAATTACTATAATAGTGAATACTATAATAGTGAATAGAGTTCCTTAAAGGCAACTCTTTCGAAGTTTCATTGTATTGTATCCTACTCATTGTATTTGTCAGATTAGTAATACTGTTGCTTGGACAGATAGAACATTTCGGCTGCATCTTGCCCACTGAGTGTAATTTGCCTATCACTGATCTAGGACAATTCTGAGGGATTTATGACAAAGAATGCTATCTAACTCCATGGAAAGAACTGTTGGAGTATGAATGCAGATAAAAGCACTTGGTTTGTCACTTGTTTATTGGGTATATGTTTTGGGATTTTGGTTTAATAAGATCAGTCATTCACAAAAATGAATACTATGTAAATATATTTTGCATGATAATACATGTATAACCCAGATGCATTTCTTGCTAGGTTGAGGAGGGAAAGAGGAAGGGAGACAGTTTGGACCATATAACTTTGGAAAACGTATGGAAATTTGTTATTACATGTAATTGGTAAAAACAAACAATTAAAAAGAGAGAAATAACACATAAAAACCAAAACTAAACTAAAACAAAATTGAGGAATATACTGAGAAAAGAAAAAAATAGATAAAAATGGGGATAAATTATCTGACATGATGTACACAAGAATCAAAATAGTGGAAGGGAGGATTGGGGTGGCAGGCAATGCTTGAATCAGATTCTCATTGGAATTAGTGCAAAGCAGGATTAACATCCACACAGAGTGAACTATAGAAATCCATTTTACCCTATGTGGAAGCATGAAGGAGAGAGTATATAAGAAGGGTGGAAGGGACAAAAGGGCTGCAGAGAAAAAGACCAAAAACTAATTGGAAAATAACCTTATCCTAAAGAATGAGTGTATCAAAGAACAAATCATAGAAACAATGAGAATGAGAACAAAGAGACAACATACCAAAATTTTTAAGATGCAACCAAAGAAGTACTTAGGGGACAATTTCTATCTCTAAATGCTTACATCAATGAAGAGCAGATCAATGAATTGGGTGTGTAACTAAAAGAACTAGAAAAAGAACAAATCAAAAATTCCCAATTAAATACCAAATTGAAAATCCTGAAAATCAAAGGAGAAATTAATAAAATTGGAAAGTAAGAAAACTATTGAACTAATAAATAAGATAAGGAACTGATTTTATGGGGGGAAAACCAATAAAATAGACAAACCACTGGTTCTTTTGATAAAAAAGAAAGAAGAAAAGGAAAGAAGAAAACCAATAACCAGTATCAAAAATGAAAAGGGTGAAATCATATGCAATGACGAGGAAATTATAGCAATTATTAGGAGTTAATTTGCCCAATTATATGCCAATAAATCTAACAATCTAAGTAAAATAGATGAATATTTTAAAAAATATAAATTGCCTAGATTAACAGAAGAGGAAATAGAATACTTAACCTGATCTGAGAGAAAAACAAAACAAAACAAAACAGATATATTGAACAAGCCATCAGTGAATTCCCAAAGAAAAAAGCCCCAAGGCCAGATGGATCACATGTGAATTACCAAATATTTAAAGAACAATTCATTCCAAAATTATGTAAACTATTTGGAAAAATAGCTAAGGAAGAAACTCTATCAAATTCCATTTATGACACAAATATGGTGTTGATTCCTATACCAGGAAGAGGAACAACAGAGAAACTAAATTAAATCAATCTCCCTAATGAAAATTGACGCAAAAAATTTTTAATACCAAAAAGATTACAGCAATATATCACAAAGATCATACATTATGACCAGATGGGTTTTGTATCAGGAATGCAAGGATCATTCAACTTTAGGAAAACCATCAGCATAATTGACCTAATCAATAACAAACCAACAGAAACCATATGATTATCTTAATAGATGCAGAAAAATCTTTTGACAAAATTAAATATCCATTCCTATTAAAAACACTAGAAAACAGTAGAATGAATGGAACATTCCTCAAAATGAATTATAACATCTAACTAAAATCATCACTAAACATTATCTACAATGAGGTTAAACTAGAAGTCTTCCCAATAAGATCTGGAGTGAAGAAGGATGCCTAATAGCACCACTATTATACAATATTGTAATAGAAGTGATAACTTTAACAATAAGACAAGAAAAAGAAATTGAAGAATTTAGAATGGGCATTGAGAAAATAAAGCTGTCACTCTTTGCAGATGATATGATGGTATACTTAGAAAATCAACTAACAACTAGTTGAAATAATAATTTAACAAAGTTGCAGGTTACAAAATAAACTCATTTTATGAGTATCAATTTATGAATCATCAGCATTTCTATATATTACCAACAAAGTTTAGCAGCAAGAGATAGAAAGAGAAATTCCATTTAAAATAACTGTAGACAATATAACACACCTGGGAGTGTACCTGCCAAGACAAACCTAGGAACTATATGATCACAACTACAAAACACTTTTCACACAAATAAAGTCAGGTCTAAACAATTAGAAAACATTAATTGCTCATAGGAAGGCTGAATTAATATAACAAAAATGACAATCCTACTTAAAAGTGATTTACTTTTTCAGTGTCGTTCCAAACTACCAAATAATTATTTTACCATCTCACATCTATCAAACTAGCTAAAAAAAAAGGTCAATGATGAATGTTGGAGGGGATGTGGAAAAAACTGGACACTAATACATTGTTGGTGGAGCTGTGAATTGATATAGCCATTCTGGAGTGAAATCTGGAATCATGTCCCAAAGTCCATAAAACTGTGCATTCCCTTTGATTCAGCAATATCACTGCTAGGTCTGTATCCCAAGGAGATCAAAGATAGGGGGAAAGTACCTACTTGTATAAAAATATTTATAGCAGCTTTTTTTTTTGGTAGTAGTAGTATCAAAGAACTGAAATTGAAGGGATGTCCAACAATTGGGGAATTACTGAACAAATTGTATTATATGATTTTAATGGAATACTATTGTGCCATAAGAAATGACAAACAAGATGGTCACAAAAAAACACTGGAAAGACTTATATGAAGTGTTTCAAAGTGAAGTGAGCAGCTCCAGGAGGAAATTGTTTACAGTAACAGCAATAAAGTGCGATGATCAGCTGTGAATGACTTAACTATTAATAGCAATTCAAGGATCCAGAACAACCTCAAGGGACTGATGATGAAAAAAGGCTCTCCACCACCATAGAAGGAAATGACAAAGTTCAAGTGCAGACTGAAGCATACCATTCTTTGCTTTATTTCCTCCATGAATTTTTTGCAAGTAAAAGGGATAGATGTCTTCTTTCACAATATAATGTACATGGAAATATTAGTAACATACATACAACTTATATTACCTGTTGTCTTGGGGAAGAGGGAGGGAGGATGAGAGCATGGATTGAAAAATGTCAGAAAACAATTATTGAAAATCTTACTGACATGATCTAAAAAAAAAACATAAAAAAGGATTCTTTTTTTTTTTTAATGATGGTTTTAGGAAAGTTCTAGAGCTTCTGGTATAGTCAATTATGTGCTTCTTCAAAAAGACTGCCTATTAAGTCAAGAGCTAGAATGAGTCATCTCTTTATGTGTAAGGCTAGTTTTTTTTTGTTTTTGTTTTTGTTTTTTTTAAACAAGGAAACTGTAGTTGGCTTCATCCACCCTCACGTATCATGAAGGACTGTGCAAACCATCTCTCCCTCTGATAGTAGTCATGTTTTTCTATTTTTAGGTAACAATTACTAATGCTAACATAAGAGCCCCAGGACTGTGTGTGTGTATAAATACTTTTATTTAAAGATTTTTTTATTGTTCCAATTATATGTAATAACAATTTTCAACGTAAGTTTTCTGAAGTTATAAGATCCAAATTGACTCCCTCTCCCCTCCCTCCCTGTCTTGTCCCCTCTCAGTGATGGTAAGCAATTTGATCTGGTATGGCACTGAATAAATAAATCAATTTATGTAGAATTGTCATTTTTATTATATTAGCTCAGCCTACATTCAGCAATTAGTATTTTTCCAATTGTTTAGAGCTAATTTTATGTGAAAAGTATTTTACATTCAGCAATTAGTATTTTTCCAATTGTTTAGAGCTAATTTTATGTGAAAAGTATTTTGTAATTGTGTTCATATAATTCTTTTGTTTTGGCAAGTAGATTCTCAGGTATTTTCTATTGTTTACAGTTATTTTAAATGGAATTTCTCTTTCTATCTCTTGCTGCTGAACTTTGTTGGTAATATGTAGAGAAACTGATAATTTATGTGGATTTATTTTGTATTCTGCAACTTTGTTAAGTTATTAATTATTTTAACTACTTTTTAGATGATTCTCATATCATTTGCAAAGAGTGATAGTTGAGTTTCCTTACTGCCTACTTTAATTCCTTTAATTTCTTTTTCTTTTCTTATCGCCAAAGCTAGTATTTCTAGAACAATATCAAATAATAGTGGTGATAATGGGTATCCTTGCTTCAACCCTGATTTTATTGAGAAGGCTTCTAATTTGTCTCCATTGCAGATGGTAGTTACTGAACCTTCTTGAGCAAGGGAGTTACATGCTCAGATATATGCTTTAGGAATACTATTTTGTGTTTTAAATGATGGCACATGTAAAATCTATATTGGATTGCTTACCATCTCAATAATTGGGGAAGGGTGGGAAGGAAGGACAGAATTTGGAACTCCAAATTTTAAAAACATATGTTAAAAATTATTTTTACATATAATGGGGGAAAATAAAATATATATTAAAAACACTTAGCTTAGCATGGTGCCTGACATATAAGCACTATATAAATGTTATTATTAAGGTAAAAAATGAGAACAGAATATCATTTTGATAGCTGTGTGGAGGGTGGGTTGGAGAAAAGAGAGTCTGATCTAAAATAATGTTTTTCAGTGCTAACTATATTCTTCAGCAATAAAATATCTTGGGAGGCAATTTGGTATAATAGAAAAGGCCCTGGCTTCCAAGTCCCAATTCTAGAAGTCCTTTTACTTTTCTGGGTTTCAGTTTGCTCACTGGTAAAATGAAGGAGTTTAACCTGATGACCCTTTAAGATTTCTCTTGTAGCTCTTATTACTACAAAATTTTATGGGCTGCAAATTCTTTGCTTTGAAGCATCCTGCCCTTTACATCCTTAACAGAGGGGCTAGAGGAATAAGGGAGGAAGGAAACTATAAGGGGAGTCATAGAATCTTATGGTTGAAAGGGACCTCAGCAGCCATCTGGTCTGTCATACCCAAAAGACAATCTCCACTACAATATGTATTCATATGAATTCAAATTCAAAAAGAATTCAGATGACAAGCAGCAATCGGGGCAGCTTCATTACAGTCATTAGAAATATCAGCACCAGGAAATCCTGGAGTCAGAGCTGCTAGTTTCCTAGCCAGGGCATCTTTGCCATTGTTTTCATCCAATTTCAGTGGACGAAGGTGGATGTTAAAGATAGAGGATCTGCCTTTTATATAAGCAACCATCTGACCACTGCTTAAAGAACCAAAGGGAAGAGTCAGGTTTAAAAAATGTATGGTTCTTAAGAGTAGTAAAAGCGTTTTTAGGCTATTAAAGTATTGAGTAGAGATTGACAATTGGGAAAGATGAATCAGGCCATCTAATTATAGTCAACAAACATTAATTAGATGATTATTATATGCCAGATTCTGAGGCTACACAGAAAGGCAAAGATAGTCCCTGACCTCAAGGAGCTCATATTCTAATGGCAGAGGCTTTATGCAAGTAAGTATTTGTAGAAAAGCTATATCAGAGGTTGCTTGTCTTGCAAAGAGGACCAGTGACATCACGGAATGATTCTTGACTTGGGCATGAATTGGATTTAAGTGAGACAGAGTTGCAAATAGTCACCAGCCTTACTTTCTCTTCCAGAGTTATCCAAGTCCAGTGACAAAACAAAAATCAGGATGATTGGTGATGGTCTGGGATGCAGTGGAACTCTAAGGATAGTCTAGGTGCCCAATGGCTTCATTCTACAGATTAGGAAACTAGCCGCCTAACCCTCAAGATGCCTGATTATCTTTGCACGCATATGATTCGTATTTGCAAAGTGAAACCCTAATTTGCTTCTCAGGAACTATTAGTTTAAAAGTCCTATCAGCCCAGACACCTTGCCTTAATTCCACCCATTATCCAATAATATAATCCTTTTCTCCCATTAACTCTCTGTTTTCTCACAGCATGAACTCAAGTTATCTCTGTAGATGTGTAGACCAATATTGTCTCCCAGCTTCTGTGGGTCATCTCCTTTCAGTGTCAAGGGATGTAGAGAAAAACTAGGGAAGTACCTGCACTGATTTTGCCCTAGGCTCTACAGAGTGGAGTATCAGACCAGTTTGGGAGCAGAGGTGGGAGAGAGAGTGGGGAATCCATTTAATCACACCTGGTTGGTATCTGGAATCAGTCTTAGTCAGTTCACTTTCATCTAGGCCTGCCAGGCATTGAGCAAGCTGTGAAACTGTCCTGTTGGGGTTAGATGAAAAGGATATTTCTGTTATGAATCTGCAGTCTAGAAAGCCTCTCACTGTCTTCAAGTGACCTCATCGATGAGCATCTGTTAGTTGTTGCTCAGTTGTGAGGAATTCTTGACCGCATTTGAAGTTTCCTTAGCAAAGATACTGGAGTGGTTTGCTATTTCCTACTCCAGCTTATTTTACGGGTGATGAAACTGAGACAAAGAGGGTTAAATGACCTGCGCAGGGTCACACAGCTAGAAAGTGTCTGAGGTCACATTTGAACTCAGGTCTTCCTAACTCCAGGTCTGGAGCTCTCTATGGTGTGCACCTAGCTGCCATATGCAAAGCTGTAAGAATGACCAAAGATGTTGGACTCCTCAAGGTCTGGCCCTTTCAACTAAATTACCAACCAATTGAAGTTCCTTTAGCTTTCTCTCTGGTATAGAACTATCTCAGGCTGATGAGCCACAGCCCCTGAGGAAAGAATGGGAGTAAGGCCAGTTGATATCTATTTCCAGTCCCATTGGGACAACAAGTGTTCAAACCCTTGTCAACATGGATTTTTGGATTATTTAGTTTACCCCTACTTTTGAGAACCCCAATACTAAGCACACCTATTTTGACTTGAATGCTAAGCACCTTTTTGTTTTAGAGGCTTCCCTATTGGTTGAAAGTTTCCTCTCTGGAAGTCTAGCTCCTGAGTGTGACCTTTTTCTTTAATTTGTTACAGCTGATCATTCTCTAATGCCATAGCTGCTGAATGATAGGGGGTTTACACACTTGTTTATGTTTAGTGTTTGTAAGCTTCCCAAAAGATACAAAGAGACTCTCAGGTTCAGTATCTCTTTGGAGTTGGCACTGAGAGCTGTGTCTTCTCCCAGGCATATGGTTCCCATAGTCTCAGAGCCTTTGGTTCTGTATAGATTTTCATTTATGACTCTGTGTGGTACCCGGATTAATGAGCCTATCCCTTTATTTGATTAAAGAGTGGGTTTTCTGACTACTTGGAAGTTCTATATTTATTTCCAAGTTAACACATTTTATTGTAGAGATAAGGAAATGGAGGCCCTGAGAGGTAAGTATTAACAATGATAACAAAGCTCAAACATGTATAACACTTTACATCCTCCTCTTCCTTTGTTGCTTTTGACCCTGGACTACCCTCTCCTCCTGGATTGTCTCTTCTTCTCTGGTTCTATTCCTACCTGCCTGACTGCTCTTTAGTCTCCGCCTCACCACTCATGCCACTCAAAACTGGGGATAATAATCAAGGAGCAGTCTGTCTGTCTCCTCTCTCCCCTTCCTCCTCTCGCCCTCTCTCTTCCTCCTTCCTCTTTCCCTCCCTCTCTGTTTTTCCCTCCCTCCATCTCTCTCTCTCCCCCTCTTTCTCTCATTTTTCTCTATTTTTTCCTCAGTCTTTGCCTCTCTTTCAGTCTCTCACCTTACTAGTTCCCATGGGTTCAGTCTCTATGCAGATGATTCCCAGATCTACAAATTCAGCCCCAGTTCCTCACCTGAGCTTCAGGTCTATCTCCAGCTGCCTATTAGAAACCTTGAACTGGATGTCCTATAGATATCTCAAGCTCAATATGTCCTAAACAGATCTCGTTATCTTTCCCTCTAATCCATCTTTCTTCTTGAATATCCCTATTTCTGTCCCTTTGTCCAGTTTCCTGAGGTTTGCAACCTTGGCATTAACCTTAATTCCTTACTCTCCCTCACTCCACATATCTAATCTGTTGCCAAATTTGCTGCTCCTAGCTTTACAGCATCTCTTAAATCTGACCCATTTTCTCTATTTGCATAGTTGTTAAGAGTATTTAGCTCAGGCCCCCATCATCCCTCACCTGGTCTATGCCATTGCCTTCCTAATTGGTTTCTCTGCCTCAAATCTTTCCTTACACTGGACCATCATACCCGATACTGCCAATATGATTTTTTAAGAGCCAATCTGACTCTATATTGCCCTACTCAATATCTATGTCCAATGAACCTCTATTGCCTCCAGGATAAAATGGTAACCCCTCTGTTTAGCTTTTAAAGACCTTCACCACGTGGTCCCAATCTATGTTTCTGGCCTCTTTTTTAAATAATCTTACATGCTGCAATCTAGTCAAACTGAATTTTTATATGTTATGCACACAGATATCTTCTCTCTTCACTATCACCTCATAAATTCCTTCAAGTCACAGCTAAAGCATCACCTTCTACACAAAATCTTTCCTGATCCCTCATCCCTAACTGCTAGTGCCCTCTTTTCCTAATCGCTTTAGATCTGTTTTTACTTATATTGTATTACTGATTTTACATATACATATACACTTTTATACATATGTATGCATATACACATATATTTGCATATACCTATATATCTTCAGAGTCTCTCCCATTTGAATGTGAGTGGCTTGAAAATAGGGTATGCTTCATTCTTTATAAAAACAAAAATAAAAGCTAGCCTTTATATAATGATTTAAAGTTTATAAAGCACTTTACATATATTAACTCACAAGAACTCTGGGAGGTAAGTGCTATTATTATCCCCATTTTACTGATGAGGAAACTGGGAAATAGAGGTTAGATGACCTTCCTAGGGTTACACAGATAGTAAATGCTTGAGGCAAGATTAGAACTCAGGTCTTCCTTTTATTTTATTTTTTTTTATTAAAACCCTTACCTTCCACCTTAGAATCAATACTGTATATTGGTTCCAAGGCAGAAGAGTGGTAAGGTCTAGGCCATGGGGTCAAGTGACTTGCCCAGGGTCACATAAGCTAGGAAGTGTTTGAGGCCAGATTTGAACCTAGGACCTCCCATCTCCAGGCCTAGCACTCAATTCACTGAGCTACCCAACTGCCCCCCAGAACTCAGGTGTTCCTGACTAAAAGTCCTGATCTCTACCTAATTGCTTGGTGTATATGCTATAGTAGGCATTTGGGGTGTGGGAGGACTAGTACTGTTGGTGTGAGGGCTTACCAAATCCTTTTCAGGGTTGCTTATCCACCTTTAGTATCCACCTGGTACTCAACTCTCACCTGTGCCTTCAAGAACTTGTAGAATGCACAGTGGCATCAGCCCAGTCAAACCATCTTGGCAGATGGATTAAAGCAAATTGAGGGTAACCACTGGGCAACAACCCCATCAGTGAGTTAAGGGGGTATCTACCTTAAGTGAAGGCTTCCCCTAGTGGAATATGTAGATGAGAACAGTTTATTCCAGCGATCGTGAAGGCAGCTAAAGCAGGTGCGGTGGAGTTCTCAGAGCTTGTTCAGACTGCAAAGATGCTCCGGTTATCCTCTACATCCCACACCATCTTCAGTCATCCTGAATTTTGTCCTGTCCCCGACTTGGAGGACTGGAAGAGAGAGTGAGGCCAATGACTGTACCCTTCTGCTTCACTTAAATCCAACTCATGTACAAGTTAAGACATCACCCTATGATATCACTGGTCCTCTTCAAAACTGAAGGACAAACCACAATGGTAGGTATTTAATAAATTCTTGTTGATTGATTGTTTGACAGAAGGTTTATAATTGCTTCCCCCAACAACCTTGTGAGGTAATTATTATCATCCTCAGTTGACAGAGGAGGGAACTGAATTAAGAAAGGTTAAGAGATTGGTACAACTAGTAAATAACTGTGACTGTAATCTAGGCATCTTGATAGCCAGGCCAAGCCTCTCACCATTACATGTGCTGCTTCTCTCTGACTAAAAAGAGCAGGGAAAACTTTCATTATTGTCTATTGCTCAAGAAATTAGCCACCAAAACTGTCATTTGGATTCCATACCTAGAGCCGAAACAAGATTGAGAGGGCGTGGAACAGCCGAGTTTCTAAATGTACCCGAGGTTATTTCTCAATAACTCTGTCTCTCTTCTTTGAAGGAAAGAGGTGAGGGATGGGGTGGTAGCTGGCACAGAGCAGCTCTTGGGTGTTTTCTTGAGTAGGAGTTTAACCACTACTTGTCTATGAGGGCCTGGCACTCTCTGTTCCTTCCAGAAGAAGGAAAGTAGTATATGAGATCACCCTAACAGAGGCCAGTTTCCTGTAGAGCACAACGAGAGCCATGGGGGAAGATTTTTGGTCTGATAATATCCTGTACTCAGGCCAGGGATGCTCTCCCTGCAGGGCAGGAGAGAGGTGTCACTTTAGTAGGACAGCTTGGCATGGCTGCCCAAGTAATGCCTTCCTGTCTGGGCCTCCTTTTAGAAGGTCTGATGTTCTGCTTAGTTGGTATTGTGGGCTAGGGAAAATAAGCAACCAATGTGAAATCATGATTTCACCAAGAATTTATTTACTATAGAATTGTGTGAGGTGGTAGGGAATGAAACTTAATGAGTAGAAGGCCAGCCTTAGAGTTAGAAAAACTTTGCTCCAAGATCTCAAGGTCTTCTAATGACATATCCTAGCTGTAGGACTTGGGACAGGTTACTTAAGCTGTCAGAGTTCAGACAACTCTTCAAGACAATAAGTTCAGGATGAGTCGGCAAATCGGAAGGAGCATCTGCATCAGGAGTTCCCTACCTACAACGATGAAATTATGGATCTGAACTGATACCTTCCCCTTTGGGACACCCCCTACCCCCATACAAGGTACAATGTCAGGCACTGGGATGTAGTGACATCCAAAAGCCATCTCTTGAATAATAATTGACATTTCCATTTTTTTTTTTGGTTTGAGTTCTAGATTTCTTTTCCAAATTACATGTCGGTATAATTTTTAATAATTGTTTTCTAACATTTTTTGATCCAGGTACTATAGCACTTTAGGACAACATGTTGGGCCTGGACATTGAGTTCAAATCTGACCTCAGACACCTACTAGCTGGGTGATCTTCAACAAGTTACTTAACTGTTTCAGTTTCCTGATCTGTCAAATGAGCTAGGGTTCCTCCAGTATCTTTGCCAAGAAGACCCAAAATGGGGTGACTGAAAAATGACTGAATGACAACAAAATATCACCTTAAAGTTTGCAAAGTGATATATATATATATATATATATATATGTATATATATTCAATCTCCTCTGATCCTTGCAATAGTCTCTGTGGTAGGTCCTGTGGATGGTATTATCATCATTTTACATATCAGGGAAATTGAGGATTAGAGTTTCAGTGACTTGTCCATGGTCACACAGTTGCTAAGTCCCAGAAACAGGATTTGAACACATCTTCCTGACTCCAGTACCTGTATATTTGAACCAGAGAACATTTGCATTGTAACTGAAGCAAAATGTAATAAGGATGAGCTCACAAGATAGCATTGTCATGTTCATCACTGCCACTGCCAGTTCAGCCACCTAGTATGCCTGGGGGGATGAGGAATATAGTGTATTAGCTGGGTTCAAATGCTACCTTCACCATTCATTAGACATGCAAGCTTAAATAAGGCATTTATTCTTCTTGGTCCTTGGTTTCTTCATCTTTGAAATGAAAGAGTTGGATTGAATGATCTCTAAAAGTTTGTTCTACCCAATTGATGATTACCCAATTGTTACAGGGTGATATTGGCAGCGGGGAGCATGAGTAGATAGTTTGGCAGCACTTCTCTCCAGAGAGTGGACTATCTCCCCATTAGGGTCTATTTTGCTTGGGCCCAGAGGGCAGAACTAGGAACAATGGGTGGCAAAGGGGCACTTAGGCTTGATATCAGCAAACAGCAAACCAAACAAAATCCTCCTTCCTGAGAATCGGAGCCATCCCCAAATGGAATGGGATTGAAGCAACAGAGCCAGAATGGCTGCTTTTGGGACTTGTTGTAGGGCAAGACCTCTTTCAGGCACTGAGCCTTAAAGTCCTTTCCAACAATCTTCCTAGTGCAGGGATAAGGGAAGTCCATCCTAGCACCAGCCCCCTTTTTCTAACTCGGTGGTGTGAAGGCTTCTTGGTCATCAATGACTTTTAGAAAATAGCAGGAGTCAGCTATTAGAAGGATCTGGTTTCAGGGAACCGGAAGCATCCGAACTTTGCCTGAACACAAAGAATATATTAAAGGCCATGGGCTTGTAGTAGGGAAGGAGATTTTGTTGTTAGAATCTAAAAGTGTCTACATATGTGAGTAGAATTCTGTACTCCTTCCCCCTTCCCTCCCTCTTTCCTTTACCTTAGGATAAAATTATACTTTTCCAATTACAAGGCCAGTTAAAAATCAATACAAAGGTAGGGGAAAACAGATCATTTTTCTTATGGAAGTAACTGTTTTCATTAATTTTTCATTAGCCTTGCATTTGTTTTGCTATCCATCACTGAAGGAGCTGTAGATTACATTTGGGGAATTGCATGGGTTCTATGGATTTAGAAGATACCAGTTGATCAAGCTAGGAGTTTTATGACCAGAGCCATGGCAAGGGAACCAGAGGGAAGCTCGTGGGACTCAGGTGAGTAAAAAAAATTTTTTGCTTTTAGGATAATTGTGTTGGTTAAAAAGTTTACCCTATGACCTCCTTACCCCCCCCTCCCTACCATTATGTTAAAGAAGTCCTATTTATGGAATAAGCAAAATATTGATCATTCAGCCTATTTATTTCTTTCACACTCAATCAGACAGGCTCATTTCTACTTGAGGTTTTTTTTTTTTTTTCTGGAGTAAGTTATGGGATTCCATTAGTTGGTATGCTTTACTAGTAGTGCTGGGATTTATGCCCTTGAGTCCTAGGGTCAGGATGATAATAACAGCAATGATTCACAAGTTTAAAGCATTTTAAGGTTTCCAAAGTACTTTACATAGAATAGTAGCTCATTTCTTCCTCACAACAACCCTGAGGTAGTTGGTGTTATTATTCTCATTTTTTCAGATGAGGAAACTGAGGCAGAGAGTAAATGAGTACTTTGCTTATTAATTAGTTATTTATTATTAATTAATTATTAACTAATAATTAATTAATAAGTCACATAGCTAGTAAGTATCTGAGGCAGGCTTTAAACCAAGGTCTGCCTGACATTGAATCCAATTCTAGGAAGGGTTCAGTCCCTTGAATTTGACCCTTTGGGATCCATTTTGGCTAACCTTCTGGCAAGAAGGTCTAAAGAAGTTGTAAGCATGCTTTGAATCCAGGGGTAGAAGATGTGAGATAGTATGACTTCCTACTTGTTTCAGGAGGACCTGAGACTCCCTTAATAGCTTTCATTGAATTTATCAGAAAGGTGTGTTATGGTGAGAAAATCATCCCACTTCAAGTAGTGGCATAATAATAATTATTAATAGTATTATTAATGCTGTTAATAATGATAATAACAGCTCACTTTTACATAATGCTTAGGGCTTGTGAAGCTCTTTCCAAGCATTTCAGTTGATCCTCTCAATTATTATTCCCATTTTATAGGTGAGAAGAATGAAGGTCAGAGAAGGGAAATGAGTCAGTTATGGTTACATGGCTAGCAGATGGAAGAGTTGGGATTCAAAACAAAGTCATCAGCCAGGCCCAGAGACCTTGGGCAAGTCACTTAACCCCCATTGCCCAGTCCCCACTGCTCTTCTGTCTTAGAATCAACACATAGTTTTGATTCTAGTATGGAAGGGAAGGATTTTTACTAAAAACCAAAAAACCAAAACAACCCAAGTTGTCTGCTTCAGATTTTGGTGTTCTACTCCTTCCACCCTGCTTAAAAAGCTAATTAGCTTAAAGGCATAACTTAGGTGTCAGCCATCATGGAAGAGAATCTTTAGTCAGGAAGTTAAAATATCTAAGATGTATTAGAATATTAGTGTTGAGATATTATATTTATGTAAAATTATAGTTACATGGAATATTAGAGTTGGAAGACACCTTGGAGGTCCAACTGCCTATGACTCAAAATTCCTCTTCCTAAATGGTCATCTAATCTCATCTAAAATGGCTTCAGGGGGGCAGCAAGGTAGCTTGAACCTGGCTTCAAATCTGGCCTCAGACACACTTCCTAGCTATATGACCCTTGACAAGTCACTTAACCCCCATTGCCTAGCCCTAACTGTTCTTCTGCCTTGGAATCAGTACACAATATTGATCCCAAGACGGAAGGTAAGGGTTAAAAAATACCTCTAATGTGGGCAATTCCTTGTCACTGAAGCATTTCTTTTTCAGCAACAGTTTATTCAATGAGCAGAATCCTATGCTTGATGCTGGCAATACAAAGGCAGATATAATATAGTCTGTCTTTTTAAGAAAATGACAGTCTAAAGGAGGAAGAACATGTACATAAATAACTCTGGTTCATGAGAGAAAGGAAAATTCAAAGGAGAGGGTCGAGGGAAATATCTTGAGAAATCTGAAGGGGCAAAGATTACTTCCATTTAGTAGGAGCGAGCATAGGAATAGGAGAGGGAAAGAGTTGGGGGACTCCATGGAGGAGGAGAGATCTTTAGTAAGCCCTTTAAAAAAAAACATAGCCCAATACCTTCTGTCTTAGACTCAATACTATATATTGGCTCTGAGGCAGAAGGGCAGTAAAGACTAGGCAATAGAGGTTAAATGACTTACTTGCCCAGGGTCACACAGCTAAGAAATGTCTGAGGCCAAATTTGAACCTAGTACTTCCAATCTCTAGGCTTGACTAAGCCACCTAGTTGCCCCTTAAATTTATTTCTTATGCCTAAATTCACAAGTTTACTTTTATCTCTTGTAAGTGTCACCTTGGATTTGGCCTATTGTTAAAGCCTTTCCTGGTCTTTAGGGATCTTGGTTCTCCCATTTAATGATTTAGCTCTCCCTCTCAGGCTTTGTCTACACCTCTGATGATTATTCTGTCTCTGCCTACACCCAAGTCATTAATAAAACTATAGAACAGAATAGAGTGAAGGATGTACCCTGTGGTACTCCACTGAAGACCTCCTCCCAGTGTGAGCCATGGAATCAAAACTTGATTTCTTGGAGGGAATTTAAGAGATAATTTTATCTCAAACCATCACCATGCAAATGATCTGAGGCCTAAATATATTGTGATCTCTTAATTGCCAGATTTAATGGTCTTTTTCTACCCAATTAAATATTCTCTTCTATTTTTTCACTCTATGGTTCTCTTTTGGTTTTCCCCTTTTGTCTCAGCCTTCATCCTAGTCTCCTCTGCTAGTTCATCATTTGAATCACACACCTTAACTGCAGAAATCCCCCAAGGCTCTGTCCTACATCCTTTTCTATTCTGCTTATTTCAGATTGGACATCTCATAGCAACTCCTATTTAACATGTTCAAGACATACCACCCCACCTTCCTATTTCTGTAGAAGGCATCACCATCCTTCCAGTGACTCAGTTTTATAACCTTGGGGTTACCCCCTAAACTTCACTCTCCTTCATTTCATATATACAGTCAATTGCTTAATCTTGTCATTTTTACTTAGACCATGTCCCTCTCCTCTATCCTCTTCCCTCTATTTAGAGAGCCCCCACATCCTGGTCCAGACCCTCATCACCACTTGCTTGGGTTATTGCAATAACTTCCTAGTTATTTCCCCTACTTCATCTCTCTCCTTCTCCAATTCATCCTCCATACAGTTGCCAAAGTGATTTTCTTCAAATGAAAGTCTAAACATGTTACTCTCCTACCCACTAAATACCATTGGTGTCCTATGGCTTCTAGGATCATATTTAAAATATTTAATTTTGGAGGGTAGATGGAAGGTAAGCGTTTTTTAAAAAATAAAATGTTTACTTTTTAAATCCTTTGTAATTTGCCCCAACATTTTTTTTTAATAACCCTGACCTTCCATTTTAGAATCAGTACTGTGTACTGGTTCTATAGTTGAAGAGTGATGAGGGCTAGGCAATGGGGGTTAAGTGACTTGCCCAGAGTCACACAGCTAGGAAGTATCCAACTTCAAATTTGAACCCAGGACCTCCCATCTCCAGGCCTGGCTCTCTATCCACTGAGCCATCTAGCTACCTTCTCAGCTCTCTCTACTATGTTTTTTAGGCTTATTATACATTACTCCCCTCCCACAGTCTACAACCAACCTGGCCTTCTTGATTTTCCCCTATCCTCTAGTTTATTTCTCATCTCTACCCCTTTGCACAGACCATCTCCTCTGCCTAGAATTCACTCTCATGTCTGTTACTCAGCATCCTTTATTTCCTTCATTACTCTGTTCACATGCTGCCTTTGATATAGAGTTCTTTCTGTTCTTCCTTCTCCCTACTATCTATTATCCCTCATTGTTGCCTGCCTGTGAAACCTGGATACTCTACTAGTGCCATTCTAGGAAACCGAACTGCTTCCATTTGAATTGTCAAGAGAAGGTACCGGACACGACAGTCATTTCTCTAGCTGAACTGCCAAGCATTCATACTCTACTGCACAGAGAGCACAAGTCTGGTGGGCTGGCCACCTTGTTTGAAGACCAAACATACATTCGCCTTAAAAGACTATTTTATAGAGAACTCATCAACAAAGCAAATGCTCACATGGAGGTCAGAAGAAGTGATACAAGGACACTCTCAAGTTTTTTTCTGAAGAACTTGGGTATTGATTGTGAGAATCTGTGAGACACTGGCCTGGGCCCATCCAACATGGCATACCTGCATCAAAGAAGGTGTCATGCTCTCTGAGCAGAGCTCAAAAAAGAATGTGAGAAGTGATATCTCCATCCCAAATGTTCATATGGGCTATTTATATTCTACCTGTGGTACAGCCTTTTGAACTCGTATTGGTCTGTTCAACCATGTTAGACACACTGTGCATTAACCCAAATATAGTGATGTCTTTTTGGTTCTTTTTCAAGTCAGAAAGACAACGGCCAATCTTATATCTATTTACTTATACATCTCTCTGACAATGTAAATTCCTTGAGAGCAGTAGCCCTCCTGTTTCATCTTTGTTTTAATAACCCTAGTGTCTAGTGTAGCAACCTGGATCAGAGTAGGTACTTCATAGGTGCTTGTTGGTTGATTATAAGTTGGACATCTTTCCAATAACCTGTAGTCTTTGGTGTACAAATCCATCTCACTATGCTATCAGGTAGCCCACATCTTTCTGTTTTGTCAACAAAATTGCTATGAAAGACTTTGTCAGATTCTTTCCTAAAATTCAGGCTATATCTACATAATTCTTCTGATTTACCCATCCTACAACTCTGTCTTAAAAGGAAATGATATTAATTTGGGCTGACTTGTATGGAGCAAGTTCCAGACTAATTTAGAGTGATCGTTACTTCCCTTCCTAAGTAATTATAGCCTATTTGTTTAATTCTGTAATCAAGTTCACTAGTGTACAGTTTCCAAAGTCAGTCTTTCTTCCTTCCTTCCTTCCTTCCTTCCTTCCTTCCTTCCTTCCTTCCTTCCTCTTTCTTTCTTTCTTTCTCTCTCCTTCTCTCCTTCCCTTCCCTTAGAAGGGCCCTTCTCTTCCATGATTCTTCTAATCTTTGGACTTGGCCTCAGGAGAGACATGGGAGTGAATCTTGCCTCTGACACATAGTAGTTGTATGCCCATGGGCGAGGCTTCTGACTGTTCTGAGCCCTAGTTTTTTTTTGTCTGAAAATAAAGATAATAGCTGAAAATATTTATTTCCTAACATTGTAGTGAAGGTTAAATGTCCTGATGTATGTGAAGTACTTTGAAAAACTTAAGGTACAATATAAATGCCAGCTATTATTGTCAATGCTCTTATTGGTTCTTGGAATGTAATTCATATGGATTGGGTATATTGAGTTTGTTTAAAGTTACTAGATGCTCTATTATTAGGTCCTCACCTATCATGATCTTCAATTCACTCTTATCTATTTTTGTTCCATCTTGTCCTGTCTCATGATCATTCTTCCTTGACAAAGAAGAAAGCAAAAGAGGAATTGAACGGTTTTCCTTGTTGTTTAGTCATTTTACTCATATCTGACTCTCTGTTGACTCGTTTGGAATTTTCATGACAACAATATTGGAGTGGTTTACCATTTCCTTCTCCAGCTCATTTTACAGATGAGGAAACTGAGACAAACCAAGGTTAAATGACTTGCCTAAGTTCATACAACTTATAAGAGTCTGAAGCCAGATTTGAACTCAGGAAATGAATCTTCCTGACTCCAGGCCTGGCACCCTATCCACTGTGCCACCTAGCTACCCTGATACAGATCTCCTAAATCTTTGTTGTTTATTAACATGATATCACCTGTGCTTCCTTCCCACTCATCCCCCAAGCAGCAGGCCTATCTTTTCCTTGTTTGTTTGTTTTTTACCCAAAGCTTTAAAATTCTTTTTTCTTAATTTTAGTGTTTGTGTAAACGTTGATTTATTTGGGAGGGGTTAATCTTTCCTGTGTGGCTACTGTCATGGGCCCATGGTGCAATGTTGAATTTATTTATGGTTGTGTCTCTAATTCCATTTTAGGTGCACTGTTTTTTAAGACCTGAGCTTATAGTAATGTTTAGATGCTTCCTCTTTTCTTCCTCATTAGGATCATTTGCCATTTTAAGATCAGAATTGATTGTTTGACTGTTTTCTGTCCCTCTTAAGCCATCTTCCTTTTCAGAATCTCAAACCATGAGATAAAATGTGTCTTTTCTTGGAATTTTTTCAAGTTTCAAAAGAACATGATTCCACTCTCCCCAGAATTCCCATCTTCATCTATGACAAACTCTGAGATCATTTGTTCATTTTCCTTCAAGTTTCCTATCACTGCTACTTTCCCAGTCAGATCTTTCTTATTGGGCAGGAATAGGTGCAGAGAGGTCAGCTTCCTGATTGCTTCCTCTCTCTTTCTCTCTGGGGAGATGAATTTGTTAGCAAGACAGAAAGAATTTATCACATATGGAAGATGAATGGTAGCAGGTACCCAAGTAATTCTTACCTCCCTAACAGCTTTGTAATCTAAATTAGTGACTCATCCATTTCCTCCACCTGGTCTCCTGGCCCTTAGTATATGCCTACAAACTCCTGTTCCTCTCCTTTCACCTTTTTTTTTAAAACCCTTATCTTCTTAGAGTCTATACTAAGTATGGATTCCAAAGGAGAAGAGCAGTAAGGTCTAGACCAGTGATGGACAAACTACGGCCCACGGGCCAGATGCGGCCCCCTAAAATGTTCTATCTGGCAGTGTGACATTATTCCTAATCTGAAGAATACAATGAGTAGGATACAATACAATGAAACTTTGAAAGAGTTGCTTTAGAAACAGACTGACAGATGAGCATTTCCTTTCCTTTGGCCCCCTCTTTAAAAAGTTTGCCCATCACTGAGCTAAACAATTGGGATTAAGTGACTTGTCCAGACACACAAGTAGGCAGTGTCTCAGGTCAGATTTGAACCCAGGTCTCTAGGCCTGGCTGTGAATCCACTGAGCCACCTACCTGTTCCTACTCTGTCTCTCTTGATCAGATCAGTAAATTCTTGTAATATCTACTCTTTTCTTAACCACAAGTTCATCATTGCTATATCCTATGGTATGGTCCAGAAAGTCAAATCATCAAATCTTATCTTCTGACACTCATGTTTAATACTACCCTTTTTCTTCCAAAGTTTTCCAAAGTTCTTAACTTCAATTGGAAGAATCAATGAAAATACTAACAGTGCCTTCCAGTCCTTTGGGTTTCTGCCCAGAAACCCAAAGTTTCTAAAGATTCTTTCTGGGTTTCTTCAGGGGTTATCTTTCTTTCCTACATGAATTGTTAGTAGTTGGCTGGTTTGATTGTGGTGTATGAGGATTGGGTGAGGATTTAGGGGTGTGTGAATAGCATGAAGGAGAGAAGATTAAGAAGACATAATAGTTTCTTTTATATATTTGAAAGGCAGTCATGGTGGAAAGGGAATAGATGCCTGATGTTGCTCTAGAGAACAGAACTACTACCATATGGTGGAATTCTACAAAGAGGCTCTATATACCTCACATATTGGAAGGCAATGTGCTAGCGTGGAAAGAACACTAGATTTGGTGTGTGGGGAGCTGTGTTTGAATCACATCTCTGTCATTTACTACTGTGTGACCTTGTGAAAGTTACTTACCGGTTCTGGGACTCCATTCCTTCCTCTGTAAAATTAGAGGGTTAGATTAAATGTTGTATTAAGATAAATATTCCTTATAACTCCAAGATTCTGATTCTAAAAGTAGAAAAGGCTACCTTTTAAGCTAGTGAGTTCTCTGTTATTGTAGCTATGTAAGTAAAGTTCTCATGACTGTATTTTTGTAATGTTGTTGAGGGGATTTATGCATTAAAAAAAGACACAGTTGAGTTAAATTTCCTTTAAAGTTCTTTCCAAGTCTAAGACCCTGTGTTTAGACTTTTTTTGGGGGGGGGTAATCCCAGAATTCTATAAAACTAGGCAAGATTTTAGGTTTTTACAGTATCGAATCTGTTGTGGGAAAATTAGAAGTTGTGAGCTAGTGAGATTGTTATGTCAATTACCTGTCAACCAGCAAATGACAGCACCAACTATGACAAGTTTCTGATTCAAGTTCTGGCAAAAGACAAGAGCATCTTTTCACCTCCTCTGCTGGTTTTCAGTGTAGTGTTCCAACCCGAGTTGTGCTGTTGATTCAGCAGATGATGGGTGAACCAGCTGCTTCAGATCTTTGGAACACTGTGTCCCATGTGCTGATACTTCTAGCAAATGCCTTGACTTTTGGATTAATTGCAGTATCAAGCTTCCATTTATTTGAGTCTCCCTAAGTGGTGGGAGGAGAATGGCAAATCTGAACAGATACACACATATTGCACACATTCACATAGGTTGTTAAAAGCAATCAACACCCAAATAGAGGCAAATGTCGGGAAGTCGGCTTAATGTGCTGTGAACCTATAAATTAAACCTTTTCTTTAAAAGCAGTGACTAGGCATGTTGAGGCAAACCTTGTTACACTACTCATTCCCTCCCTCCACTGAAGCATCAAGCCAGGGAGCTACATGATAAAACAAAGGCTATTTTGTGTCCAGAGATGAACTCATTTATCAACTCTATTCAGATTGAAGAGGCAGAGGAACAGATTGGTCTTTAAAAATTCTTTTTACTGCGCACCCCTCCCAACCCCGCCAGCCCCCCAAACGTCAATCATCTATCTCTGTTAACCCAATCAGTACAGACTGAAGCTAGTCAGAAAGAAGTTTTAAAAATCCAGTCTCTCTACAACATGGAAAAATTGAGCATGTTACAACAGGATTCTGAAGGCTCTTCTGAAGTACAAAACACAGCACCCCTCACACTCCCCTCAAAGTATTTTTTAATCTAGAAAAATGACAAATTGAAAGAATCATGTCCAATTGGTTTGACATCAAAATGTAGGCCATTTGCTAAGTCAAAAAATTGTGTTTCGGGGGGCAGCTGGGTAGCTCAGTGGAGTGAGAGTCAGGCCTAGAGACAGGAGGTCCTAGGTTCAAATCTAACCTCAGCCACTTCCCAGCTGTGTGACCCTGGGCAAGTCACTTGACCCCCATTGCCCACCCTTACCACTCTTCCACCTATGAGACAATACACCGAAGTACAAGGGTTTAAAAAAAAAATTGTGTTTCTTGGTGATTAAATTCAAATGCAAAGGACAATTCATTCTAGATCCTTCATTCAGAGAGCAGCAAAAAGCAGACATTTCAGCAAATAAAGCTGTCCAAGTGTTTACTGGAGTTGGGAACGTTGACTTGAGAAACTTTTGTTTGGCATTAGTGAGAGAGGAGGCCAGGCAAAATTTTGCTGCCAACTGAACACAACATTTTCATAAAATGTCTTATCTCCTTTGCAGCTAATGTGACATGGACGTGACTTGTGAACACAGATGCTCTTTTCTACTTTGAGGCAAGAAATGAGACTCGTTGGGGAGGAAGGGAAAGAAGAGGAGTGTAGTTGATTAGCTTCAGTTGGTGGATTTGATGCCCTTTGATGAAGTGGTGTTGGTGATTGCTCCAGTAAGACTTTGGCTAAGCCTCCACATTAATCTCACTAAACTTCCTGGAGATAGTCTGATCTTATTCTGTGCAGATAACTAAAGGGTTCACAAAATTGTCAGAGGATCACTGGAAGGAGCTGGGGATAAGTTGTAAAGCAGAATGATTCTGAACTGAGTCTAGGTCAACCTTGGCTTTTAGCTATTTGCATTACATAATTCATATTATTGCTTTTAGTAAGTAATGGTGATGGTTTGACTTTAATGTGGACATTCTCACCTTCTAATATGAACCTAGCTAAACTTGGTGACTTCCAACCATCACTCTGCTGTCTGGGACCTGATTCTCTGTCCAAATGTGAATCCATTACTTACTTACCATTTCAAAACAATTGCAAATAGTTCCAAGAGTTTGCACTTTTCTTCTTTTTTGGGCTAAGATCAGAACAAGCACCAAAGAGACCAATAGTACAAAATGCTAGTGATTGTGCTTCAATTGTTGATCAGTTACTAAAACTAGCTCCTTCCTATTGTACCCTCTTTCAGGTCTGGGGAACGCTATTCTCTCACTTAGAGGGTACCTTTGCAGCAGATGCTCTACAAGCCAATGGACTCTTGTGGCTACTTCTCTAAGGTCCTGTGCCTTCTAAAGGGTTCTGCTGAATATCTGAATGTATGGTAGCCAGTATGGCTGCTTAGCCAGATCTCATGCGGGAAGGAGGATCAGAAAAAAGTCCTAATCAATTAGAAGTTATTTTAATAGTCATCATGTGGATTAGAAACAAATTTTTTTTAAACCCTTAACCTCTGTGTATTGGCTCCTAGGCAGAAGAGTGGTAAGGGTAGGCAATGGGGGTCAAGTGACTTGCCCAGGGTCACACAGCTGGGAAGTGTCTGAGGCCAGAGTTGAATCTAGGACCTCCTGTCTCTAGGCCTGTCTCAACCCCCTCAGCTACCCAGCTGCCCTATCATGTGGATTTTTAATAAGTGTGCCAGGATCATGTGGATTGATCTCTTGGCTGAACTTTCTTGTAGGAGTTATTGGGGAAGAAATGAATGCACAGAGTCTGTATGTTATGAAAGGTAGGATCCTTTTAAAAGTGAATTTTGGGGTTCCTAAATCTGATTTTTATCATAGATTGAGGTCGGTTGAGGCAGCTGTGGTGTAGCAGAGTTAGCTTTGAATTCAGGAAGATCTAGGTTTAAGTTCTGCGTCTTATGCATACTTATTATATGATTCTAGACAAGTTATTTGACCCACTAGTAAATTAGACAACTCTCTAAGACTCTAAATTGCAGAGAAGGTGCTGACCTAAATTGATAGAGGGAGTTTATTCATCGGGGAATTACCTGAATCAATGACATCAAAGGCCTAGTCCCTACTGAGAGAGAGTCCCTATGAAATTATGGCAACCAATGGGTTAATATTCAATTGTTAAATATTCATAAGATCATAGATTTAGAGTCCAAAGGTATCATTGAGGCTAATAAGTCCAACTCTTAATTTTACAGAAGAGGAAACTGAGTAAAATGCAACTTTTCTGGGGGTGCATTTCCTGTCAAAAGTAAGGTAACATACTGTGGTGGACATACCGACTATTAGTGAAGATAACTCATGTTTTATAGCTAAAGCTCAAGGAACATCTACAAATGTCTAGGACTTGGAGTAAATGCCTTACACTTCACCCATTCACCATTTTAAGTGTCCCATGGGTGCTGATAAGGAGACAGGATTGCAGTGTTGCTCAAATCACACAATCAGTGTAGAGCCGCCCCTAATGGTCTTGCTTTTCCCCAGTAATGGAAGCTTTTTATCACCTGGGTTTGGCTTGTGCTGCCCAGAACTGATTGTCTTAGTCAAGTCTAATGAGCCAATAGCAACGGCTTCTCTGGCCCTTGCAACCCTGTTAATCAGTAGCATGATTAAATACTTGTACTGTCTGTTCCTTATCCTGACAAGTGCAATTTGAAAGACTGGTGGTGGCAGAGGATGAAGAACAGGGTGATTTATACTCCTAGTCTACTTGCCTTATGTTATAAGAGGAACAGATAGAGAGAGAGAGACAAAAAGAGGGAGAGAGGGAGGGAAAGAGAGGGAAACACAGAGACAGAGGGAGAGAGGGAGACAGAGAGAGAGAGAGAGGAAGAGGGAGAGAGACTGAGAAGAGATAGAGGGAGGGAGACAGAGAGAGACAGAGACAAAGGCAGGGAGAGAGAGACAGGGAGAGAGAAGGAGGGAGACAGACAGACAAAAAGAGGGAGGGAGACAGGGAGGAAGGGAAAGGGGTGAGAGAGAGGAGGGAGACAGAGGAGGGAGACAGAAGGAGGGAGGCAGAGAGACAGATAGAGGAGAGAGACAGAGAGTAAGAGTGTTTGACTAAGCTGTGCCCTATGTCAAAGAAAGCATATGCCATGGGAATTTTAAAGGAAATAAGCATGTGGTAAGAGAAGGGTATAATGAAGGAAATAGGTTTCATGTCATTAATACATTAAGGAGAGTTGGCATGTCAATTAAACCATGTAGTCTATGAATTAGGATCATGGATATGATTTGGAATTAGAGCTACAATGGACCTTACAAGGCATCTAGTCCAACCTTCTTATTTTACATGTGAGGAAATTGATGCCTGCCTAGAGAGGTAAAAGGATTTGACTTAGATCACACACCAATAAGTGATCAGAGCCAGTGTTCAAATCCTGGTCTGGCATTCCTCCCACTGTACTATGATGCCGCTTTGTTCAGTGCTGGGATGTTAGAGATACCTGAGGTCCATCACAGGGCCTGGAGCAAGAAGCAATCTAGGAGTCTGAGCTTGAGTTTTATATAAATAAACACACTGATGTTCATAATCGAAACAGAAATTTGGAATTTCCCAAATGAAAGACCAATGCATTTCAAGTAAAACATGAGAGAGTGCTTGCTGATCTCAGCATGTTCTGTATTATGTTACAAACTGGAGTTTGTGGCATCAGATGTGTCACATCATCTCTGTAACTCCTCAGCTTTTGTTAGGGACACCGACAGACAAGGGCAGTTATCTGTCATAGGCAGGTTCTCTCCCTGACTGAGAAAGGATAGAAGTCCTCTCAAATCCATGGTATTGCTGAGGCCTTTTTTTCCTCTACCAGACAGCCTGGTTGATACTATTTCATCAGGTCATCAATATTGTTAACCAAAGTATCACTGAAGACATTTTGAAAAACCTTGAAAAAATTACATGCAGCAAACCTACCTGCAGAGGAAATTTACTGTCCTTTTGACTTTTAGTGGATAAGACACAGCCATATTAAACATTTAATTAAGAACAGTCTATTAACAATGTTATTTCATTTGTATACAGAATTGATCTTAATCAGAAAAAATTACATTGAAGTTTTAGTCCTAATATTATTTGTTAGTTATTGCTTGAGTATTTAACCCTTCATCCTTATCCAGTATGGGATTGTCATTGGAGTCTAGTGCATCTGGGGTTTTTGAAATGATACAGCCATCAATTTCTAATTATTAGTTAGAAATTCAAGCAGTAACTAATCAATAATAGGCCTAAAACTTGGATAATCTGGGCTCACCATCCTCGGGACACACACCGAGTCTTCCTACTTTGATGTCTTTGCTTAGATCATGTCATCTGCCTAGAATTGCCCCAATCCCCATCTTGGCCAATAGAAATGGCCATTTGGGTTGGCTTTGAGACTCAGCTCAAATGATGCCTTCTCCTCCATAATTGCTAATTATGCCACCTGGAAAGCGATTGCCTTCTTGTTGCTACAGCATGATAGCACTTAGTTTGGGCCACTTATGTTAGTCATCATACACTGGATTTCAGTTATTTGGACAAACATTTTCTTTCCCTTAAGAAGATGGCAAGATTCTGGAGGTAGGGACTCATCTTGTTGTACACGATATACATTTTTGTGTTCCTCACAGTAATTCATGCTGTGCTTTGCACATAGAAAATGTCTCCTAATTTGCTTGGTGATTGAATGAGTGTTGGTTACAACACAGGATAGAATCCCCCCTGAATCTTTTGTCTTTTGTCTTAGTTTCAGTTCTTTTTTTAAAAACCCTTACCTTCTGTCTTAGAATCCATACTCTGTATTGGTTCTAAGACAGAAGAGTAGTGAGGGCTAGGCAATGGGAGTTAAGTGACTTGCCCAGGGTCACAAAGCTAGGAAGAGTCTTAAGGCCAAATTCGAACCTAGGACCTCCCGTCTCTTGGCTTGTCTTTTAATCCACCGAGTCACCCAGCTGCCCTCTTAGTATCAAATCTAAGACAAAAAAAGTGACATGGGCTTAGCAATCAAGGTTAAGTGACTTTCCCAAGGTCACATAGCTAGAAAGTGTCTGAAGTCACACTTGAACCCAGGTCCTCCTTACTCCAGGCCTCCTGCAGCATCCACTGTGCTACCACAATTGAAATACACATTTCAATTGTCCTTTCAAACATTCATTCAACCAGCTAATCAACATTTATTAAGTACCTGTTGTTTGCAGAAAAGTATGGGTGGGGGGTGGGGGTTTAGGAGGGGGAAAAGGATACAAACTTTAGATGAGACACAGTTCCTGCCCCTCTGGAGCTTTCAGTCTAGGAGGGGGATAGGGTATAAGCAGAGATAATTAATATACACTTGCATGATAAGTAATTGAAAGCTGAAAAATAAAATGCTGTATGAAGTCTAAGGGAAGGGGAGAGAGGTGGGATAAAGTCTTCATGGTGGCAATTCAATTGGTCTTTAAAGGATTAATAGACATCTTACAAGTCAAGAAGGGTGAGGAACACTTCTTTAGGCAGAAAAGCCATGTGAAGTCATGTTCAAGAGATAATGAGAAGTCTAATTTGGTTGGAAAGTAGCTAAGTGGCACAGTAAATAGATCACTGGCTTTGGAATCATGAAGATTCATCTTTATGAGTTCAAATCTGGTTTCAGGCACTTTCTAGCTCTGACCCTGGGCATGCCACTTAACCCTCTTTGCCTCAGTTTCCTCATATGTAAAATGAGCTGGAGAAGAAAATGGCAAATCACTCCAGTGTCTTTGCCAAGAAAACCCCAAATGGGATCACGAATCAGACATGACTGAAAACAACTGAACACAACAAGAAATCTTGTTGGAGTCTATAGTGCATGGAGGTAAAACAATATGAATTAAGGCGAGGGAGGGTGGCTCAAGGTTGCAAAGGCCTTTCAATGGCAAGTGAAGGAGTTTGAACTTCAGTTGATGGTCAGAAGCCACCAAAGGTTTTCTAAGCAGCTGATGGCACAACCAGTACATAGATGAATAAAGACCAGTAGTCTCTTGGTAGTGTGGGAGTTCAGTTGGGTAGGGGAGAGATAAGAGGTTCAAAGACCTATGGGGAGGCTAATGTTAAAGGCTTAGCCATGTGATAAGAAGGACAATTTGTGCCCCAAGAAGGGGCAGAAGGGAACAGAGCAGAGAGTGAGACTGAGAGATGATGCAGAAGTAGAAATGGCAGGATGTGGTAACCAACTGGTCTGGACATAAGGATAATAAATAGGAAAGGGTCAAAGCTAACACCAAATTTTGAACACGGGACACTGGGTAAACTTATAACCTGTAAGCAGTTAGAGAGATGAGAAACATCTGTGGGAGTTACTTACAGAGAAGTGATGGCTGAAGTCTCAGGAATGAATGAGATTGCCAAGGGAGAGAGGAGAGAAGGAAGAGAGACAAAGCCAGAATTGAGGTGAGGAGGGAAGCGGAGGGATAGTATGTTACATGATTTGGAAGAGTAATAAAGTAACCAACAAAGGAGGCAGAGAAACAAGTCTGAGAAGGAGAAGTAGGTGGCTATTTGTATTTCTGAAGCCACGGGTGGACTGTTAAGAATTGTAGCTGACAAAGAGGGATTGGAAAGGCTGTTCTAGGTGGTGGTTAGGAGGCCATTGGTGACTTCTGACAGAACAGTTTTTAACAGATTTTGTTTAGTGAAAGCTAGACTATAAGGAGGTTAAGAAAAAGTGGGTGGTGAGGAAGTGGTGGTATCAGATAGAGACAACTTATAGAGTTAGAAGAGGAAGAAAATGGGCAGAGAGTTGGGTGGCACAGAAATGAAGAGTTTTGTTTTCATTTTGTTAAAGGATTAGAACCATTTGAAGACCCATTGGTCTGAATTAATGTAGTTTTCATTTAAAAAGTAAAATGAAAACAGTTGGAACTCGATGACATTTTTGGAATTGCCAGCACTTTCTTCAGCATTTATCAGTATACGGATAACTTTCATTCATAAATTAAAAAAAACCCCAATGAACAATCTGTCCATCCAATGATAAAAAAAAATACATGATTGTATGTTGTATCTGGATGAGACTTGTCTGGGTGGGAAGATGGTGGATTTGTTCTTAGATGACAACAAATATTCTGCCATAATGTAAACTGAGGATGGTTGTTCATGTCCTTCCAAGCCCAGCCCTTGTTTGTCTGATTTCATGAGTAGTAGCATAAGGAAGATGGGCAAAATCCCAGCAATTTTACTATCATCTTGATAGAAAGGCAACTGTGAGGTAAAAACTAAAAAACACAGACCTATGTTTGTGTATTAACATCAGATAAGAGAGAATTAGTGACAACGTCAAAAACTAATTTATAATGATTAAAGCAAAGTAATTTTGTGGTCAGGTCACCTCTGTGCCCTTGAGAGTGTGAGCAGAACTGCTAAATGTTACTTTTAGTTTCTGATCCCAGAGATGTTTTCATTACTGGTGTTCCCAGGTGTTGACTTAAAATTTTTAAATGAGGAAAAATTTCAGGATGGAAATAGCGCATTCCCTCGGGGACTTCTCTGAAGCAGAAAGACATTATAGGTTATCTGTCAATCTTAGCAGCATTTAAGGTGTGTGGATAAAATGGCAGAAAGGAAAACGAAGGCTCTAACTCCAAAATGATTAATTAAAAACAATAGCAATGAACCTGCCAGCATGACACTGTAGAATGGGAGACAAAGGACCTTGGTTCAAATCTCACCTCTCATTTTATAGCCTGTGGGATGTCAGGCAAGTCCCTAGGCCTCAGTTTCTTTGACTGTAAAATAAGGGTGTTAGACTGGATGTCTCTTCTAGCTCCAGATGACCAGTTATGATCTAGGGTTTCTCAATTTCTTCACCTCCATAGCCACGATCATAAAATGACTTTATTGGCAACAAGTTTTCTTCTGAAATGTAGACTGGTTTGCTCTATTTCTCAGGTGGTCTGGGCAGGAAGCTGGAAGTGTTTCAGTGTTTACCAGTGATGTAGCATTAGGGGAGCACTATTCAAAAGTATCTGCTAATGATGCCCATGTGTTATCATTCCAGCCACTGGGAAACATCCTTAAGTTTGCACAATGGCCGCCTGTTTCTCTGGCCACCTTTTGATACACAATAGTCAGTTAAAAGAAATTCATCATTTGAACCCAGCCTCTCATCCACTCTTGTGGGTATAATGGAGACCCTGATTATTTTAAACAGCGTTTATTGTATTTAATACATTATAAAATTTGAAAAATTGTAGGAAAGCAGCAGATTCAAACCAGAGCAAACTCTAACAAGTAATAATTCTGGCCCCTTTGCAAAACTGTCAGTTTAAAAACAACGTGATGTTCACATTGGTGAGGCAGAGGAAAAAGTGAGACTCTGTACAAGCTATGTTTTAATTTTCAGTCTAACAACTTTCAAATGCAATGTGCTCATGAATGGGGTTCTGAAGTCCTGAATTGTTCCCTCCTCAGGAGAGGCCTCCAAAACTCCATCTGCAAAGGAACTCAATTCAAGGTGTTAAAAAAAAAAAAAAAAGAAAGAAAGAAAAAAAAAATAAAAGAGGGGAGAAAGAGAGAGAGAGAGAGAAAATGGATGGCTGTTTGGCAATGGAAAACGTAAGGAGATTGTGTCCTCACTGGTCATGGCTTGTTTATTGGTAAGCAGGCCTCATGAAGGCCTAGGACACTTAATGGCCATCACAGCACCAACTTCAGCTACCACATCATCATCATCATCATCATTATTATTTTTTGCATTTCCTACCTTTTGACATATATAATATATTTATATATTTTTTACACCTTGAGGTTATTATTACTATTCCAATTGTTCCCATATGAATACAGGTATGGTCTCTATTTGATATAAATGTGTCTTTATTTGATTTTCATTCCAGGACTTGGTTTGGTGTCCCAACTGCACACAAATATCCCTTTTTTCTTTTCTTTCTTTCTTTCCTTCTTCCTTTTCTTTCTTTCTTTCTCTCTTTTTTTTTTTTTTTGCATAAGAAACATGTCCATTCAGTCCAGAGGCTCCTGCTTTATTCGAATGACGGAGGGTGCACGAGATGTCCGTCTGAGTTCTCGCCTCAGTACGTATTCACTGAATTGGGAAGAGTCTACCCCTCCTCCACAGGAGCCTACAATTTCGAAGCCTCTTTGCTGCAGCCTCTCAAGTACCTGGAAGAGACAAAGGAAGACATTTAGGTGGGGAGGGAAATGGACCATTGGTCACTAAGAGCAAGAGGAAAGGGTACAGATAGATAGTTCAGTGGACAGAGAGCCAAGACTGGAGATGAAGGGTCCTCAGTTCAAATCTTGTCTCAGACACTTCCAAGTTGCCTTGCCTTTGTCTTTCTGTTTTGGAGTTCTTACTAAGAAAGTAAGGGTTTAAAAAAACAAAACAAAACACTATATCTAGCTGGCCCCAGATGGTGCTCCACATCCTATCCAGACACCCACCAGGGCCTACCTACCCATGCCACCTGCCATCCACCATGTCCCTTCTTACTCTAAGGATAGTAGTCATCAATTCAGTACTAACATGGCTACTGGGAAGGGTGTGACAATGAGGACTTCCCTGTAGCTCTCTCAATCCCCTGTGACTCCACAAGACCAATCCCCATAAATGCTATTTTCTCCTTTAGAATATGAGCTTCTTGAGCGTAGAAACTGGCTCACTTTTGCATTTGTGTCCCCACTTTTATCTTTTGGCCTGCCATATAGCAGGCATCTTATTCTTAATCATTAATATCAAAAAAATTTTACTGTTTTGTTTTATATTACAGACATTTCCAGATAACCCCTAGCTCCCTGAGAGGTTGTTTATAACAAAGCAAAGCAATTAAACAAACCCAATAATACAGTGAACTCATCTGAGAGTGCATGCAAATTCCCTATCTGTAGGCCCCCTTCTCTTTCTATTTTAAAGTGCTTTAAAAAAATCAATAAAATCTATTTCTCTTCTTCTCACACACATACTCCATTATAAAAAAGAGAAAACAAAAATAAATTCCTTGTAAAAAGTATACAGTCACACAGAACAAATTCCTTCGGTAGCTGGATACAAAAATACTTATGTCTCTTAGTCATTTCTATAGAATCATGGATGGTCATTGTATTGATCACGTTTTTTATAGCTTTCAGAATTGATCCTCTGAACAATGCTGTTGTTGTAGAAATTATTCTCCTTCTGCTCACTTCATTCCTTGTCAATTTGTAGAAGTATTTTAAATTGCTTGCTTTGACATATAAATATTGATATTATAGTACAAATTGTTCTTCTGATTCTGCTTATTTAACCATGCATCAGTCTATAAGTCTATGTTCAAGATTATCTATTTACTTATTTCTTATAACACAATAATGTTCCATCACATTAATATAACATAATTTATTCTGCCATTAATCAGAGGATGGGCCTTTAGTTTCCAGCTTTTTGCCACCAAAAAGTCTCTAGAAGAATTTTTGTACATATGAAATCTTATTTCTTTTGGGAATAGGGCTAGTGCTGGTATAGCCAGGTCAACATGCATGTATCATATGATTCCAAGTTGCTTTCCAGATTTACCCACTTACAGATCCACCTAACAATGTATCAATATGCCTGTTTCCCCACATCCCCTTTAACATTTATTATTTTCTTTTTTTGGCTTGTCAGTCTGATAAATATGAAGGTAGAATCTTACAATTGCTTCCATTTGCATTTTTCTAACCAGTAATGATTTCAAATATTCTTTCTATAACTGCCTCTTCATATCCTTAAACCATTTGTCAATTAGGAAGTGGCTCTATTATAAATTTTAAAAATCAGATCTCTGTCAGGAAACTTGCTGTGAAAATATTTTTTCCTCAGTTGTTTCCCTAATCTTAACTTTATTAGATCTGTTTTTGCAAAACCTTTTAAATTTTATATAATCAAAATTAATCATTTTATCTTCCATGAGCCTGTTTATCACTTGTTTGGTCAGAAGCTTTTCTTTTCTTCATAGATCTGATATATTCTTTTAAAAAATGCTCTCTAATTTGCTTAGGATATGCCTTTTTATATCTAGGTTATGTAACCATTTGGAGTTTATCTTGGTATGAGGTAGTGGTCTAAATCTAATTCCTTCCATACTGCTGCCCATTTCCCTCAGCAGTTTTTATCAAATTTGTTGTTGTTTAGTTGTCTTAGTGTCATGTCTGACTCTTTAAGACCCCATTTGGGGTTTTCTTGGCAAAGATACTGTAATGGTTTACCATTTCCTTCTCCAGCTCATTTGACAGAGGAGAAAACTAAGGCAAACAGGGTTAAGTGACTTGCCCAGGGTCATACAAATATTAAGAATCTGAGTCCAGATTTGAATTCTGGAAAATGCATCTTCCTAACTCCAGGTCCAGCACTCTATCCACCACATTAACCTAGCTGGAGTCTTTATATTTATCAAATACTAGGATGCTAGATATGTTTGCTGATATGTGTGGTGTTCCTAGTCTGTTTCAGTGATTGATATATGTATTTTTCAAACAGTATATAATTGTTTTGAAAATCTCAACTTTGTAGTAAATTTAGAGATTTAGCACTGCTATGCCCCTTTCATTTCTACTTTTTTTTTATCATCTTCATTTTTGAGATTCTATTTTTTTTGGCTTCCAGCTAACTTTTTTAAAATTAATTTTTCTAGTTCTAGAAAGTAATTCTTTAGAAGTTTGGCGTGGTATTGAATAAACAATTTAGGTTGGTTCATTTTTATTGACTCCTACCAATGAGCATTTGGTGGGCATATTTTAGGCCTGTATTTTTTTTCTTTTACTGACCCCAGATAGTTTATTTACCTTTTTTTTTTTTTTTTGCATTTGCCTTTTTATCATTAAAAACAGTCCATAAAATTCACATTAGTTGGATTCTGGTTAATCATAGTTTATATACTCATATATAAATATCTATGTATATATATTCTTTAACTTAATTTTATTTAATTAATTAATTTAGGGTTTTTCCATGATTATAGGATTTACGTTCTATCCCTTCCCTCCTACCATTCCCTCTCATAGCTGACACACAATTACACTGGATTTTACATGTGTCATTGATCAAGACCTATTTCCATATTATTGATATTTACGCTAGGGTGCTCATTTTGAGTCAATATCTTTAATTATATCCCCATCCTCCCATGTGATCAGGCAGTTGTTTTTCTTCTGTGTTTCTACTTCCACAGTTCTTCCTATTAATGTGGATAGTGTTCTTTCTCATAAGTCCCTCATAGTTATCCTGGATCATTGCATTGTTGCTAGTAGAGAAGTCCATTACATTTAATTTTTACCACAGTATATCCATCTCTGTGTATGATGTTCTCCTGGTTCTGCTCCTTTCACTCTGCCTCAATTCCTGGAGGTCTTTCCAGTTCACATGGAATTCCTTTGAGCATAATAGTATTCCATCACCAACAGATACCACAATTTGTTCAGCCATTCCCCAATTGAAGGGCATCCCTTCATTTTCTAATTTTTTGCCACCACAAAGAATGCAGCTACAAATATTTTTGTACAAGTCTTTTTCCCTATGATCTCTTTGGAGTACAAACCAAGCAGTGCTATGGCTGGATCAAAGGGTAGGCAGTCTTTTAGTGCTCTTTGGGAGTAGTTCCAAATTTAGTCCTGTATTTCTGTAAAACACTGATTTGCAGTTGTATTTATATATTTGTGCCAATCTTGGTAGGTAGATTCCTAATTATTTTAAACACTCTAGTCATTATAAATGAGATTTCTCTTTCTATCTCTTCCCACTGGGTTTTATTGTTATTATATAGAAATCGTAATGATGTGGGTGGATGTGTTTTACATTTTGCAATTCTACTAAAGTTACTAATTAGTTCAATTAATTTCTAATTGACTCTAAGGTCATCTGCAAAAATGACAAAATTGTTTCCTCTTTTTTACACTTATTCCTTCAATTTCTGTTTTTAGTCTTATTTTTATAGCCCGCATTAATTGTTGTTTGTTTTCAAAGATGGCTAATGACATCACAGGGTGATGTCTTGAGTGTGGATTGGATTTTAAATGAGGCAAAGTTGCATTAAGTTGTCAGCCTCACTCTGTCTTTTAGAATCATCTAAGTCCCCAGATAAGACAAAAGTCCTGATAACTTGATGGTCCAGGACACAGTGAATAACACTGGCATCTATGATGTCTGACCAAGCTCTAAAAACTCAACAGCACATGCCTCAGCTGCCTTCAAGGCTATTGGAACAAATTGTTCTCATTCACCCATTCCACTAGGAAAGCCTTCACATGCTTGGGGTAGACACTTTCTAACTCACCAACAGGTTTGTGGCTCATTGATTAACCTCAACTTAGTTTCACCTGTCTGCCAAGACGGTTTTACTGGAGGTGAGGAGTGGGGGGGAGGGGGGGGGTTGCAACTGTGCATACAACCGCTTCTTTGAACTAAAAACGAGAGTTGGGTGAATGTGGACACCGAAGGTGGATGAATAGCCCTGAAAAGGACTTGGCAAGAAGAGGATAGTGGAGAGGGTGGTCAGACCCTCATGGCAGAGGTGCTAGTTCTCCTTGAACACCTAAAAATACTGTCAATAGAAATAACAACTATGGATATCTTTGTTTCACTCCTAATTTTTTGGAAGGCATTCCAATTGATCTCCATGATATATGATGATAGCTCTTGGTTTTAGATTTATAATATCTACCTTTTGACAAAAAGGTCCATTTATTCCCAAGTTTTCTATTTTTTTAAAATTTACAATTTATAATTAAATTAAATTAAAAATAAAATTTTTAAATAGGATATTTTGCCAAAAGTTTTTATTTTATAATCACATAATTTTTGTTGATTTTGCTATTAACATGGCTAATTAAGCATATAGATTTCTAATATTAAGTCAACCTTGCATTCCTGGTATAAATTCAACATGGTTATAGTTACATGCTGTTTTATAGCCTCTTTGCTAATATTTAATTTGAACTTTCTGCGTCAATGTTCATTAGGGGTATTGATCTGCAGTTTTCTTTTTCAGTTTTGACACTCCCTAATTTATATGTCAAGATTATATTTGTGTCACAGAAAGAATTTGGTAAGATCCTTTCTTCTTCTATTTTTCCCTAATACTTTATATAATTTTGGAATTAATTTTTTTTGAATGTCTGATAGAATTCACTTGTGAATCAACCTGGTCCTGAAATTTTTTTTTCTTTTCAAGTTCATTGTTCAATTTCTTCTTTTGAAATTCAATTGTTATTTATTTCTTGTTATTTTGCATATCATATTTTTATAAATATCAATTTATTTCATTTAAGTTATTAGGCTTATTGGCTTATACTTGGGAAAAAGTTTCTAATAATATCCTTTATTTTTCACTTGTGAATCTCCTTTTCAATTTGGATGCTGGTAAAAATGACCTAATGCTTTATTTTTTTTAAAGTGACATTTCTCATCTACATAAACTGAAGTATTAATTCCTGCCTAACTTTTACTTGCCACATGTGGCAAACAAAATATTTGGTGATCTGAATAAGAATGCTGGTCTTTATGTATGGTTAATCTATTGGAGAGAACATGATTTTCTATGACATGCTAAAAATCAAAATTAAATCTTTTGGACAGGTGATTCCTTTTAGGAAATAACCAGAAAAGAAGGACTAATTTAAATTAGCAGCTAAAACTAGAGCACTCTGAGACAGGTAAACTTGGTTTGAAGGCAGCAAAGACTTCCAAGTACAAAGTGTATATATGTACGTAGGAATGGAATAAGCCAGGAAAGTAATGACAATGCAGTTTATTAAATTTCTTAGCTCATCCCCCTTGCAAACTTTATTTTTTCTATTTCCTTTTTTGTATTTAATTTAAAACTTATAAATTGTAAAATTTATAAATTAAAATTTAAGTTAATTAATTTAATTTTTATAGTTTTGTTTTCTATTCTATTGTTCTTACTTTTGTTCAAGGTTCCTGATCATGAGATAATATCTCATGTCTGAATTTGTATGATTTATGTATTTTCAAAATTGCATGCATTGCTTTGGAACTGGGAACCTTGAAGAATAGAGACAGCAAAGGTTGTAGCGTGTTACCAACAATGACTTGCATGTAAGGTGTGACATCAAATTTGGGTGTGATTGGAAATGGAGTGGGCCAATCATGAAGCATGAGTAGGGAATACTACAAGGGCAGCTTGAGAAATCCATTGGCACCTACAAGCTAGAAAAATTATCAGAAGGCCTTCAACTCATGGAGTAGTTTTATTGGAGAGAGGGGAACTGGACTGAGACAGGATGCAGAAGCCACAGACAGGCTGCAGTCAGCACTGGTGGATCATGGGACCATCAGTGCCATTCTTTGCATCTACTTTCTCTTTCCATATGTGTATAATAAAATCTATGTACACACATGTATACACACACAAACACATACATACTTTTATGTATGCATATGTAAGTATCCAAGTTCGTAGCTGGGCATATATGAATGTTACTTCTTTATGGTATTTAAGATCAAACAAATAAAGTTATCTCCAGTTTTCAAATTCAAAATCAAATATCAGGCATTGGGTTAACCAGTGCACATCTGGTATTTTCAAACATAGGAGAATGTTGGTTCTTCTGAAATTTGTTACACAATGAGCAGAAAACTGAGCAAGGGACCTCCATTTCTCTGTCAGGATTCTTTAGTACAATTCAATGACTTTTGGATCACCGTAAGGGCTATTACAACATTTAAAGAGTGTCAATTCAGTGAAAAGTGTGCTCCTAGTTTCATTTCTCCATTTACCATTCCTCATGAAGCATGACCCACCAACCTGAGAAACAGTTTATGGTAAGACCTGAGAGTGAATATTTACATTAAAAATTAGAACTGCAAAGCCAGCAAATGGCCACTTGATTTATTTCTAAAATATAGAATAGCGATAGACCGCTATCAAGAAGTTTTTATCAAAGTACCCCTCAAGGCTCTGATTCTATTAGTAAATTCTAAATTTATGCTTGTATCAATTTGCTTAGTAATTGAACTGAAAAAATAAACTTCCGAGTATTTATTTTACTGCCATTTACTAATAAGAAATTCAAAGACTGAACTTATATGGTGAAATCTTGAAATTTACATGGTGACTTAAAGCTTATAAAAAACTCTTTTCTCCCAGCAACTCAGACTGTGAGTGTTATTGTCCCCATTTTACAGATGAGGACACAAAGGATCTGGAGCTAGGACTCAATCACCTGTCTCCTGACAACAAGCCTTGTGTTTTTTCCACTACACTGAGCTGCCTCTTAACATTTGAGGATAAATATAACCTGTTCAGATGTTTGGTGTCTAATGAAGGTAAAGGACAGCTCTCTCTAAGGAGAAGTAAGTACCCAGCATGGAAGGAATGTAACATCTCTTCAAGAGACATGATCCAGTCTGGTTAACTAAATGGGCTTCTGCCAAAAAGAGTTTCTTTGGCATTATTTGAAAACAGATACCCAGGCCCAGAAAGGTTTTGGGGACAGTCTTTCAGCCTGACAGCCTCTGTGCCTTCTGCAGGACCAGGTGAGCAGAGTTGTGACTCAGATGATCCCCATACCTGATAATCTGAATAAACTGTGCCATGAATTAGAATGTTATTAGTCTGCCTCCAAGTTAAGCCCAATAGTTTGTGCTCCCTAACATCAACTGCTTAAAAGTCACCCCAGTTCTAACAGTGCCCCCAATTCTTGCTGCCAATGAACAATGTTTGTTTGACTTACATTTCCACATCTAATATGAGTTTTGGCTTGCCAGGAAGGTCCCTTTTCCTGCTGACACTTTTTGGGAGGTAAAGCAGGCAGGGCTTGTGGCTCACAGCTGTGCCCTAGAGTGTCAACCCAGGAGAAACTCTACTCTCCTGATCCAACTAGAATGATCTGGTAAACCTGCCATGCAACTGGATTTAAGCCACTGACTCACTGGGCTGGGAATGGAGCCAAAGGTTCAGGAGGGAATGATGGACCTGCAGGGTCTTGGGCACACAAGACTGGCTCCATTTCTCCCTTAGGGGAAGGGAGGGGAGCAGGGAGGGGAGGCAGAGAAGCTTCAGAGACTCAGGGAGGAACAGGTACCTACTCTCTGGTGGTGTCCGCCCTGTGTAAAGACTTTTTGGAAGGACTATTTTCTGCCCTGGGAAGGACCTGCTTCAGATTCTGCCACTTTTGTGGGTCACTATGCTATGGGCAGACAGCTTGGTGGTGCAATAGATTGCCAGCCAGGAAGACCCCCTCTCCCCCCCAAGTTCAAATCCAGCTTCAGATACTTAGGAGCTGTGTAACTCAGGCAAGTCACTTAACCTTGTTTGCCACCTCAGTTTCCTCATCTGCAAAATGAACTGGAAGAGGAAATGGCAACCTTCTAGTATCTCTGCCAAGAAAACCTCAAATGGGGTCCTAAAGAGTTAGACATGACTGAAATGAGTGAACAATAACAACTGCAGAGTGCCAAGGGGTTAAGGAACTCTGAGGGAGGCTGTCTTGCTTAATATTTTGCACAATTAATCCTGAACAACTGATGAATCATTTATTTCTTTTATTTCAACTTTTATAAGTGATTTTGTCCTTGAATCCAAGCATGTTGGCATAGCCGGCCTTGATACAGTTTGGTCTCCAACTCCGCCTTTATCACTGATTATGTAAGCTTGGATACATCGTTTAACCTCTTTTTTTTGTGACCTAGTTTCTTTCTGTAAAAGGGTGATAACAGAGATACCTACTTACCTTATAGAGATAAGGACATGTATAAACTTTTTGGGATCTTTGGAGGAGTAATACTATATCCAATTTCAGACAACATTTATTGTTGTCTATGTACAACATGTCTATCCTATGTACAAAAGAATAATAGTAGGCACTGGGGATACACATTTGGAACCAGTCTACCAACACCAAGGATCTCGTGTTCTGATAAGCTTTTAAAGAACACAATCAAATATTAAAGCTTTCTTAATACGTGACATACACCGTACCTGAACTGAGTTGAGGTGACAGTATCCATTCAGTGGAAATCTGATGACATGCGTTGAGTCGTGATTCCAACCTGCATTGACCGAATTACACATCACATCTCCAATTTCTGGGAACACTTCTTCTATCAAAGATTTGTCACCACTGAGTGTAATTCTCTCTCCGAGGTCTGGGGCAACTCGTACCACTAAGCACTCGCAAGGTCTAGAAAAGCGACCATTTTCCCGATCCTGTTTCCATCTTTCCATCTCCAATAACATGGGTTGAAGCTGAAAGTACTTTGCCTCTTCATATAACAAAGTGTAGTCCTGGGAAAGAAGAAAAGGGTTTGGGGAAGAGAGATTTTATTGTGCGAAAGTGTAATAAACAGTATGGCAAACTTAAGAGCATGAGCAAATGCCTACCTGGGTATAAAAAAATCATTTCTGACCTTTGCCATTGTGCCTTTTGTTGACTAGATTTTTTTTTTTTAATTTTAAACCCTTAACTTCTGTGTATTGACTTTATAGGTGGAAGATTGGTAAGGGGAGGCAATGGGGGTCAAGTGACTTGCCCGGGGTCACACAGCTGGGAAGTGTCTGAGGCTGGATTTGAACCTAGGACCTCCTGTCTCTAGGCCTGGCTCTCAATCCACTGAGCTACCCAGCTGCCCCCTGTTGACTAGATTTTTAATGAGATCATTGACATGTTTCTCTCTTACTTCAAGTTTGTAAAGCCTAAAATAATTTATGCAATTTAGAGTTAGCCTGCATAAAGTTTGTGCTGCATAATGAAAGGGTCAACGCCTTTGGGATAGTTTATAGTCTGCATAATGACAAACACAAGGTAGGAAAACCTGTTTTAGCATGTAAAGGATTTAGAAAAGAGATTTTACAGATATAGATGTGTATTCTGCTTTAAGAAAACCCAGGGAGCCCCAAGTTAGAATGTACAAAACTGATATAATTGGGATGACTTTTCAGCTTAAGTAATAAGCCCTCTCATGCCTTTAGAATTTTATTAAATTGGCCAGAATGTGATTTATGTTCAAAGTTTGGAGAAGAACCTATTGTGTAAAGTGAGGAACACCTGTAGAAAGAGATCTACTTTGCCATTCTTAATGAGCTCCACAGAAAGCCTGTACTTTCTGCCAACATAGTGGTGCTGTGGCAAAATAATGAGATCACTGAACTGACAGGTCAGAACAACATCAAGTCTCTTCTCCTATCTAGGCACACAAGGCAGGCAAACATGTCCAAGGTTGGCGAGGGGCGAGGTGGAAGAGGAAGGAATTCTCAAGTGTTTCTGAAAAGGAAGCCATTTACATTTTTTTTTTTTTTTTTTTGCCCAACGGTGTCTCTTAAAAAAAAAAAAAAGTTGGTATTTATTTCAAAAGTTCTTCCAGCAAATAGGTATTAATTAAAGATGAACACCCAAGGAGAGAGGGCCTATAGAGACAAAAAAAGGAATGGGGAGGAAGTAAAAACAAGGTCAATATTGTGTTTGATGGTAGCTATAGCCACAATCATTGTGGGGTGGGAGATGAGAGACAGCTTGCCCAGGCATGTTCGTGGTGAAAGTTTCCATCTTCTGGCACAGTCATTCCACAGTCCAATGCAATGGGCTGATGCTGCCAGGTGAGGATGATTGAAATCTTTTTGGCCCAAGTATCCGGCCTCAAAAAGGCCTTTGTTATTTGGCATAGTAATGTTGGAGTACATGGAGGGGAGGATGGAGAGGAGTGAACTGTTTTTATTTTATTTTCATTTTGCCCTTCTTCATCTGAGTGGATCAGAAGCAGAATTACCCCAGGGCTTTAAGATATAATACTCCCAATGACCTCCTTCTTTTCTAGCAGTTTACTCACACAATTTTACATAATTAGAAGTCATAAAATAGGAGTTGCAAAAATGAGAAACTTTCACCAAGTAAAAGGCAAGGGAAGGTGTCTGTCTCATAAAAGATGTGAACGGTAGCAATAACTTTTACTTCTTCTCTTGCCCAATCATTTCTTAGCTTTCATTTTTAATTCATTTAAAATTTTAATCCCAATAACCTTTCCCCAAATGACATGGCTTGGAGGCTCTTCACCAACCTGGCTGCCTTATTTCTGGGCTGATTCAGTTATCAATGTTTCTTCTGAAATATCGCCCCACGAAATGATTTCTAACAGTACATGCTGTGGTGGCAAAAACATGGAAGCAAAATGGAGGCTGATTATTTGGCCGGTGGATGAACAAACTGTGGTATGTGAATGCAATGATGCACTCCAGGAAAGGATGAAAACAAAGATTTCAGAAATGAATGAATGAATGAATGCACGAGTAAAAAAAAGCATTAAGCAAATGTCTACTTTGTTCAAAGCACTGTGCTAAATGCTGGGGATAGAGAGAGAAAAGTAAGGTGATTGCTGCTTCCCAGCTCACTTCTAAAGGGAGTGACAACACATGGAGAAGGTTTGAGTTACAAATCAGATGACTGAAAGTGTTGCCCCTCCCTCGCTGTTGGGCTGACTTGCCATTCATAAGATTTGTATCAACATATGCTGAGCAAACAGAACCAAGAAATCACTTTGCACAATGACCACAAAAATGTAAAAGGAGCATTAAAAGACTCCGGAACTCTGATCAATGCAATGACCTAACTTGCTTGCTGCAGATGGATGGTGCCACAAGGCATGTGTTATCAGATGTGGCCACTGTGTGTTTTGGTTTTGCTTCATTGGAGTGAAAGTGATAGTAAACAAAAAAACTATCAATAAAATATGAATGGGATACTGGTCTACTAGAGTTACTACCCACGTTTATAGTACTGAAAACCTGATGTTGGGGACAGTGCCTGAGCTAGGGTGAAGCAATAAGTAGGATCTCAATTCAGGTTCTTAGAGCATTCACTATTTCTCCAAGTATCTTCATGAGCTTTCTGGAACCTGGGATTCCCTCTATCTGTGTTGGAACCTATGGCACATGTGCCCAATGAGGCTGCTTCCCTCTCCCTCTCCAACACGTGCCTGAGGACATTTCTCTCATCCCCAGCCCCTCTGCCCTACAGCCCAATGGGAGCACTTCCTTCCTCCCCTGTCTAGAATAAGGGGTTGGCTCACATGTGGCATGAGCGTTGCAGTTTGGGCACTCAGTCTCTAAAAGGTCCACCATCACTGCCCTATATTAAAGGCCATTCTCTCTTTATGGCAAAAGTAAAATATTGACCTCAATAAACTTTAATCCTTTATTAGAAAAGACTATAGGTATCAAAAGGATTTAAAAATGGTAAGCCATAATAAAGTCAAGACACACATTTCTGCTCATTTTTCCTATTTCTGAGTGATTTGATTTCATGGTAATTTCATGGCATGGGACACTTAGATGGTAGTCCTTTGAAAAAGTCACGTTTAGGAGGCTGTTAGGTGGTTTTGTGGATAAAGTACCAAGTCTGGAGATGGGAGTTGGGTTCAAATCTTGTCTCAGATACTTCCTAACTGTGTGACTCTGGGCAAATTATTTAACCCCCATTGCCTAGTCTTTACCACTCAATACAAAGTTCTGATTCTAAGATGGAGTATAAGGCTTAAAAAAAAAATCATGTTTTTCTTAGAATATTAGAGAGGGAAGGAACCTTGGAAATTCACTGAACCCCATCTCATGCAATATCTAACATCTCCAGTAGGTGTTCATTCAGTCTCTGAAAGAATCTGAACATTTTTAGGGATGGGAAGCTTATTACTTACTTTCAAATTAAATTCAACAAACATTTAATAACCTATACTATGATATACTTAAAGTATAAGACTGTGTGTGTGTGTGTAGGGATGACACTGTGCTGGGTAGCTAGAAAGACAGATAAAATATGATTTCTATTTTTGAGCTAATGGAGCACCTGAGATATATGCACCATCACTCCCCTTCCAGATATGTAAAACACACATATATGTACGACTAGGAAAAAATGGAATGTGAATACATAAAGATGCTAGGAGAATTTAGAGGCAGAGAAACAAAGAAGATCATTCATTTTTGGACAGACTGAATGGCTAACAATTCTCTCTCAATTTAGGCCCAAGTCGGCTTCCTTTGAACTTTCATCCACTATTCTTAGTTTAGCCTTCTGTAGCTCACTCCTGTCTTGTTCAGTCCCGTCTGACTCTTCATGACCTCATTTGGGATTTTCTTGGCCAAGATCCTAGAATGGTTTGCCATTTCCTCCTCCAGCCATTTAACAGGTAAGGAAACTGAGGCCAACAGGGTTAAGTGACTTGCCTGGGGTCACCCAGCTAGTGTGCAGCTAAGGCTGGATTTGAAGCTGGTTTTTCCGGACTCCAGACCTGGAGCTCTATCCATTACACCACCTAGCTGCCTCAAGGTTAAATAGTCTCAATTTCTTCAGCCATTCCTCACAGAATCTTGTTCTCAGACTTGTTACTCTCCTTCCGCATGTAGTCTAGTTTGTCAATGTCCCTCTTGAAGTCTGTCACTAAGAAGAAGCAAAGTAGTGCCCCAGATGAGGTGCATGTGGTCTGATTGGTACAGAGAATGATGAAAGTATTATCTCCCTTGATCTTGACATCATATTTTTATTAATTGAACCTGAGATTATATTAGCATTTTTTGGCAGCCACATCACACTGTTGACTCATATTGAAATTGCAGCCCATGTATGCCCTTGAGTCTTTTCCACATTGATGTCAAGCCAGGTGTCTCCCCATTTTGTACTGGTAGAGTTGGTTTTTCAAACTCAAGTGCAAGACATTACATTGATCTTATTTTAATTTCCTCTAGTTAGCTTCACCCCTATACCTCAAGCCTGTCAACATCATTTTGGTCCTGTCATCTGATGCACTAGCTATCGCTCCCAGCTTTGTGCCATCTGCAAATCTGATGACAGGATACCCTCTGAGTCTTCAGCCAAGCCACTGAGAGAAGTGTTGACTAGGACAGGAGGGCCAATTACAGGGCCCTCTGACATGCCACTAGACTTTCCTCCAGGGGAAAATCAATCCACTAATCAACTCTCTATAGATACAGTTGTTCAATCAGCTATGAATAGATGCCATCATCATACTGCTCATATTTCTCTATCGTGTGCACAAGATAAAATGGGAGTTTTTGTAGAATGCCTCCAAAGATCCAGATATACTATGTCTACTGAATTTCCCTAAGGGCAGCGAGGTGGCACAGTGGCTAAAGCAATCAGACCGAGAGTTGGGATAATTTGAGTTCAAATCCTGCCTCAGACACCTACTAGCTGTGCAACCTTTAGCAAGTGATCTTAACCCATATTTACCTTGGTTCCTCGTCTATAAAATGGAGACACAATGGAGACAAAAATGGCAAGACTACTCCAGTATTTTTGCCAAGAAAACTCCATGGATGTAGAGTCAGATATGACTGAACCACAGCAACAAATTTGCATTCCCCTATTGGATCAGACTAATAATCTCATAAGAAACCCAAATGAGAACCTATCTAAACAGAAGTATTTATAATTACTCTATTTATAATAACAAAAGATCCTGAATAACTAACACATCTAATAATTAGAGAACAGATGAATAAATTATGATATATTAAAGGCATAGCATGATTCTAGCAAGGTGTAACTAATCTTGGAGTCAAGAAACCCTAGATTTAGGTCCTGCCTCTGAAGCGTACATAGCCTACCTGGCTATGTGATCCTGAGAAAACAGATCAAATTAACAGTGGCTCCAGCCCATTATCTGAGGCTGTGACTGTGGAAAAATTGTGAATCTGCTTTCATAGATGAAGTTTTCTTGCAAGCATTTGCCTAAAGCAATGAAATAACAGATGCCGTGCAAAAAACCTGATGTCTTAAAATACCACGGTGCCATAAATAATAATAAATACCAATGTGGAAAAGCCTATGTGTGGATAATGTGATATGAAATCAGCAAAACCAGAATGGAATAAACATCGACTACATAACTATATTATGATTGATCGCGTACACTAGTGGTCTTTGTTCACCTTCTACTAATATCAATTTTAGGAGATAAGTTCAGGATAGCTCTGATTTTCAGCCTTTAACCTTCCATCTATACTCTATCTTGTATATGTCTAGTTTTGGTTGTTTTTTTTTTTCAAACTCTTACCTTCTGTCTTAGAATTCATACTAAGTATTGAGGCAGAACAGTGGCATGGATGAGTGGTAAATGGAGTTAAATGACTTGCCCAGTGTATAGCTAGGAAGGACCTGAGGCCAGATTTGAACCCTAGTTCTCCTCACTCCAGTCCTGGTTCTCCATCTACTGAGCCACCTAGCTGCCCCTATGCCTAGCTCTTTACATATCGTTTTCACTATTAGAATGGAGACATCTTAAAAGCAGGAGCTCTCTTTGCCTCTCTTTGTAGCCCTGACCGTCAGCCCCAGCACACAGAAATACCACTGACTAGAGTACACATGATTTTGTCATTGTAGGACATTCCTTTGCTGATGAATATGGCAAGTCACTTGTACCCCAGGAAAGTCTGGGAGTTTTCTGAAGCTCAGAGAGGTTAAGGTTAATAAGAGTCTCAGATGGAATCTGAATCCTGACTTTAGGTGTAATACTCTAGCCCAGGGGTCGGCAACCTTTTTGGCTGTGAGAGCCATAAACGCCACATTTTTTAAAATGTAATTTCATGAGAGCCGTACAGTGCTCACAGTGCACGTTCCTGTAACAGTGCCTGAAAAAAAAATTGACTTTATGGCTCCTGCAGAAAGAGCCATATCTGGCCCTCAAAAAAGCTAGATATGGCTTGAGTGCCATACGTTGCCAACCTCTGCTCTAGCCATTAGATCATCCTTCCTCTCTCACTAGAGCTACATAAGAAGGCAAGAAAGAAAGAAGGAAAACATGGTCAAAGTGGCAGTTTGGGGAGGAATGGAAAAGAAAAGAAAAACCATATTGATATTTGTAAATTTATTTGGTCCTGCTTTTTTTTTTAAAGGCTAAGGTTCCTATGTATGGTTTTGCCCTTTGAGATGTATATTTTTGTTTGTTTGTTTTTTTAATGAAGGTTAGTAGATCTAGGAAAAACCTGACTGTAGGCAATGGGGAAGGAGTCCCTAGGTATGTGAGTTTTACATTTTCTTCTTATTTTTTTAAACCCTTACCTTCGTCTTAGAATCAATACTGTGTATTGATTCCAAGGCAGAAGAGTGGCAAGGGCTAAGCAACTGGGGTCAAGTGATTTGCCCAGGGTCACACAGCTAGGAAGTGTCCATCCAGCTGCCCCCTACATTTTCATTATGAAAATGGAATCAAAACAGGTCTTAAATAATTCTGAGTTTTGTTCCTCCTGTTATTTGTTGACATTATCTTAGCCACCCTAAACAATGGGCTTCTCTCTTTTCCTAGTTTATTTACCTAATAGGAAAAGTGTAAAAACAAAATGCCTTTTTTTAAACTCTGACACTTAGGAAGCCTCAACTACCTTTAGGCATAAGGTCTGTTCCCACTATTATCATAGGCTGCTGTTGGTCTTCTTTTGTCTTCCTTGGTAACTGCCTGTTAAAGATTTTCCCTCTCTATCCACCTTGGTTTCTTTAGATGGCTGCCCTACTTCTTCCTCCTAAAAATCATCTGTGATTATATTATTAGAATTTCATTTTTAGAGTTTTTCTTTACTGAGTCATATTTTTGGTCATGAGATCATACTTATTGTGCCTTTGGAATTTTGGAAATATGCTTCCACAGAATCTTGGGTACATATTTGATTGTAAACTTTAAAGGGCACGGCTACTTCTTCCCAAGGCTTTGGCTACTATCACGTCACAGACAAGTTCTTTCTCCTTTCTGATTAAAATGACATCCAGTTAAACAGTTCCCCTTCTCCTATGTTCTGAGAAGTGAGATTGTCCATGAAGTTAAGTGAATGTTTGATAGCCTGACTTAGCAGGATGAGATTTCTTTTTAGATGTTTGTGTGAATAGAATAATCAAGAGCCCTCTTTCATCTTCACCCTAGAAATTTACTATTCCCTTGAACTCACACTGGAAGAGAACTTTGTCCTTGTGGCCCCTCCCATTAATTGGGTGCTTCCAACTCCCAGAATCTCCATTAAAATTTTTTGAAATTCAATTTTATTTTATTTTTGGTTCTAAATTCTTTCCCTCATCTGTTCCTACACAGAGAAAGCAAGGAAAACAAACCCCATTACAAACATGTAGGGTCAAGCTAAACAAATTCTAATTCTCATATTAATCATGTCAGGAAAAAAAAATGTGCCCACTCATTTCATCACCTTTTTCTAGAGGTGGGTAACATTTTTTTTTTTTATTATTATTATCATGAGTTCTCTGGAATTGTAGTTGGTTTCTTGTGTTGATCAGAGTTCTTAAGTCTTTCAGAGTTGTTGGTCTTTACAATATCATTGTTGTATAAATTGCAGAACCTCCATTTTTTAAGGAAAATACCCAGGCCAGCCATGTCTTCATTCTTCTTCAGATTCTACTGCTAGAGAAGTGGTACCTCCAGAGAGCTGGTATCTCCTCCTTGTTGCCCATTCACCTCCTGCCCTCTCTTTCCAGCCTCCTTTTATGTGTTATCTTCCTTAGAAGACTAAGTTCTTTGAGATTCAGGATAGTCTTTCTTTCTGCTTGTATTTATATTCCTAGTACTTAGCATAGAAATATCTTGCATCTCAGTTCACTTCACACCTATGTGCAAACCAAAGAACCTATTAATTCTGAAGCAGAGGTTCCCAACTTTTTTTTCTTGTCATGCACCCTTCTTACAGTCTGATAAAGCCTATGGACACTTTCCCAGAATAATTGTTCGTGAATGCATTAAAAAATCCATTGGATTGCAAAAGAAACCAACTATACAGAAATACAGTTGTCAAAATGTTCAAAACAAAACCCAATATGGTCCAAGGTTAAGAATCCCTGGTCTACAGTATTAATTTCCAAAAAGAAGTTCTTAGTTCTCATATGGTTTGGGTAGGGCTCAGAAAGGTAAAAAAGACCAAGGACTTAGAAAGAAATGGATAAAAAAACTCACATAAAAAACACTAAGTAAAAAAGAGGAAAATTTGTGAAATTTATTCACATGCAAGATATCTCTGCAGAAAAGTTTGGGAATGAATGGTCTCCAAAGATATTTCCAAAGTTTCCAAAGACATTTAATGGTTGAAAAAGAGAACAAATGGCAGTTGCTTAAATAACATCTTTAAAGATAAAGTTATTCAGACTGCTAACTAGGATTCTAGCTTAGGTAAAACATTTATAGAAATGAAAATTTAAAGGACAATGGATAATTTATAGACTTAACAGACATTGTATTTTGCAGATGTAATAAATTTATTAAATTATTATAGTATTAGATACATAATTTTAAAACTTCCTTTGTGCCACACCCTAGTATAATATAATCCTTTTACACCCCAAATAACTTGTCCCTTTTGTCATTGTCAGGAGGCAATGAGTGACTAGGAGAAAGTACCTCTTATATTGTTTAGGGAAGGGAAAAAAAAAGAGTTTACATTTTTTTTTCTGTAGACTCAAAGCTGTATGGAATATATATATCAAACCAGTATTCACTTTCCACGGAATATTACTATTCAGTTCTTAGCTACTGCTGTTTAGTGAGCCACACTTTTGTTCATCCTCAAATGATCATTCTAGAAACCTTCAACTTCATCATTATAGTGTTTTAAAGTTTACATAGCACTTTATATAAGCTATCTCATTTGATCTGGTGATTTCTATTTTACAGTTCAGGAAACTGAGACTGAAAAAGTTTAAGTGACTTGCCCAGGGTCACTCAGCTGGTATAGTATCTAAGGTAGGACTTGAACTTCCAGACTCTAAGTTTAACACTCTATTCACTGCACTACTCGGATCATTCAGAAGATACACTATAATTTAATACTAGTAATACATATATGAGAAGAGTAATTTTAATTTAATTTCAAAGATTAGGTTTTATGTTACTTATTTTTTAAAAAACCCCAAAGGTTGTAGATGAATACTAAGCCAATTAAAAAAGTTTATTCTGCGTAAAGAATTAGTAAATAATGGTCAAAAGGGGCCATGGAATAGGAAGGACCTTACATCTGTATGCAGAGGCTTTCTTAGTTCTATACTTATCTTCTAGGTCCTCTGTTTGGGTTCTAAAAATCTCCAGGGAGAGAGATTCTTCAGGAATTTTGTCCTGGGCTTAACTACTATCAGCAAGTTCCCCTTAGACAGTATCTAATCTAAATTCTCCTTTGCAATTTAAATTAACCTCTTCTTTTTCAGTTTTTAGTGAAAATGGCAAAAAGCTAGCCACCATCTTGTACTAAATAACTGCATAGTGCAAAAAGGAGCCTTTCCACCTTCTATTCTTCAAGGCATAATTAGTTCCTATTTACTTATAATTTCCTTATAGATCCTATTTTATAACCAGAAATCATCTTGTTTGTCACTAGATCCAAAGTCTTCCATATCCTCTTAAGTTTATAAAGTTCTATTTATGGAGTCTGAATGCAGATCAAAGCATATTTTTTCATTTTGTTTTCTTCGTGGGTTTTTTTTTTTACGTGTGACTTCTTCCACAACTTGGCCAATATGGAAATATGTTTTGTATGATCACATATGTATACAAATATATCAAATTGCTTACTTTCTCAGAGAGGAGGGAGGGGAGAGAGGCAAGGAGAGAATATGGAACTTAAAAATTTTTGAAAATAAATGCTAAAAATTGTTTTTACATGTAAATGGGAAAAATATTATATACAGAAAGTCTACAGAATTCTAAATGATAATAAAATCTGTGTGCTAAATTTCTATTTATCTAGTCATTTCCCATCTCCTTTGTGTACATCCTCTATTCTTTCCTCCTTTTCTTCAATATCAGGAGGTGAGATAGCCTTTCTAATTAACACCAATGCCTTTCTGTATGTGTCTTCTCTCTTCCAGTATCTTGCACTTTTGACCATCTCCCAAATTTTCAGTCCCTCCACACACTTTGCTTCTTTCATGGTTACCTACAAATATACCCAGATTTCTCTAATTAAAAAAAAAGTCTCAAGCTATTACTCTAGACCTCTATCCCTTTTCTACAGACACTCAAAAAACCCTCAACTCATCTTCTACATTTTTTTCATATTTCTCTACTCTTTGCAATCTGGCTTCCTCTTCCCCCATTCAACTCAAACTACTTTCCCTCAAATCATCAATGACTTCTCTAATGGTAAATCCAATAGCCTTTTTACAATACCTATCTTTTAAAAAACCCTTCTGCAGTATCTGACTAAGCTTTCTTGTTCCATGTTCTAGTCTCCCTTTATGGTTCTTATCCTACCTGTCTGAGAGGTTTCTTCTCATCTCCTTTATGGGATCATCATTCCTTTTTTCTTTTAAACCGTAACAGGCTGCCTTAAGTATTGGTTCCAAGGCAGAAGAGTGGTAAGGGCTAGACAATGGGGGTTAAGTGACTTGCCCCAGTGTCATACGGCTAGGAAGTATTTAAGGTCACATTTGAACCCAGGATCTCTCATCCCTAGGCTTGACTTTCAATCCACTGAGCCAACTAGCTGCTCCAGGATCATCATTCCTATTTCTTCCCATGTGCCGAGGGATAACCCAGGTTATACTGGGCCTTTTTGCTTTCACTCTGTATTCTTTTTCTTGATCACTTCATCTCTAGGTAGAAAACTCTCAGATCACTCCTTTTTCCTCTCCTGGGTTCCAGTATTGCATCTTCAACTGCCTACAGGTATATTTCCCACCTGGATGTCCCACAGGCATCTCAAACTCTACATGTCCAAAACAGATTCCATTATTTTCCCTGCCTAACTCCTTCACACTTCCATTTTTTATGGCAAGCACCATCATTTTTCTTTTTCTAGTCACCTAAGGTCACAATCTCGGAATAATTCTTGATTCCTGACCCTCACTCCCCTTAGTGACCCTTCCACACATTTCTCAAGGTTTGCTGATTTGACGTTCTCAAACTCTTGTTTCTGAGCCCTTCCCTCCCCTCATCCAACACCTGCCATAGTGTAGGCCCCCATTACCTGTCATTGGACTATTGCAGTGGCCTTCCTCTCTTATCTTGGAGCTATCCTCCAAAGAGTGGCCACATGGATGGAACTAAAGTTCAGATCTGACCATCTCACTCTCCAGCTCCAGGGGCTTCAGTGGTTTGCCTCTACAATAAAACACAGACTCTTCCTTTGACATTTAAACCCTTTACAGTCTGGCTTTGGTCTGCCTTTTCAGACTGATTATATATTAGTCCTCCTCACACACTTACCTGGCTTACTTATTCCCAGGCCCCATCCCTGAGCTCCACTACACCTGGAGTGCTTTCTCTCAGCTACCGTCAAGACTCACCTCCTTCAAGAGACCTCTTCTGACACCCCCAGTAGTTGAAATCACTTTGTACTAATTTTGTATATATTCTGTATTAACTGATCTGTGAACATGTTGTTTCCTGCCCCCGGGAGGGCCAGAACTATCTCACTACTGCATTTGTATCTCTAGGGCTTAACCCAGTGCCTATTATATAGGAGGGGATTAATATGTTTGCTGATTGACTGATTAACTGGGGCCTCACTGTAGCAACTGTTCATGCTGATGGACTGATTTACAGCGAAGGAGCTTGCGATAAACTCTTCTGGTATTTCAGTCACTAAACCTGCTGAGATGGGGTCTATGTGTGACCTGCCTTGTACTGAATATGCAAAATAGAAAATATTTTGAGGTTCTAATGTGCTTTTTTTTCCTTGTCCTAAATGTGGTGGTCTATATTTAACAACGCTTGGCTTCATTTTTGACAACTTGTGGGAGTACTTCTGAATTCTAATTCAGCTGTCCAAATCACAGGACTGATGGCTCTAACTTAGTCATCTTCAAATTTAATGATTTAATTTAATTCAATGCACATTTATTAAGAGCACAGTAGATAAGTAAGTGCAAGGCGCTGGGCTATACTCTGGGGATATAAAGTTGAAAAATGAGGCAGGGCCTGCCTTCAAGTGCCTTAGAGACTTTCCTGTCATTCCTGAAGTGCTATAGATGCATAGTTGAGAGGCGGCAAAGCATTGAGCTGATGGGGTGATGCCTTTGGAGGCAGGAAGAGAGATCCTGCCCACTCACTGTGTTATCCTGGACAAGTCTCTTTGCCGGGGCTTCTGTGTCCTCTTCTGCCAAAATGGGGATATCTAAGGGTACCTATCTCCCCTCTATGAGGACCAAGTGAGAGAGTAATCCATTTAAAGTGCCTTGCAAATCTTTAAAGCAGCATATAAGTGTTGACTACTAGTAGTATTATATATTCTCAGAAGAAATCTGATCCCAAAATACACCGAAAATACAAAATTCCAAAATGTTCCTGTCAGTACTTCAAAACACATCACACTCTACTGTCTATAATATCTGTAGTTTAACACAGAAATCTCACCTTAAAATCATCCGGAATGAGTAGTTTTGATGTTCGTAGAAAATTTAGTATATATCTGAACATCTGTCCATCTCTGTCAATGAAATAATGCTGTTTGAGACTGTCCAAAACAATTGGCTCCGTGCCATCAAAAAGTCTTCCAATTCTGCGGTGGAAAAGAGTGAATGAACAGAGAGGTCAGAATTACAATCAATATTCCATTCAGCCATTGAGACCGAAAGCCACAGATTTCGATCAATCTAAAAAAGTAGAAGAGGTAGTGTGGGGAAATGTTTAGAGAGCTGGCCTCAGAGTCAGGAAGACTTGCCTCTGAAACACAAAGTGGCTGCATAACCGTAGCAAGTCATCTCTCAGTGTCCCCAAGCATCTACATTGTAGGGGAGGTACCATTTTGCGTTGGAAGACGGAGTTTCCTTATCAGGGAGGAATGAAATCTATGTCGATGAAATCACAAATACAGACCAACAGGAAAAAAAGTTCAGATGATCATAAAATTCTGCTTAACACTTAAACAGTTCTAGAACAGAAGCATGCAAGTCTTTATGGGGGAAAAGTCCTAGAAAAAGATAACTGAAAGCACTCTAAAGCTTTCTGAAGCAAGCAGATTGTTAGCAAGCTTTCACTTTGAAGGAAAACATGCTGATGTCTTTTGCCGCAAGATGCCGTTGCCACACTGGAGAAATGTGGGTCTTAAAACCAGTAGGCTTTGACCACAAAGAGCCCAACGATGAGCCATCTGACTTATTTGTTTTATTTTTATGGCGAGAAATTAATTTTCATCCAACAAACATTAATACCTATTATGTTTGCTAGACACTAGAGAATGCAAAGATGACAGATGAGAAAGTCTTTATTTTCAAGGAGTTTACAGTTCCATGGGAGGATATAAGAAACATTTAAATAAGTTATAATGTGAAAGGGGCAGTAAGAGAACCAGGTAAGGGGTTGTAGGAAATCATAAGAAAAAGTACTCAATGAATACTTTTAGCTGAGGGGGGGATCAGAAAAGGCTCCAGGGAAGAAGATGGAGCAACTAAGCTGGGCCTTTGAAAGAAGAGAAAGATTTTGATAGATGGACAGGATTTCTAATAACCCTTGTAAAGGAAGAGGGGGCTCAGTGAGATTTGTCAACATTAACTAGCCCAGACTGTTAAAATATTAATATAGGTCAGGAAAGGTAGGAGCCCAATGGTGTGTTTCCCCTTTCACTTAATTCCTTACCCCTTGCAATTGAAGAGCCTTTTTCTTAAATGGGGAGGAACTATGTATCTTTAAGAGACTTGTTTACAAGTTCCTCAAAGAACAAAGTAGTATCTACCTTCAGTCTATTTTTTAGGAGGAGGTAAAATAAAAATATCTCTGGCAAAAAGGCACCTGATCCAGCTTTTTAGATACTAGTTTGATCCAGCTTTTTAGATACTAGTTTGAATCCATTTTTTTTTTTGACTAGTAAGAAAAGGTGATGGCAGAAAAACATTTCATGTAGTCATGAAAACTTCCCTAGGGAACTCCAAGTACTAAGGGCACAATGATTATGATGGAATATAAGGAATCTGATCTTTTTTCAAGATGGGAGCTGCTACTGGTCATTTTTTTTTCTTTTTATCCCCCACTTAATGGGATGTAGAAGGGAAGAAGCATTTATATATCCACTACTATGTGCCAGACACAGGGGTAAGCACTTTACAAATATTATAGCATTTGATTCTTACATCAACCCAAGGGGATAGATGCTATCTTATCCCCATTTTACAGTCAAGAAAATTGAGGCAAATGGATTAAATGACTTATTATTACCATAGTGAGTTAGTTTCTGAAGCCACATTTAAACTCAAGTCTTTCTGATTCCAAGTTCAGTGCTCTTAACACATTGTGCTACTCATTGCCTCTATGAAAACAAACTTATAATTTCAATATGTGTCTGATGAATGTAAGATGAGCACAACTGTACCTTGTAGGAGAGTCTGCCTAAATGAATGATAGTATTGTAATTCACTCTCATAAAGTTTTTACAGATTAAAAAAAATATAACCTTAATTTCCAAAAGATAGCCTTCCTTCTTCTACCTTTGTTCCTTGTGACAAAGGAAAAAAATGAAAAATAAATAAATAAAAGCCAATTGGGTATATTAATCACTATATCAAGAAAGTCTGACACTATATGCAATATGGGTGCAATATATGCAATCAGTGTCCCTCAGTTTTGCAAAGAAGAAAGGGAAGAGCATTAAAAAAAATTAACCTTTACCTTCCCTCTTAGAAATCAGTAGTGTACATTGGTTCTGGGACAGAAGAGTGATAAGGAGTAGGCATGGAAGATAATGACTTGCCCAAGGCCACAGAGCTAGGACCTCCTATTTTTAGGCCTGGCTCTCAATCCACTGAATCACCTAGTTGCCCCTGGAAAAGGCATTTTCTTTTCTTTTCTCCAGTCTGTGTTGGTCATTACAAAGTACTTCAATTTTGGAAAAATAAATTTATATAAGAATTATGTTTTTGCCAACTACAGTATTTTCCTTTCTAAGAGAAATATCTACAAAGTATTTCATTTTCTATTCAACCTTTTAAGACTATAAACTGAAGAGCTGGTATCAAAAAAGGGGATTTCCTTTCCTGGAATTTTCTACTCAAATGAGATTACAGGTCTAGACCTGTTGGCCAACCACCTCCTGGCCAAAATACAGTACATTGGTTGGGGGGATGAGAAGAATTCAAATGAGTCTTAAATTGTTCCATAATGCTGATATTGCAAGGAAATGGGAGTAAAAATCATCATTTTTAGCTCTTTGTTGAAAATAAATGCCTTCTACCCTCATTCAACTCCTCCCACCCTGTTCCCCAAACAAAAACAAAATACTTTTAAGTGGCCAGAAAACAAACAAAACAGAACAAAACAAAAAGGTAGGTATCCTTGCAATGCATTTTTCCATAGAGGGGATTTAGCACAGGACTGGAGAATTTATAATTCCATGCTGAAAGCAAGAAAAAACAAAGGAGAGAGACTTGGGAAGGAAGGAAAACTCAGGATGGCTCTTTGTCAGCAGAGGCAAATCAGACAACTGAAATGACTGAACAACAATAAACTAGAAATTTAGCATCACAGAAAGACTGATGTTATTGGTTAAAATATGATTTTGTTTTTAGATCAATGATGAATTTTATCTGCCACATTTATTCTCATTTCTCAATATGATGGAAAATTGAGAGTTGATAATTATAACTTAAAGAATTGCTGCTCCAAATCACTAATGATAAGAGAAGTGCAAATTAAAATATACCTGAGGTTTTACCTCATACCCAGGAAACTGGCAAAGGTGACAAAAGGACAGGACTATTCAGTGTTGGAGAGGTTATAGAAAAACAGGGACACTAATGCATTGTTGGTGAAGCTGGGAATTGGTACAACCTTTCTGGAAAGCATTTTGGAAATATTCTAGGAAAGTGACTAAAGTATTTATATCCTTCTAATCCAGAAGAAGGTAACTGATCAAAAAGAAAGGTTTCGATGTATAATAAAGTATTTACAGCAGCACCTTTTTTTTTTTTTCTGGCAGCAAAGAACTGGAAACAAAGTAGATGCCCATTAATTGAGAAATGACTAAATGAATTGTGGTAGGTGAATATAATGGAATATCCCTGTGCTGTAAGAAAGTATGAATATGAAGACTACTGAGAAGCATGAAAAGGACTAAAGTTAACTGATACAAATTAAGTAAGCAGAGCTAGGAAAATAATTTGCACAATGACCACAACAATTTTAAGTGGAAAAAAGCCCAACTATCAAACAACTGAAAAGTGAATGTTATGAAATTAATAAGAACCATTTTGGTCCCAAAGAATCTTATCCAACCCTCCTTTGCATGGGGTGGTTTACAGGTGTGGAACACTACAAATAACTATATATATATATATATATATTTCAATGTATTAATTGGTTTTACTAATTTTTTCTCTTCCTTATTAAAAAAAATCTTTGTTATAAGACATAGCTCTGAAAGGGGGAAAGAGGAGGGATTTGGGAGTGAATGTAGACAGTGTAAAAATAAGATATCGATAAAAATCTATTTTTTTTTTTGTTTTTTTGTTTTTTTGTTTTTTTTTTAACCCTTGTGCTTCGGTGTATTGTCTCATAGGTGGAAGATTGGTAAGGGTGGGCAATGGGGGTCAAGTGACTTGCCCAGGGTCACACAGCTGGGAAGTGGCTGAGGCTGGGTTTGAACCTAGGACCTCCTGTCTCTAGGCCTGACTCTCACTCCACTGAGCTACCCAGCTGCCC
>NC_058130.1:536944375-537211727 GCF_016433145.1 Gracilinanus agilis | reverse complement strand
ACCCTTGTACTTCGGTGTATTGTCTCATAGGTGGAAGATTGGTAAGGGTGGGCAATGGGGGTCAAGTGACTTGCCCAGGGTCACACAGCTGGGAAGTGGCTGAGGCTGGGTTTGAACCTAGGACCTCCTGTCTCTAGGCCTGACTCTCACTCCACTGAGCTACCCAGCTGCCCAAAAATCTATTTTTAAAAAAGGTCTGGGCTTATAATTTGTTTTCACAAAACCTCTAACAGCTGTTTAGAATCCTTAGCTTCCCTCAAAGCTCAACTCAACTGTTACCTCTTATATGAGATATTTTTCCATATCTTCCCAGATTTTCACTAGAATAGATATACTTCCCAAAATTACCATGTATTTTTTAAAATAAAATTTTGGTAGCTACTAATATGTATATATGTTATTTCCATCAATAGCATGTACATTTGAGAGCAGGGATTCTTTCATTTTCCTTTTCATATCCCAGTGCTAAGCACAGTCCTTGGAGCATGAGAAAGCTTGCTGTCTGATCTTAATTGACTAGTTTGTTATCTACAATATATTGGTATCGATGGCCTAGTTCACCTTAAAATTTTTTTTTGTTACATTAGACTTCTGAGGTATCTCCCTCCCTCCTTTCCCACCCTGCAAAAGAGAAGGCATCATTTGAAAAAAATTATACATATGTATATTTCTCTCTTTAAAAAAAAAAAACCCTTGCCTTCCATTTAGAATCAATATAATGTATTGGTTCCAAGGCAGAAAAGTGGTAAGGGCTAGGCATGGGGGTTAAATGACTTGTTTACAGTTACACAGCCAGGAAGTACCTGAGGTTAGATTTGAATCCATGAACTCCTATTTCTGGGCCTGTCTCTCCATCCACCTAGCTGCCTCCTACCTAGATCTCCTTTAAGCTAGGATAAAGATGAGCAAATATTTTTTTTTCTTAAGAAAAATGACTGCTCACTGGCAAAAATCACTATTCCATACACTTAGGAGGCCAGGAAAGCTTTAAAAGGACTGAATGACAAAGAGAGTATATTAGAAGAATGACTCTAGGATGCATACACACACACACACACATACACACACACACACACACATCAAAAGGGGCTCTGGGAAGGCCACTGCTAAAAAATAATTTTAAGGATGGAAGGACTAGAAAGAAGAATGTTGGCAGTAAGTTTAAATTGTCTTTCTTGAACTTTTTATGCACCGTGGCTACATTACTTCATAGAACAACATCATTTGAACTTCATTTAGGAAACCAAGGGGGAAAAAAACGACCCTGTTCAAGCAAATTGGAAATAGATGAAGTTCAAGGCATCTTCACATCAGACTCATCCCAAAGTGAGAAAAAAGCAAAGAAAACAGTAGGAGGTAAATATAGATGGATGCGCCGCATGTTGTGAAAAGGTTGGCTGGCTGAGATTATAGACTGAATGAGAGCAACCATTTCACTACAGAAAGATTTAGAAATAGCAGATGGTGATAACTGGAATTGCAAGTGAGGCAGAATCATTAACTATAATAAAAGATAACAAGCTGATCACAGGGATTTGCCATTACCTGTCTGATCAGAAACCACAACAAGAGAAATTTTATTATTTGTTCGATGCCAGTAATGTACTCTTTGCTATTAAAGACAGAGAAGATGACATGGGTCTTGCCCGAGGCCTTTATCTGATCAATTAAACAGATAAATATTACTCAGATGACAGATTTACCTGGTAGAGGTAACGTGGTCACAATTTTGGCAGAAGAAAAACTGAGAAAAACTTTTGCTGAGGATTCATAACTAAAAAGGTCTAGGCATTTGGGAGCAGGGAATGAATAGAAGGCTTGAGAGCTAGATGATGATGGAGGTTTCTAGGCACCTTGGCAAGATGGAAGAAGAAAGGGCAGCCTGATAGAGCCAGACTATATAAAGAACACTGAGGCAAAGAATGTTTTGGGGAAAAGTGGCACCTTGGAAGGAATTCTGGCAGTGATTTTGTAAATACCATCTTCCCTGGTTAAAAGAGAAAGAGCATAAAAATGAAAGTTAATTGTACTGGAGATCCTCAAACAATGCTAGCTCACTCACTCAATAAACATTTATAAAATACCTACTATCTACCAGGCACTGAGCTAGTAGAGAAGACAAGAAAAAAGAAAAATTAGTAATAGTAGGGATGATTTGTGAAACACTTTGGATACATTAACTCTTTTGTTCCTCACAACAACCCTATATGGTTGGTGCTAGTTTTGTCCCCATCTTGTAGATGAGGAAACTGGGGCTTGAGAAATGCTTTGGCTAGGGATGCATATCTGAATTTGGATTTGGAGGTAGATCTTTGGACTGCAGGTCCCAAACTCTCTCCATATTCCTGGCTACATACACCAGCTGTAAAAGAGAATGGTTTGGAAATGAAGAAGCAGGTTTAATTGCCCAGAATGGGACTATGGCAATATTGCATTCTTTTTTTTTTTAAAACCCTTACCTTCCGTCTTAGAATTGATACTGGGTATGGGTTCTGAGGCAGAAGAGTGGTAAGGGTAGGCAATGGGGGTCAAGTGACTTGCCCAGGGTCACACAGCTAGGAAGTGTCTGAGGCTGGATTTGAACCAGGACCTCCCGTCTCTGGGCCTGGCTCTCAATCCACTGAGCCACCCAGCTGCCCCTGCAATATTGTATTCTTTTGGATGGATAGAATAAATTTGGGGAAATGGTAGAAAGGAGGATTTCAGTTTAGTTAAATGAATAAAGTACAAAGCTGAACTGATTCTATGTATTGTAACATATAGGAAGTGCAACAGATTAAACAGTGGAGACTTTTCAAATCTGGCTCTTGAAGGGTACTTGAATTTGAATATAGTTCCAGGATCTGAAGGTACCTCACGGTTCTCTGACTGACCATGGCCAAGTACCATTCAAAGGGAAAATGATACAATACAATAGAAGTTTTTGAACTTGTTGAACTAAGTGATTATGTTGAGAGCCTTCTTACCATTTTTAAGGTTGTAAAAATAAGAAAGGTTTGCTGAGTGGGGAGGGGAATGGATACATACATATATATTATACACAGATAATATATATATTATATATATGTATATAATTCTATCCTTCTCTGTTTTTGCAGATAGTGGGCTCATATTTCTAGAGTAGGAGACAGATAAAAGAGCCCTGGAGTCTGGACTCATGCAATGAGAAGAACCTTATTTAGCCAGTTTGCTGGGATTCATTTCTTTAAGAATTTCTCTTTTGGGAAGGGAAAGAACCGAAGGAGAAAGGAAAGGGATAAGTATCTACTATGTGCCAAAAATGAAATAGTCCCTTCCTTCATGAAGCTTATGTTCTATATGCCAGGAACTGTGCCAAGCTTTAATAAAATATTACAATATTTTGGTTCTCACAACAACTCTGTGAAGTAGGTGCTTTTATTATCCCCATTTTACAGTTGAGGGAATTGAGGCAGACAGAGGTGAAGCCACTAGTAAGTATCTGAGGTTAGATTTGAACTCAGGTCTTCCTGACTCCAGGTCCAGCCACCTTGGTGCCTGTAGAAAAAGGTCTAAAAGCAAATTCGGTTGAACAAGTATGTATTAGTTGCAAGGCATTGTCATATCTAAAATAAAACTGTGTCTATATCATCCGATTTGCTTGTCTTTTTATTGCTTTTCCTCTGTTTGTCTCTGTCTTCCCCCCCCCCCCCCAACCCTTTGAAAGTCAGGAAATTTGCTTTTATATACTAGACTTGGAGTTAGAAGAGCTAGGCTTTGGTCCCACCTCTGTGACGTACTACTCATGTGACCATAGGCAAATTATTTAATTCTATGAGCCTTAGTTTTCTCATTTGTAACATGGGTACAATAATATCTGACTTCATGGGTTTATTAAGAGATTCAAGTGAAATTAAGAATGTAAAGTCCTTTGTGACTATAAATTACAATCTAAAGTTAAGTTATTAACATTATTATTGTATTTTATTAAATAAGCACTTTTAAAGCACCTACTATGTATTCCTGTTGAGATGCTGTTTTCATGTAGTTTGATGTAGGGGGTGATAAGTGAGTACTTATGGTGGTAATGGATGATATGTCTGAAGCATGATGTGAATTATGGCTAACTTCAACCACACAGCAGAGAAAAAAAAAAGCAGTAAAAATGTTCAGGTATAGTTCAGGTCCCCTTTCCCCTCTGAACTACAATACGAACAAGTATTTTTTTCACCCAAAATGGTTGGTCTATGTTTGTAGACACCAGAGAGAATATTTATTGCAAAGAATTTTTCTTTATAAAGAATTTATAAATGGATCAATGAAACTGCCGCTACAGGCAGCACTCTGAACAGAACATAGAAATGCCTTCTTTCTAATCATCTTCATTATAAGGATATTTTTACCTGTGGTAATATTAGAATATAAGAATAATCTAACACAAGCAAGTAAAACATCTGAAAAGGAAATAATACTTTATTTTGCTTATAGCTTTTATCAATATAGCTAATGCATCTTTCCCAGAATACCAAAGTTGAAAGAAATCTTGGAAGCACATGAGAACATCTGAGATCACCCTTAGCTCTAGGCAGATGAATGCCTAAAGTAAAACATTCAGGGAAAAGTGGCTGTTTAGACTCTTCTTAATGCTCTCTAGAGTCAAAAACTACATAGCCACTATTGACAGTCCATTTCACTGTTTCCACGGGAAATCTCTTCTGTTAAATGTAACCCATGTTCTCTTATTTGGTCCCACAGAGACAGGAAAAATCCACTGATCAACATCTTTTTCATAAAGAACTTTCATATATTTAAGGACTGTCAGCCTTGAGCTTTTTCTTCACCTAGACCTCAAAAGATTTTTAATTTCTTTGATCATTTCTACTGTATTTTCCTTGAACCTTTCTCCGTTTCTCCTTTCTTTTAAAAAAATGTATTGAACATAAAAAAATACCCAAACTACAAGAAAACCACTTCGTTGTTCAGTTGTGTCCAACTCTTTCTGACCCTATGGACCACCTGTTTTGGGTTTTTCTTGGCAAAGATATTGGAGTGGTTTGCCAATTCCTTCTCCAGTGGATTAAGGCAAATGGATTAAATGACTTGCCCAGGATCACACAGTTAGTATCTCAGGCTGGATTTTAACTTGGATCTTCCTGATTTCCAGCTCAGTGCTCTATTTACTAAACCACTTTAGCTGCCTCAAACGAAAACCACATAGAGATCTTAAATAAACTAATTCTTGGAAAAGATGTAGAATTAGCTGTAAAGGGTCTATGAAAAGAAGAAAAAACCCTCTTGGTGCTAATAGACTCACAGGAGAATTCTATCAAATTTTTAAAGAAAAATTATCAACCATACTAAACAAATTATTCTAAAAAATTAAGAAAACAAAGCAGCTTTCCAGATACTTTTTGTGAGACAAATATAGTCCTAATACTAAACCAGTAAGGATAAAGCACAAGAGAACTATAGACTAATATTAATATCCATTCAAAAATTTTAATAGAATAAGGGAACTTATATAAGACCTTCAGTGGTATGGAGAAAGCACTACGCCAAGCTGGCATTAGAAAGACAAAACTGGTCTCAGATATTATTTACTATTATTTATTATTTACTAGTTGTGTGACCCTAGCCAACTTACTTAACCTCTGTATGTCTCAGTTTCTTCAACTGTAAAATATAATAGCACCAACTTCCCAAGGTTGTTGTGAGGATCAAATAAGACAGTATTTGTAATGTCTGGCACATAGTAGGTGCTTAGTAAATGCCTGTCTCCCTCCTTCCTGCCTCCCTATATTAAAAAGAAAAACATCTCAACTATTTAATTATCTCAATAGATTTGGAAAAAGCCTTTGACAAAATACAATACTTATTCATACTAAAAACCCTACGAAGTATAGGCACAGAGATTTTATTATCATAAAAAACATTTAAAATGAAAAGAAAGCAAGCATTATATATATATACATATATATATACCCGTGTGTGTATATACACACATATACTTACATATATTTAGACACACACATACATAAATATATATATATATATATATAATAATCACTAGAAGCTTTCTCAATAAAGGAATAAAGGATGCCCACTCTCCTCTTTGTTATTTGATGTGGTTTTACAAATGTTAGCAAAGGAAGAACAGTAAGACAAGAAAATGAAAATAAAGGTATAAGGAGAGATAAAAAAGAGATGAAACTATTGTTTTTCTGGGGAGCTAGACAACTGAAAGTAACTGAACATTTCTGGAGGCATGCTAATTTACTTAGAAAATCCTAGGAATCAGCAAAGATTCAAATTGAGACAATCACTTTAGCAAAGTTATGGGCACAAAATAAAAACTCCCCAATAGCATTTCTATGTGATATCACAAAATCCAAGAGGCAATAATATAAAAGGAACTCCCATTCCAAATAATTACACAATGCATAAAATATTTGGGGATCAATAATAGTCAGCTAGCATTTATGCAGTCCTTTAAGGTTTGCAAAATACTATAAAAATATTAACCTCAATTTATCTGAACAACAACCTTGGGATGTGGATACTAAGATTATCCCTAATTAAATGACTTGCCTAAGATTACAAACTAATAAATATCTGAAGCTGGATTTGAACTCTAATCTTGTGTTACCTCCACTGTGTTGGTGCCTCTTAGCTGCTTGCAGCATACAATTTACCAAAACACATAAAATACGTTTATGGATTAAATTACCAAGATCCCCTGAAAAAAATAAAGAATAGTTTCAATAGCTGGAGGAATATGCTTATGGCTGAGTTGTGCCTCTATAATAAAAATGACAACATTACTAAAGTTAATTTATAGAATCAATGCTATACCAATTGGATTTTGAAAGGGATACTTTAGAGAACTCAATAAAATAACAAAATTCACTTAGGAAAATAAAAGATCTAGAATATCAAGGAAAATGATGAAAATGAGGTACAGACAAAGGGGAATACAACTTTCAGACTTCAAACTATATTATAAAGCAGCAGTCATCATCAAAGCCATCTGATATCGGTAAAAAAAAAGTTAGATCAATGTGACAGACTAGACAAGGGAGAGTCAGAAACAATGAAACAACCCAGTGTTTGGTAAACCAGGAAACATAAATTACTTAGGAAAGGACATCCTATTTGATAACAACTACTGGGAAAACTGGAAAGTAGTCTGGAAGAAATGAAACTTAGACCAGTACCTTACATTATATTCCACAATACAGTTTAAAAGGCTGTTGCTTTAATATTTTTTTTAAACTCTTAACTTCTGTGTATTGACTTATAGGTGGAAGAGTGGTAAGGGTAGGCAATGGGGGTCAAGTGACTTGCCCAGGGTCACACAGCTGGGAAGTGTCTGAGGCCGGATTTGAACCTAGGACCTCCCGTCTCTAGGCCTGGCTCTCAATCCACTGAACTACCCAGCTGCCCCCTTGTTGCTTTAAAATTAAAGATCATACTATTAAAAATGAAATGAGAAGCAGATCAAATTCCTTTCACAACTATCAGTAGGGAAGAGTATTCTTTTTTTAAATGGATAGATAAAGCATTTATTAAAGACTTACTATATGCAAAGTACTACGCTAGGTTGATGAGAATGTCAAGGAATTCACATTCTGAAGGGGACTATGACACACATGGAAGGTTTCAGCTGTAAGTCAAGTCCTATTATTCTTAGGGAGGATGAGCAAAGCAAATGTTAATGCTTCTTCTTTAATGTTTTTCCACTGATCAGATCATATCAGGTTTGGATGTTAAACCATCTGACAGTGGTAGCCAGAACGTTCTTTCCTCAGTCTTTAGGAGCTGTGGTTGTAACACCTTTAGGAGAGTGACCAGGCTGCATACTAAAAGGGAGATGGCTGAGGACACTGGCCTAGAAGCAATGCTTCTCCCAAGGCTTTGGACTCTGAATCCCTATTAAGGTCTGAGGGGAAATGGTGATGGTGGCAGTGGTGGCAGTGGTGGCTTGACTTGCCTGTCATATTCTGCCTTCTTTCTCTCCTCCCAGTTGCCTCACTGCTCCAGGTAGGCTGACTTGCCTATCATATGGATGGCAATTGGTGGCAGAAATGTTTGGGCCCCTTTTTAATTGGAGCTGCTTCCTCTGAAGATAAGCTGAAAATATGATTGCGACATGCTGCGCCTTGCAGGGATCTTGTTCTTATTTGCCTATTGGTGGTAGTTGGTCAGCAATTGGTGGTGGGTGTGGATGAGGAAGGTATAATTTATCCCCTCAGAGATGGCCACAGAGGCTTATATAGAAGCAGATCTGGTCTCTATGGAGCACTACTGCTCCCAAGGCTCTTGGGTTCAGGGTTTCAGGTTGTCCCCATCAGGGTCTGAAGGGAGATGGCAGTCAAAGTGGAAGGGGTGATTTGACTTGCCTGGCACATAATATGCCCTAGCTCTCCATTAGGATTCTATACTTCAGCTAGGCTATTATGCCTGTCCCATGTGTAGCAGCTGGTTATTCAGTAGCTGTCTTTCAAGAGAGGTTGCCCAGATTCCAGGGATATCCATCCATGCTACCTCCTAACAATGCCTATAAATTTAGACAATGTACATGAACTTATCTATTTTACATGGGCATACGTAGCCTACCCTATTTTTCCTTTTTTAAAAAGTAACCCAAGATGTCTTGCTATCTTCTCTGCTGATACTGACTTTATTCCTCCCCTGGAAAGGGAAGAGTACTCTTAATCAAACAAGGGATAGAGGCAATTACAAAAGATAAACTAAATAATTTTGATTACGTGAAACTGAAAAGGTTTTGTACAAACAAAATAATGCACTTCTGATAAGAAGGCAAGCAGTCGAATGGGAAAAAAAAATCTTTGTATCAAATTTCTCTGATAAGGTTTGGCATCCAAGATATATGACAATTAACAGTTGTTTGTTAACAGCCATTAGTAGATATATGAAACACCAAACACCATTCATTCCTCTATAGATAGTCAAAGGATATGATCAAACAGTTCTCAAAAGAAAAACTGCAAACTACTAGCAATCATATGAAAAATGCAAGCATTGAGTTTTATCTCATACCCTGCAACTGGTCAAAGATGACCAAAGACGGGAATAGTCAATGCTGGAGGGCTTGGGGGAAAGATAGGCACATATATTGTTCGTAAGGCTGTGAATTAGTCTAACAATCTTGGAAAAGAATTTGGAATTATATTAATAATGTGACTGGGAGAAAAGTTCTCATGCACACAACAAAATATTTATAGCAGCAATTTTTTTATTGCCAAGATAACATATCAATTAGGGAATGGCTACACAAACTGTGGCAAATGAAAGTATGGAACATTATTACGCTACAAGAAAATATGATCACTAAAAGGGAAGTGGAAAAGAAGTTTGGAAATAATTGAATAAAATAGAATATATAGAAACTTGCAAAATGAACTGATGTGGAATAAAGAAAGCAGAGCTAAGAAAACAATATACACAATGACTACAACAATATAAATGAAAAGAACCACCACAAAAAAAAGTTTCAAAATCTGAAAAATTACAAAGCATGGCTCCAAAGAAGAGATATTAGAAGATGACTCTGTCTTACCCCTCTGCAAAAGTGAGAGGTCCTTCAAGTATAGACTGTTACACATGTTTTCAGGCTTTTCCCATGTACTGATCAATCTTGCTGATTTTTTCTCTTTCTTTTTTTGGTCTTAAAAAATTACTTGTTATATGGGATGATTTTCTGGGAGGTGTAAGAGATAGTGAAAAAATTATGGCGATGAAATTAAAAGTAAATGTGATGAAAATTTTAAATATGATGAAATTATGGTAAAAACAAAAGACAATAAAAATGTATATTTAAAATGTGCACCGACTACCAATTTTCCTGAATTTTTCTTTGAAAAAAATTGTATTTGTTCTGTGAGGTGGTTGGGGGGGAAAAGGGGTGGATATTGGGGGAAAAATGTTTATGATATGAAAAATGAGAGAGAGCAATAAAAAAATGTTTAAGTATATTTACCAAACTGGACACAAGTTGACTCATAACATAGTACAGAATAGGAGGATTATCTCTTTGTTCTTGAATGTCATACTTTTTTCTATATTTTGCTTTCATGAAATTAAAAAAAAACAAAAAGCTTGCAGTCATGAGTGACTCAAATCTTTTGCTGCTGCCTATGTTTCTAGTCAGTTTTCTCTCTCCTATATTTATAGCATAAAGATTTTTTGTTCCTAAGTATGTAATCTTTTCCTATTATACATGCTGAGTTACAGCCTGTTTTTAAAGGACAGTTTGAATTTTATTTTGGGGTTTCTGAATGTTAGAAAACTCATATTATCTTCTTATTTGGTCTCAAGTTGTCTTGGGATTGGTTCCGGTGGGTTACCATCAGCTTTGTCACCCGAAACTGCCATCAAAGAAACCCCTTGACAACACCCTTGAGTCTTCTGTTCATCCTATCAACATTTTATTAATAGTAGACTTTCCATTTTCTTGTCTGTTGATAAGAATACTGTTTAGGATGGAATCAAAAGCCTGACTGAGCAAAATCAAGTGCATGTATTACTTTCCCTTTCGACTCTATGGCCCAACATTTATGTCTCAGAAAAAAAAAATGAATTAGCCTGGCATGTTTACCAGGCACCTTTAGTTATTCTCTCAAATTTTATAAACTTGTAGATGCTTTTAAACTTCTGACTTATTTTAGTATTTTCCCAAATGCTAATTTATAGTAAAAAGTAGGGATGAAATTTCCCTTTTTCTAACCCTAAGAACTTTCAATGATTTCTCAAAAATACAGACCATTGCTCTCATGATGGTGCCTTACCAATTCCTGACCTACCCTGGAGGTGCAGGTTATCAAGTTTCACTCAATAGTTCATTCCATTTTTAGATCCTTTCTTTTATTCCTTTGCCATAGAATATCTGGCTTTTTTATGATGATTACTAACAGCCACCCTGTCAGGAAAGCCCCCACTGCTCTGCTTTGTTTGCTTCCTTCTTGGGTCATCTTTTCCACAGCCTTGACAACTGCCTTGCTGCTGCTGGCGCATCCTTCCCGCCCCCTCCAATTCAGAAACCATAAACTGTGACCAAATCAACTCTGCATGGGCTTCTGGATGGGAAATGTCAATCTATTCTTCTGTGATCCCATTCACCGTCACTGGAAATTTCTGGTCCAAATTGTCCCATTCTCATTACTACCACCCTTTGTGTATGTTGTTTCCCCTATAAGCAAGTAAGCATCTTGAGGATAGGGGTTGACTTTGACTTTTTTTTTTTTTTTTTTTCAATTTTAAGTTCCTGGCATCTAGTAAGTGCTTTTACAATCAGTGATTCATTGATTCATTCATGCTTCCATTACCACCTGAATAAAAGGGTGAGTAGGAAAAGTCTTATATAAATGTTGAGGCTGACAAAAAAAAATTTATAGATCTCTGCTGTTATCTTTTGTTTTTATATGCCTTAGATTTCCTTATGTACTTTTCCCCCTCCCTATTCCCAGAGATTCATACATTATAACAAAGAAATTTTTTTACAAGGAAGAAAAAAAAAATCAGGGTGACTTTCTTATCAATTCACTTTCCAACATTAAAAATTGGTTTTAAGAGAGTATATGGAATTGGGCTTTTTTTTTTTTTTTTAAAACCCTTACCTTCTGTATGGGTTATAAGGCAGAAGAGTGGTAAGGGTGAGGCAATGGGAGTGAAGTGACTTGCCCAGGGTCATATAGCTAGGAAGTATCTGAGGCCACATTTGAACCCAGGACCTCTCATCTCCAGGCCTGGCTCTCAATCCACTGAGCCACCCAGCTGCCCCAGAACTGGTTTTGACAAACAAATCTGAACATTAAAAAAAAACACAACGCAGACAACTTTACTATCTACGATTAAAGTCCTAGGCTAACATGCCCAAATCTCTGTGTATACAAAAGCTGCTTGCCTGTAATAAAAACTTGCCAAAAATGCTGAAGCAATCCTATTTCACTTTAGATCCCGAGTTTGAACAGTCTGTTTCAATCAACACCTCTATTTTTTAAAACTGACATCTAATTGATGTGATTTCTTTTCACACAACTGTATACCAGCACATGAGAAAAATAAAGATGTGTGTTCTGGGTAAGCCTGTGACCTAAAAAGATAGCATAACGCAAGAAGATCATACCTTGATAATATTATCAGATTTTCCATTTCTGCTTGAGAATGAAAAACATTCAAGAAATAATCTCATGCAAGGTAAAATTATCTAATTCTACATTTTAAATGGTTTATTACTTGCTTTCTTAATGGGGAAGGAGAGAATTTGGAACTCAAAAACATTTTTCAGATGCATGTTAAAAATAAACATTTTAAATGCTATGCTGTTGTTTGGTCGTTCTCTAGTCATTTCTGAGGCTTCCTGATCCCATTTTGGGGTTTTCTTGTCAAAGATCCTAGAGTGGTCTTCCTTTTCTTTCTACAGCATCACTTTACATATGGGGAAACTGAGAAAACCAGGATTGACTTGCTCAGGGTCAAACAGCTAATAAGTGTCTGAAGTCAAATCTGAACAAGTTTTCCTGACTCCAGGGCCAGCACTAAAGAGCCTTGCTGCTCTTTAAATGCTATATATTATTTCTACTTGAGGATTTTAAACTACCAACTAAATTGAGAACCCCAAACAACTGAACAAATGAATAAATCTGAATTTATTATTTTCCTATTGGAAACTTCCCAGAGTCTATGCTATAAAGGAAAGTTTTAAAATAAAACTAGAAAATTGATAGGGATAGAGATGGTACCTGTGATTTCCCTGGTATAGGGAACTCCCAGGTGAGAAAATTCTACCAGTTTAGGTTGGCATCTTCTTAGCAAATTAGAGCATAAAAGGTTAAGGGACTTGTCGCAGGACATCACACAGCCTTGTGTTACAGAGGTAGGATTTGAATCCAGGTATTACCGGCTTCAGAGGTAGTGAAGTGGCTCAATGGATAGAGTGCTGGGCCTGGAGTCAGGAAGATCTGAGTTCAAATTTGACCTCAGACACAAGGAGTATGACCCGGGGGCAAGTCACTTAACCTTTGTTTGTCTTAATCCACTAGAGAAGGAAAAGACAAACCACTCCAGAATCTTTAGCAGTAAAACCTCCGTGGACATTATATGGTCACTAAGAGTTTGAAATGATTAAACACCAAATTACTGCTTCAAAGCCTGCTCTTTAGCCATACTGATATGGATTAATTTCTTGAAAATTAAATTGTCATTCCCTTTTATATTATCTGAATAGTAAAAAAAAACTATGAAGTTGGTGCTGCAGAAATAAAATACTAAAAATAATTTTAAAGTCTTGTAAGGCAAATACTTAAACAATGGGTGCTTTTGATAGCACACCAGGGCTATTCAAGTGGAAAACAATATTAATCAAATTGGCACCTCCTCAGTGTTTGCAGTTTTTGGTCTTCTAGTTTCTTTCTTGTTTTAATCTAAAGCATAATTAATCTGAATCTCAGAGAATAAGAAATATGAAGCTAAGTGAAGCAGAGTGAATTTTAAGTATTTTAAGAACTTCTCCATCATAAAGCAAGAGAATCAGATCAAAATGTTAAAATCACTGCGAGTAGTAATGTCAAGCACAGAAGAGACAAGAAATTGAGTTTGGGTGTGTTGTGTGTGTATGTAAGCAGGATGCTAAAAAAAAAGTAAAGCAATTAATTAACAAAAGCAATTCAAGCTGTACATGAAGCAGACACAGAAATTTCTATCAAGAAAACAAGTTAGTTGGCAAAAGAAATGAGAGGATCAGCTACTGATCTAACACAAAAATATAACAGTTGCTGCTTTCTTACCTATGGATTATTAGGAGAAGAATTTTCCAAAATATCATTTAAACCCCTCCTTTGAACTATCCAATTGATACTCAGGAGAGGAAGAAGTGTCATGTTTTTAAACATTGTAAAATCCTGTTTACAAACTAGTCTCTTTTGTTTCTGAATCAGTCAGGACTCACGGAATTCTTTACAGGAGCTATTTTAATTAGAAAACAATCATATTAAAGATATGACACTGTGGGAAGCTCCCCGACTGTAATTTGGCCTCTTAGCAGAAAATAAAAGATAAAGAGTCCCAGTCAGGATAAAGTGTTATTGAAAGCTCCAGCCAAGCCAGCTGTTCTCTCTTTGCAAACCAACAATTCTTCCCCTTGTAATAGCGCCAGCAAAGCAGTAGCTTTCAATGGATTCTTTAAAATCTCATTCTAATTAAGTCAAAAGCCAGGGCAGTGACAATTTCTCTATTCTAATCTTTTTTTAAAAAATCCATAAATTAAAACGTTTTACCTGGGACAAGGTAAAAACTTGAAACGTTTTTGAAAGCCTGACCGCAGACAAATGGCAATGCCTCCAAGTAGAAAAGAAACAGATTTGACTAATGGTTAGCTCCTCCCCTTCACCACTTTCCTCTCCTGTAAAGCCAGGGATCCTAGACACCATTGAAAGATTTAAAAGTTTTGAAGGGCTGGGGCAAATAGTAATACTTCTGCTTTCTCATTCTCCCATTGTTAAATGTGAACAAAAGCTCTGGGGAGAAGGAACCTCCAAGTGATTCATAAACTTCCATAAACATAGATCGAAAGAAGACTCTAGGATGACAAAGCAGAAGGGAGGAGTTTTTGCCTCAGGACTGTGAGTTATACACCTCCTTAAAAGAAGAGAAGTAAGCTAAAATTGGACAAGACTTATATTTCTACTTATTTTAAAAGCATATAAATTTTTTTAAAGCCTTCTAAAATACATAAAAACATCCAGCTCTCTCACTGCCCCACCTGAATGAGTGGCTAAGCTAAAAGAATTCCTCCTGCACGGTTGGATCAAAATGGCAACACGAGAGCCGTGTTCTGATGTCTGATGTGGGTACTCTGAGCGACTCAAGAAGAAGAGTGTATATGGCAAGATTAAATAGTCACTAAGTGAAATGAAAATGATAAATGAAAAATGTGAGTTGAAATCAAGTCTTATGATTCAAGGACAAACCTTTTAGGTATGCCTTATTGGGAAATCATGAATGAAGTACGTTGACGGCATTCTGCCTTTGGCTGCTTCCCATTCAACAATGCAGCCACTGTGGATGTGTCTTAAGCAAGAGTACACACCCCACTGTGCCTGATGTCTCCTGGAGAGAGTTTAAGGATTTATCTGGGGAAACCAAATTGGTCCATAAGGATGTGGGGCACTTAATAAATAAATCACAAACAACAGTTTCCCATCCAAGTCTACTGGAGTTGTATCTTGTCTGATCAAAAGATCTGCCCTCCTTTCCCCAACTCTAATTAAAAAAAAAAAAAAAAAAAAAAAAAAAAAAAAAAAAAAAAGGACCTCTTCTTTTCTCATAGAGAACTGTGGAAACATCATTTATTGTTGCTGCTTCAGATTCCCTCATGAAGGTAATCATTTGACATATTTTATGTGTGATGCTTTCACAAACCCCAAATTAGGACTTTCTGCAAGAAAATCCAGTGAATAAAAATTGGGCTATAACCAAGAACCTTATTTTCAAGTAATAATTACAAAGAAACCATCGAGTTAACATAGAGGAAATGAGGCTGGACTGGGAACACTTGGTTCAGGTCCTCAACTTGCCACTTCCTACCTGTGTAACTTCAGGGACATCACTTTATTATGTCTCTGGGGGCTCAGTTTCCTCATCTGTTAAATGTGGGTGACATAATTCTCAGGGCTGTTGAGAGCAATGTTCTTTGTCAGCTCTTAAGTAGGAAGGTAATGTTGATATGAAATAAATTACCTACCCATTGATTCTGAAAGGTCAGCAGTTTCTAAACTGTTAACTATACTTGACTAACCTTCATCACCTCATAGTGATTGTGAACAATGGAATACTTACACTTGCTAGTATTTGTTCCATTCTACCAGCAGCTAAGTACTGCAGGGCATAGTGTTGGGATAAGAGTTAGGAAGACGCGAGTTCAAATCTAACCTCTTACTTGCATGTCTCTGGACAAGTAACTTAACCTGTTTGCCTTGTTTCCCCCCCCAATTGTAAAATAGAGATAACAGTACCAACCTTCCAAGTGTTATAAGGGTTTTCTAACCCTTATTGATTATTGGTATAGTATGATAATATCAATAATTTTGTCCTGTGTGGACAGGCTGTAGGTGTGACTGTTTGAGAAAAATGACTTCTCAGAGCAGCCTAAGAATTCTAGCTCAGCCAGTTATTTAAAAAATATATTTTTTATTATAGGTAAAAAAAAATACTAATGAAAGGGACAGTAAAAGGAAACAAGTGGAAAAGAAATTCTTATAATATATAAGTCCCTAAGCTAATAATTCCTACTCTAACCACCCAAAAATCTAATCCTCGCAGATTTTCTTCTTCCCCAACAGAGTTGATGCTACTCTTTTCTTAGTTTATCTAAATCCGCCAGAACCTTAATCTATCTACCCTAACCTAAATTATACACAAGAGAAATAAGTTAGGTCTCTCTCTCTCTTCCTTGCTGTATAGATGAACAAACAGCTTTGAATCTCCACAGCCTTTCTCCACTCACACAGCAAACCTGCTGGGCTCGCACCAATGTTTTATCCAACAATCTCCTTCACTTCTCAGGTCTTTTAGATGAATCTTTAGATGTGAAAACATTGAGATTTTCCAAATCTCACTGAGCAGTGATAAGGACCTCCTTTCAAAGTCAGCCCAAAGAGTGAAAGTCAGTTGGGTAACTGTCTCTCAAAGCACTCTGGGAAAATTCTCTCTTGCCCATAAATCCACCTGAGATTCCATTCAGATTTTTTTTTTAAAACCCTTACCTTCTATCTTGGAGTCAATACTGTGTATTGGCTCCAAGGCAGAAGAGTGGTAAGGGTAGGCAATGGGGGTCAAGTGACTTGCCCAGGGTCACACAGCTGGGAAGTGTCTGAGGCCGGATTTGAACCTAGGATCTCCCGTCTCTAAGCCTGGCTCTCAATCCACTGAGCTACCCAGCTGCCCCCTCCATTCAGATTTTAAAGAAACCTAGCTTATAAATCTCTTATGCTTCTATCAATAACTTATGCTACTTAACTCTATTTCCTAATGAACTCTTACTTAATTAGTAAATAATTCTCTAACAAGGTTGTTATGAGGATCATCGAATGAGATATCTGTAAAGCATTTAGTAGTGTCTGACACAGAGCAGGTGTGGATATAAATGTTTTACTCCCTAACCCCTTTCCCTACTCTACTTTTGATTCCCTGGATTTTGCTGATATGAACTACAAACTTTATTCCTTTCTGTCTTTTAAAAAAAAATCCTTATTATGTATTAGTTCTAAGGCAGAAGAGTGGTAAGGGCTAGGCAATGGGAGTTAAGTGACTTGGAGTTAATGACAGGGTCACATAGCTAGGAAGTGTCTGAGGCCAAATATGAATCCAGGACCTCCTGTCTCTGGGGTTGGTTCTCAGCCCACTGAGCCACCTAGCTGCCCATTTCCTTTCTGTTTTAATGCATTGTGGCAGTCTTCTCCAAATGCCACCTTGCCCACTCTGCACTGGTTCATCAAGATGATGATGTTTTGATGGAGCATCTCATGCAGGGTCTCCAAGATAATGGAGTCAGTGGGACACACTTAAAAGATCATTTTTCTACTCTGTATTGACTGTTCCCAGCACTTTCAGACTAGAAGAGTTTCCATTTTTTTGTGTAAGCTGCAAGGCCCTCGGGACCCTCTAAACTGTTAAAAAGAAATCAATGTTCAGATGGGTAGAAGGGGCCTACGAGAGCCTAATGAGGCTAGGTTGGAGTTCTGGAACTTATTCAGCTTGGATCATGAGGACAAGTTTGGGCAAACTTCAATTCACCTTTCAGTGAAGAAGCAGCCCTCCCTGCCCAGAAATATTTGCTACTGTTTAAAAGTGGTGGTTAACTGTTATTATGCACAGCTATAATTTATCTTCTACATAGGGGAAATACAATAAGAAGAGTTGCACAAGAGTAAAAATAATCATTACCACAAAAGAAGATAAGCAGCAAGGTTGTTACTAAGCAAACTGACATGTGGCCTTTATGTAGAAACAGAAAACCATGATCCCATGTCAGGGGTCTCTCTTCTACTGACATCACATCTTGATTAGATTCAGACAGCTCAGTAAACAGGGATTGGGGAACAGGAAAATACAATTAATCTTTTTCTTCTGCAAATGGAATTGCTAGATTTTAAAACCATTTTGTATGAGCATCAGAGCTTTGGGATGAGGGTGGGAATATTTTTAAATCCAGATGAATAAAGCCTGTTAATGGTTTAATATAATAACCACCCCCATTTTCAGAGTCACATGAGGTATAGAAAGTACTTTCCATACTCATTTGGTCCTTATATTCCCGTTCCATGGATGAAAGAACTGAGGCCAGAAAGTCAAGTGACTTGCCCTAATTTCCTCTCCTCCGCTAGACTCTCCACACTTTATCTCTGGGTCCTACAAGTGCCTTTTGGGCATGTTTGCTAAGAATTAAGCAGGTATTTCATCACAGGATGCTTGGGAAGGGGGTGAGAACTGTTGCATTTCTGTATCTTCAGGCATAAAGATAACAATCTTTTAGAAGGACACTGATAATTCCCATATTAATGGAGACTATAAATTCTGAATTTATAATGAAAAGAAATAGCATTTTAATATATTACTTAAATGTTAATAATACATTAAATTGAAGGGCAGATGTGATGTATTTTAGTAGTCTAGGAGCAGAACCTCAGTTATCTTCAACTGAAACACATCTTTGTATTAATGGACTAATACGATATAACTGTTTCATCATTATTTCCTGTTATTGTAGCCCTATGAATCCCTTAAAAACAACACACATTTCATGCCTTTAGATTTATATATGTGTGTGTGTATATTTTAACTCCATTTGAGAATTAACAATTTTTTACTGATATTGAGAAAAAATTCAATTCTTTGCAGAAGGCATCAATGTGAAATCTGACTCATGCCAAAGTCTATTCAACAAAAAGCTGGGCACAATACTGGGATGTTTTAAAGTTTAGATAAGATATAGGTCTTCCCCTCATGGAGCCTACAGTTTAACGGGTTGGGCAGGTAATAGCGGCATAAATGCAAGTAATTTCAGTACAAAATAATACATGATAAGAGTCCATAAGAGAGGGACAAACAAATTGCTATTTAAATTGAGAGAGAAGGCTATTACTGACTCAGAAGGACATGGAAGGCTTCCTGGAGGAGACAAGAGTTTGAGATACTAAAGAATAAAAAGGAGTTGATTAGGTAGCATGTGCGAAGGCATACCAGAAAATGTAATCTATGTAATCAAATGTGTGGTGTATTTATAGGGGTTGGTACAAAGTTCCACTTATTTGAAACATAAAGTAGCTCAAGATAAGGCTGGAAAGTTAGAAGTGGCACCATTAATAGAAATAGCAAAGTCAGAAGTAGAAATGGGATTTCGTTGAAAGATATTATTATAAGACTCATCTGAGGTGCTAGGGGAACTTCCAATTTGTCTTGTAGGCAGTTGGACATGTGGCTCAGGAGTTCAGAAGAGAGCTCAGGACTATATATTTAGATCTGGGAGTCATTTATTTAGAGATATCTGAAGCCAAGAGAAGGAAGGAGATTGCCAAGGGGGAGAATGCTGAAAGAGGAAAACAAAAAGGCTGAGGATTGAACCTTGGAGAACATCCCCCCCCCCCCCAAGGAATTTTTTAAAGGATAAGAAGCTAGTCAAGGAGACACAAAGAGAGGTAGAAGAACCAGAGAAGTGAGGTCTCAGAAATTAGAGATGTTATCAGGGAGAGGGGTTCACTGGGCTCAAATCTGACATTTCCTAGCTGTGTGACCCTGGGCAATTCACTTAACCCCAACTGCCTAGCCCTTACCACTCTTCTGCCTTGGAACCAATATTTAGAATTGATTCCAAGATGCAAGGTAAAGATTTAAAAAATAAAGAAAGAGGGACTCTCCAATGGTGTCAAATGCTGTAGAGAGGTCAAAGAAGATGAGGACCGAGAGAGGACCTTTGGATTTGGGAATAGAAGGTCATTGGTATATTTGAAGAGAGGCATTTCAAAAGAGAGATAGGAATAGAAGTCAGACTATGAAAGATGGGCGGGTTGCAAGGAAGTAGAGGCATTAATTGAATAAAGTATATATGATTTTTTCCATAAGGTTGACTGTAAAGAGGAGGAATAGGTGGTAGAGTCAAAGAAGATAGAAAAAAAAGATAAAAGGAATTAAAAAGAGAAAGATAAAACCCCTAAAATGAAGAGGCTTTCTACTAAGATATGGGAGACCTAGAATTTGTAAGCAGATGAAAAAGAGCCAATAGAGAGGGTAAAAGTCAAGATACTCAAAGAAGGAATGATTGGTGGAACAAGTTCTTGAGGGGAGAAGAAGGTACTAGAGTCAAGTAACTTAGTGGAAGAATTATTCTTAGCAAAGAATAAAGATATTTCTCCTGGGACAGGAGGGAAGTTCAGGATAGGGGGAGCAGAGAATAAGTAATTAACGCCAAGTTGTTTTGAGCTTTTGTCTCAGTGAAGTATTAGGCTAAAATAACCTACTGTATATGTGGGAGTTAAAGGTAAAGTTGGGAGCTTGTGAAAAGTAGGAAGTTTTGAATAGTGGGCTTTTTGGTCTCAAGACCCTTTCTGCTTTTAAAAATTACAGAAGACCTCAAACAGGTCTTTTTTGTTGACATGATCATATATACTGATAGTTATGATATTGGAAATTAAAACTGAACAATTTTAAATATTTATTTAAAAATAACAATAAGGCAATTATATGTTAACACAAGTAACATTTTTTGAAAAGTGACTATATTTTTCAAAACAAAAATTTAGTAAGAAGAGTGGCATTGTTTTACCCATTTTTGCAAGTTTCTTTAATGCAAGGCTTAGCAGAAGACAGCTGGATTCTTTTATCTCCTGCATTCAATCTGTTGTAATATGTTATTTTCATTCATGTATATGAAGATAATATGGTCTCATACATATATGGAATTGGAAAAGAGAGTATTTTTGATGGACAAGTAATATCTTACTATTATTATAAAAAATAGTTTTAACCTTGCAGAATCTTCAAAAGGGTCTCAGAGAACGCAAGAGTCTCTTGAACCACAACTTGATAACCTCTGGTTTAGAAATTTGCTCAATGGAATTGTGAGCAGAGTCTAAGGTACTAACACGAATACTTTCCATTGTACAGACATCATACTATATAACAGGCCAAAGTTTACTGTTGTACTTGATCATGAAATATTTTATATCTCTACAAAGATTTCAATTCTTGCAGTGTATTTCTCCTGGAGAGGTTAGAAGAATATACAATTTGTCCCATGGGTACAAATAATATTTTTGGGTTTTTTGAGGAACTTAGGTGATATTCACCTAAAATATTGACATTTGTCTTTTTTTTTTTCCAAGATAAATGACTGTTCACTAAAACAGTGAACTACATAGTCCCAGCAACATAGTTCTGGAGCACATTTGTCATGATCATTAGCCAAAAGGGCTACATAACCAAATATAGGGGACAATTCTTATTTCTCTTTGTTCACCTTGCATTACACAGAGTAGGTGCTTAGTAAATGCTTATTTACTTAGTCAACTTTCCTCTCACTATAGTATAGAAAAAGCAAAAAGGAATAAGTTTGTATAATCCAATTCAGAAATGAGAGGTCTCAAAAGACTACACAAGTTGCCCCTAAATAAGCTATGTATTATTATTGTTTTTGCAATTAAGGATAACAGAACTATTTTTTTTAAACCCTTACCTTCCGTCTTGGAGTCAATACTGTGTATTGGCTCCAAGGCAGAAGAGTGGTATGTAGGTAGGCAATAGGGGCCAAGTGACTTGCCCAGGGTCACACAGCTGGGAAGTGTCTGAGGTCAGATTTGAACCTCAGACCTCCCATCTCTAGGCCTGGCTCTCAATTCACTGAGCTACCCAGCTACCCCCAGAACTATTTTCAAATATATTGTTCATCAGAAGATATTTTATATTACTTATTCTCATTAAAGTGCTAGAGTTTTATACATATTTATTATATGAAGAACTAGCAATCACTTAAGAAAGTAATCAAAAGACCACAAAATAGAAAAGGTATTTTACAGAGTAAAAAGAGAAATTTTCTTCTAAGCTATGTGTTAGAAGGAAATTTAGTCCAATTTTGGTCTAATTCTGTCATTTTACAGATAAGGAACCAGGTCCAGAGAAGTTATTTTTGATTTGCCCAAAGTCAAGCAGGCAAGGAAGAGGCAGAGGCAAGATTTTAAAAAATTTTCCCTGTGATTCCTAATCCAGTACCTGTTTTACTTTTGCACCACAAATTAGAAAATATTTCAAACTGACACACACACCCCAAATTACCATTGCATGGCTGATCCCAAATGTCCAGTAATGGAGAATTAACAGCCCACAGCCTCATCTTGGTCCATAATGGATTGTAAGATCATTGAATACTGGGTTGGCTCTTATTTATCTCTCTTTACCCTGCAATGCATTGTATATAGCACATGCTTAGCAAATGTTTGTTAATCTGAATTAGTCAACATTTATCATATAATGGTGTAGAAACAGAAATGTGGAATAATTTAAATTTCATCTCTTCCCCTCTTTAAACTCTAGTAGAGATGCCAGAGAACAATAATAAACATTCAGAAGGAAATCTTTAATTGGTGGGTGGGTCTGCTCCTAGGGTGGGGACTGGGTGAACATAACTCTTCTTTTACAATGATCTATTTAGTGTAACCAAATTGAAAGAACCTTTTTTGGCTCCAGATTTGAAGTAGATAGTACAGATACACATGACTTGGTAGCCAATGGCTGCCCCGAGTGATATCTGATGGCCCCTGGACACTCAGAATCTTTGACCTTCAAGCTGCTAAAATCTGAGAGTGACTTGACTGAGTTGCTCAAGGCTTTGGAGACTCAACCAGCCTAAGGACCTTAGCTGGATTCTTATCTTTCTTATCCTCTTATCACTGTGGAGCACTTAAAATTAGTTACTTATAGGGAGGTGCCATTTAGAAACTGTTAGCACTAAATCTAAAGGATTTGTATAAGCATCTATCATAATACAAATTATTGTTATTAATAAGGGTTCCTCGGACCCTCAGTTGTCCTAGGCAATCCTGTGAAACAAACATCCACACAGAGTCCTAGAAGGTAAAGGAGAAGCAGTGGCGTCATGATGGCAGCAGAAACAGCAATAGCAGAGGGTTTGGCTAAACCGCACATCAGATAATCAGCCTCTGAATAACTAAGCACTGGATAGTTGGCTTAGAGGTATCACCCCAGTCCTTGACTAGAGGCATAGTGTTTTAAGGTGAAACAGAGCCAAGACCCACTGAATATTTTCCTGCACATCCTACTTTTCATTGACCCTCTTCACCTCTGCAAATAAGCAACTACCCACTAGGTGGTAAGGCCACAAGGCCAATGCTGCCCAAGAAGGCCTCTTGTAGACACCCTCTAGGTAAACATGGGCCCACAATGCTACAGATAATTTTCTTCTTTCTTGGCTAGATTTTCCCTCTGTGCTACAGATAGACTAACTGTAGAATGTGGCCCTGACCTCTATATCCCAAAGGAGAGGAGGGAAGCTTTTAGCTTCTGAAGAACACATGTATGCAGCAATTTAGGAAGAAATGTAATTATCACTTATTTCCTTTCTTAGTGGGTGCTGACTAGCTTTACTCTGATCATTTCTGTGTGTTCCTTCAAAGATTCTGCCTCTGAATCTTATACTTTTTAGTTTTATCCAGATATGAATCTGGCAATAGATCTATAGGGCTGGAAATCCATATCTTTAAAATTAAACCTGAGTGGCTGATAATTTAATAACAATTTAAATGTAACATCCAACACTAAATTGTTTTCTTGGGATATGTACACTCACTAATTTCATATATATATGCATGCGTGTATATATGTATATGTACATATACATATATACACGCACACATACACACATACAACACACACACACACACACGATATTAGCTATATCATTGCTGGGATACTTCATTCATTCATAGAATGAATTCATTCAATTGGATAAATAAAGTATTCCCCTAATGATACAACTAATATCAGCACTGATTAAGTGCCTATTATGAGCCAACATATACTGACAATGAAATGATGGAAATATTTTCAGAGAGACTTTCAGGTAGACTTTCTGCAAGGCTGCCATAACCTCTTATTCCATGAAGCAGTTGTGTTAAACAAGGTTCTTTTAGACATCTATGAAACAAGGAGTAGTATAAGCTCTCTTCTCACAGTTATTTCAATATCCTTTTATTTCTCCCATCCAACTCTATCTTAGTTAATCCCAAACATCTGCGTTAGCCAAAGGAAAAAGTAAAAGTTTTAACAGTAAAGTTGCTATGCTTGATTTATAAGTTATATATTAAGTTGTGTAAATAGTAGGAATGAAGTATAAACATATGTATTTGCCACATGCTGGAGAAGTGGGAAGAACTCTAAATAGATAATTGGTAATAGTTCAGGTGTTATTTTGAGTCACTCAAGCAAACAAACCTAACTATGCAGCTCAAAATGAAGAAATGGGCATTTATGGACAAAGATTAGTTACAAAATGAACTGAAACTACTCTAAAAAATACCAGCTCCTTAACATAACCTTCATATTTTGAAAAGGGAAGATAGAAGGCAAACCCTGAGGGCATCCAAAGTGGGACTTAATTCTGATGGGAGACCTCTAGGGAGCAAGGAAAGGGGCAGGTGCCATATGGATATATTTCCTCCAAATTGTGTTGGAGGGCAAGACTTTACAAGCTAGATTACTTAGAATAGAGGATGAAGAACACATTTTGTTTGTCCTATTTTGTTTCCCAATGGCAAAAGAAGCTTGCTGAGTCAAGTAATATAATGCAAGTTACTGAAGGGCTTACTTTTCAGGACTAAACAAGAAGTCTCTTTCATCATAAAAGATCTTTTGAAGCCAGTTTCATTTATTCTCTGCCTGACAAGTGCTTTCCAAAAGAGTTGTACAGCAAAACTGTAAGATGAAAAGAACGGAGAGAAAAAAAATGTCCCCTCATGACCTAACTTGGAGACTATTTCAATTTTTTATTTGCTAGGTACAGTTTTCCTCCCTTAAGTCTCCCTGAAACTAAACTGCCTTTAATAAATTCTGGTGACCATAGGTTCTGGCCATTGCCATTGTGATGTATGTCACCTTTAGACTGTAAGCGTCTTGGGACCAGGGCTCTGTTTTCTCTTTTCCTCAGTGCTAGGACTATTTCCATTAAGAATTTCTGCCAACTTGAAACAGCAACAAAGAAAACTATCCTGTAAATCTTTACCATGATAGAAACAATAATTTATTAGAAAAAAGAAGGGAGCTCAAGAGTGAAGAACAGGCCAAAAGGAAATGTAACCCACTTAATTCAATGTGAAGATTAAGAAATAAAGATAAGAAGACTAGTGGCCAGATGATGCCAAGGACATTTGGCTCTGGGGTCTTCTTTTGTATGGTTTTTATCAAGATCCTAGAACATATCTCTTCCTGAACTCTTTGGGCATAGCTATTTTTTTTTCTCAAAAAAATAGCTTTTCCATAACTTTAAATCAGTCAAAGTGAAAGGCAGTAGTTAGGAAGACCTGGATTTAAGTCCTACCTCTCACACATATTGGTTGTGTGACTTGGGGTAAGTCCTGTGACCTCTCAGAGTTCTAGGCAATTCTCTTACATTGCAGCAAAAAGGTGCCAATCTGCATTGGTAGAAGAACTTTCCTCCCCTGGAGTTCCTTGTACCAATGAAATCAAAGGTCTAGTCTCCATCCCTAAAAAAGCCAAAGTAAAGGATCACTGAATCCAAAACAAGATTAAGGAAAATTCTCCCACCTGGCATGAAATAGTCACAAAAAATCCCAACGCTAAAAATTTAATATCCTCAGACTGCATATACTAAGCGTCTTTAATAACATCCATTTTACTTTCCTTTAAATACAATTTCACATACACACAAATCCTACAATGGCCAACACATCCGGCTGTAAGCTAGCCAGAAATCTGTTGGTTGCTGGCAAAAGCATCTATTCCATATCTTGGCATCTGAATCCGAAAGCTTCAAGAACACCCCATGGGTGGCCATGGGTGTTGACTTCAATGCTGGAAGCTGAGTAGACTTCGTTTTGCAATTACACACATATGCCAGTATGCTTAGTAACTGCACTACTATTTAGAAGAGACCAATTTAGCATAATCCACTTATGTGGGAGTTTACTCATGTACTGGGTTTAAAATATACAAAAGTTTTTGTCAAGCAGTGAGGTTGGATGGCTCAAGGGATTGGTAACTTGAGATCAAGTCTTTCACTTCTAGGCCACTGGTTCACATTCAGCCCTGATTGTTAATAACTAAACACAGTTACCACCTGACAGTTTCAGTTAAGTAGCAGTATCAGTTGATTTCCTGGTTTCTTAAAAGAGGAAGGCATGGAAACCATCAACACAGCTGGAACAAATATTGCTCTTAATGGCAATAGGAGGAAAAGACAGTCAGGAGAGTCCAAGTTTGAAGGCAAATTTAAATTCTCCATTTTCTTTGAAAAGAGGAACCATCTTCCTCATGGCCATGACATGCCATGTCAACAATATATTTTAAAGTAACAGTGGGAGGTTCCAAAGTATCGAAATGTTAACAACAGACGGACCAGACCACCTATGTCATTAATAATAAGAACAGTTGTTAGTAAAGGATATCCAATGATCTTTGGATTTGTTTTGTGTCACGTGTCTATATGTATATTTCTTTAAAAATTCTTTTAATTTCTTTAAAAAATTTTCCAGATGACTCTTATTTTCCTAGATTTTCCCCCCATTTTTATTTAGTAGGTTTTGCCACAGATCATCAAATCAGCTATAGTGCAATTTAGCGTGTTAAAAAATGTACAAGTAAATAAAAACCTGAGGCTTTTGACTCCTTCAGTAAGATCAATTCTTAATACTGGAAAAAATTAGGAATCAGTATCACCTCTATGAAACAGCCAGAAATAATTGTTTCATCTTCTACTATTAAAAAAGTTTAAGAAAGATTATTTTATAACTATTCTTATTATTTTTTTGGCTCATTTGTTTACTGTAGCACCATAATTTAAAGCAGCTGAGACTAGAGGTGAAAAATAACTTGAGATATCAGCCCAGGATTCCATATAAGAGATAAAACTCTGTTAATTAAAAGCATTACTACTCATAGTCAACAAATGGGAAAACCCTACAAATCCACCAACAGTAGAACTATCGCTGACCTTGGATAGAACATGTTAAAAATGGATATTTTCTTTTGCTGAAATGACCATGAAGTCAGAGCTTGAAGTAGTGACTAAAAAAAGGCCGAGATCTATATTTATCTGGTGAAACATTTTGTCTCGTCTGAAGCCAGTTTGCAAAAACCCACACGCATCAAAATATGTATGAGACAGCATATCACAGTAAATAGAGAGCTGGCCTTGGAAGCAAGATGACTTGAGTCAAAGTCCCACTTTTGGCAAATCATTTAATTTCCCAGTGTCCTAAGCAACCATCTAAGACTGTTAAGGATAAGAACAGCCATGTTTTGCCTTGGGAAAGGGACTTTCCTTACTGTGAAGTTCTTACACCAATAAAATGGCAGTTTGAACATGAATGAATGTTCAATGAATGAAATGAAATGAATTTTTTTCAAACAATTCAGTTCAACAAATATTTGTCAATCATCTACTATGCACAAGGCACAGGAGGGAAGATAAGACCCAAAAATTTCTTCTCTTGAGAAGCTGGGAGGCTCCAACATGGAAATAGATAAAGGCTAGGAGGTAAGCATACAACACCTGGGGGACTCCAAGTGGGAAAGTGCCACCTGAGCTAAACTTGAGGGAAGCTGGGGATGATGACAAGGTGGAAGGGAGGAGGGAGGACAGTCCAAGAGGAAAGGCACAAAGATGAGAAACTGCTAAGTTTGGGCAGCTAGGTGGTACAATGGTTAGAGCACTGAGCTTGGAATGAGGAAGAATCATCTTCATGAATTCAAATCCAGCCTCACACACTAGCTGTGCAACCTTGGGCAAGTCACTTAATCCTGTTTACCTCAGTTTCCTCATCCATGAAATGAGTTGGAGAAGGAAATGGCAAATCACTCCAGTATTTTTGCCAAGAAAACCCCAAATAGGGTAGCAAAGAGTTAGATGTGACTAAGAAAATGACTCAACGACAACAGTGATTGAACTGGGCTAGAAAGTAGAGTGGATGAAGGTGAATGGGATGTATTAAGTCTGGAAAGGTAGGTGGGAGTCAGATTCTGAAGGGTTATGAAGGCCAACAGGCTTGTATTTCATCCTAGAGGCAACAGGGAGACACTGAAGTTTTTTGAGCAGGAAAATGGCATGGTTAAATGGATAATGTCTCAGAAACTTAAGAGTCCTAACTTAAATCTTATATTCTATAATAAGATTTTCTGAACTTCTCTTAATTGCAGTGCTTTTCCTCTGTTAATTATTCCCTATTCTTACTGTATATAGCTTGCTTCATATATATTTGTCTGCATGTTGTCTCTCCCGTTAGAATATAAATTCTGAAGGGAAGGGCTTATTTTGCTCTTTTCATACCCGTAGCATTTAGCACAATGTCTGGCACATAGTAGGTGTTTAAAAAATGTTTAATGATTAGCTGATTGATGGAAGGAGAGATATCAGAGACCAGGAATCCATTCAGGTCATAGTAGTGGAGGAAACAGTAGTGGAGAAAATATAACCCTTTTTGCTTAGAAGTAGGACTGTTGCTGTAGGAATAAAGAAAAAAGAGAGGCCTAAGAAACAGTAGAGATGTGGTCAACCAAGATGAAGAGATTATGGTTTCTTTTTTAAAAACTAGAGTTTTTTTTTTTTAATTTTAGTTGATGCTTTTGTTAGGATATCACATTTATTTCCAAGTATTTTTTTCCTATCCTTCCTTTTAAAAAAGTAAAAAATGCAAAAGAAATTGGGCAAAAAAAAAATCAGTTTAACAAAATTAGCTAACACATCTACCATGTCTGACAGTATATGCAATAGGCTTTACCTGTCGTCTCCCACCTTTGCAATGAATTGGAAGATACATTCATACATACTATTTAGAGTTTTTGTTGTTGTTATTGTTGTTCTTTTGTTACGTTGTTGTAGTCATTGTATATAGTATTTTCCACGTTCTGTTCACTTTACTTCATCTAGGTTCATAGAAATCTTCCAGTGATTGTTTAAAATTTCCACATTCATTTCAAATAAAGCAGTAATATTCAATTATATTAAGTACGACGATGCCTTTAGTCATTTCTCAGTCAATGCTTAACTACTTTGTTTCTCCTTTTCTGCTACCACAAAAAGTGCTATAAATGTTTTAGTGTCCATAGGACCTCTCTTTTCTCTTTTATTCCCATGAGATACCTATCTCTCAGTAGGATTGAGTCTGTCAAAAGGATGGGCATTTTTTAGCCACTTTCTTAAGACAATTCCAAATTGCTTTTTAGAATGGTTGGATCAATTCACAGCTCCACCAACAGTGTCATATGTCTATCTTTCCACAGCTCCTTCACCATCCTTTGCAATCTTTGCTGATTTGTGGGGTGGGAGGTGAAACTTCAGAATTGTTTTGTTTGCATTTCTCTTATTATTAGTGATTTGGGGCAACCTTTCATATGGTTTTCAATTGCTTAAAATTCGTTTTAGAACTGTTTGCTTATATCTTTTGATTAGTTATTCACCGGGGAATGGCTTCTTATAGATTTGTGTTAATTCCCTATATATCTTTTTTTTTTCAGGGACATTGTATGCAAAGACTTTTCCAATAATAATTCATTGTTTCCTTTCTTTGCAGTACTGCTTCTGTTGTGCAAAAAAGCTTTTTAATGTCATGCAACTAAAATGATCTTTTTTTGAAATCTCTGTTTTGTTTGATTAAGAATCCCGCCATTGTTGTGAAAGGTACCTGATCTTGTTCACTTCTAATTTTTTTTTTTATATTGTGATCTTTAAAATCCAAGTCACTTATCCATCTTGAGTAAAAGATGCTACTTAGTCTGAACCTAATTTTTGCCCAACTTTTCCAGTTTTCTCAGTTCTTGAACAGAATATTTTCAAAAGTGGAAATACCAATCATTTGAAAAAATGTGCAGCTTCATTAACAATGAAAGATACAAACTAACAAGTTTGAGGGACCACCTTACCTACCAAATGAAAAAAACAACACTAATACTGTTGATTGTGCTGTTGTAGAGAAAATGGCTATGCATTGATGGAAGAAGTGTAAACTTGTAGAAGTTGATTTTTTTTTTTGGTAAAACAATCTGGCAATATGCAATTAAAAGTTACAAAAATAATAATATCCTTTGACCCAAATAACTTCATCATTTAAAGGAGAAATCCCTTCAAAGATGTTTACAACAGCATTATTTGTAATGTAAAAAACTTAGAAGCATCTCAAATGCATAAACTAGGAGAATGAGTAAATCATGGTACATCAATGTAACAGAACACTACATTACAATTAAGATGAGAAAGTATGAGGAATGTAAGGAAATGTGTAAAGTCTTTATGAAAATGATGCAAAAGACAAAAAAAAAGAACCAGAACAACAGAGCACACCCTGAAACTATAAGCATACGAGAGGAAATATGAATAGGAATGAATGCAGAAAGAATCCTGATGGAAACTTGGAAGGAGTGAAAGATAAGTTATGGCAATGACAATTTATAAGACGAATTTCTTCCACTTGAATGCATTAGTTGCAAAGTAAGTTTGGTTGACTGTATTGATGTTCATTATTGCTAATAATCACTATCTAAAATTGCTTCTTTATAAAGGGAGCTAGTTGGCACTTAGTAGATAGCCTAAAAAAATGTCAGAACTTAGCACTGAATTAGGTAGGAAGGCAATAGAAGGAATGAAAAGGGAGGTTGATATGGTGGGGGCCATTGTGACAAGGAAGATAAATACTGGGGAAAGACTGTGACAGGAAGATGTGTCTTTTCCAACGAAACTGATGGAAGTCTTTGAGACACAGTGGCTATTCTGGATCAAGTGTATCATCTATATGTATGTATGGTAGTTAAGACTGTTGGAGCAGTTGCAATTGCTCAGGGTTTTGAGCAAGAGACTAAGAACTCTTGACAACATCCCTAAACCAGAGGGTTGGTGAGGAATCACACCTTCAGAGAAGGCACCAGAAGAATAATGATGCTATTTGGTGATATTTAATGCTAGAATAATTACACTGGCAAAAATTTTTTTTAAGTTCCAGTTTTTCACCAGTGCCAAAGAAAACTACATGGTAGGAGTGAGCTTCACACAGAACAAACTACTGATAGAAAGTAAAGCAGTAGGAAGAATTGCAACCAATTAAAAAAATAATCTCAATATATACAAATGTGATCATTAATGTAACACATATCAAGAGTTTAAAAAAAACCCAAGGAAAGGGCTGCTACTACAGACTATGCCAGCTCATCTTGCTAGAAACTTAGAAAATCCCTATGGCTTCTTGATACATAGTACATGGGGCCTCTTCTTTCTCTGGTATTCAGTGTCTATTTGCAAAAGATGCCCTGATCTTTTTCATTAGCTGAAGTATGTAATAAAAAAATTTTTAAGGGTTTTTTCCTCGACACAAGTATTTACATGTGCAAAAATGTAATCATGAATATAATAATAGGCCACAGCATATAGTTCAGTGCTCCAGGGAAGAGTATTCAGTCAATAATGCTGTTAAGTGACTGATATGATAATTACACATTTATAAACATACATGTCGAAGAATATGTCAGAGAATGAGTCAAGCTTCTTGTAGTTATGTAGTGAGAAGGCCCCTTTTAAAAAAGAATTATTCCCCTCCTGTCTTAAGAAATCTTTTGAAACCAAACAACTTCTTGTTATTTTCTATGAGTGAGAACAGAAATAGGAAGTATATAGCCCCATGTCAGCTCATTCCGACTCATCAACTAACAGGACTAGTAAAGAGGTGTTGTTCTAGAGAAGCAAAGCAGAGAGCCAGAGTGGTCAGCAAGACCATGAGTAGATGTCCCAGAGCAAAAGTGAATCCCTTCTTTGTGATTCCATTAGAACTGAAGGGAAAAAAAATCCCACAAGCATTTACAGTGCCAGATTTAACACAACCCTCCCCCTGCAAATACTTCTTTTGCTTGAGCTGTTCAGGATCTGTGACCATTTTTGCAAGATTGCCTTGTGTTCCAAGACTTTTGCATGGTGTCCTGAAAAATCCTCCCTCACTGGAAAAATACTGTATCTCTCTTTTCCATTTTGCAATCTGGTTTTCTACTGTATTCATGAACCAACTACCTGGCTCTAGAAGTATAGGGATTTATAAAAAAATGTGTCTTAGAGAGGACAGAAGGAAGGAAAAGAAGAGAAAATAATACTTCCTTTGAAAATACATTAAGAACTATGAAGTCCTTTATAAAAGCTAAATACAGTAGAACTCCATCATAACGTAGTTCATCGTGAAATAGATATGGATAAACTCTGGGTTAATTTGGGGCCCTTAGAACAAAACTGGATGCAGTGAAACCTGTTATTATGCAGACAGCCTATAGGATAGTTGTTGGCCCTCTTCCCCAATACCACTGTTATAAAGTAGTTCCACTGTATTTGGCCATGAGAAACACAGATTACCAAATGCATACACTTTGTCAACTGACTTTCCAGTTTGCAAATTACCTTGATTCAGGGTATTTGGTGAGTGTGGCCAAGCTGCTGGTATACATATGACCACCCACATCAATGTGGACGGGTGCATTGGATTTTGTGAGTTGTGCTGGAGTAGGAATGCCTTGATTGTTCAATGGAGATGCAGGGGATCTAGTGATCAGAGGTCTTGACATATTGGGCCGACTGTCCTACGGAGAGACAAGCAAGTTTAGACATTTTTCTTTTTTCTTTCTTTTTTTTTTAAATGGCATAAAAGAAAATATACACAACAATGAACAAGTCAATGATTAAAGCTGACATTCTTTATGTTAAAATCTGAAAGCTAGTGAGTTTTTAAAATTTTACCAGTTCTCATTTCTATTGTAATGAATGACAGAAAAATAAATATTTAAACTGACAAAATAAAGGAAACTTTTCCAGGTTCAATGAGGATCTGTTCTTAACTAAAATCCATTTCAAATAATTTCATGAAATAGGAGGGCCGGTTATACTAATGAATTTGACTTATATTTAACAATAGGTAACTTCCTGTGAAGAATTACTAGTCACTTTAAGTGAGAGGATAAATCAAAGCCCAAAACAATAAGCATTTAAATAAAAATGTTTGTGATTTCTCTTTGATATGATGTGAGACTAGACGCACATAAACCTTTAGTCCTTATATTCTACATTCTTTTCTTGAATTTCTTTTTGTCAATTCAGTTATCAGATGAATTATTAGTAAGCTGTTTAAGTACTTAAAATAATTCTGAAAATAGAAAATAGTCAATGGACTGTGTTTTTAACCAACCACTTTGAAAGTGCAAAATTATTAAAATGTCTATCGCATTTTTTTTTTTACTATTTGCCCAACCTTTTACCTTTTGCGCTTTACCCTCAATAACACGGACTTGTGACATGATGAAAAATCATTTTCCATGAAAAACAAAACAAACTATACCCCAAGTGATAAATGTGTCATGATGAGGCGTATGTGAGGGGCTCTTCTAAGTGTATAACTTCTTAAGGAAATCAAGCTTCAAAGAACAGAAGCATTAAATGTTCAATCACACGGGAATAGGTGTAGTGTCATAAAGGCAAACATATTTAATCTCTAAAACAGGACCCAGGGGAGGAGTAATTTGCCTTGGTAGGCAGAACTTTTCTGGGTCGTTGGGATTAAAAAAAGAGTATTGCTGAGCCAATGAAATGGTACTTCTTTCCCGAGTGTATGATACAAATATTTCAGACTCCACTTGAACAATTTCTCATTGCTTTTAAATTAAAGCACAAATTACAAAGAAAGCTAAAGCTAAAGTCAAATTGTTTTTCACCGAAGAGGCCCAGGACTCAAGATCTTCATCCTACTAATAAACTGAAAGAGAATTTACTGCATGGTCTCTTTAAGATGAACATTACAAACATAGTCAGTCACAGACTTATAACAGAAACAGAGATTGCTCTTCCGAATATGCAAACAATGTGGGTCGAATACAGTGATAAGGCATAATAAAAGGATACGAAATGCTTTTGATAGGGATCTGTAAGAGGGGAAGTCATCTAGCTTTTGTTCATAAAACCCCGTGTGATAAAATATAAATTTGCAAAACACCCTATGTTTTATGATCTGGAACTGCTTTAGGAGCTACCTGGGGCACAACTGCTGGAATACTTAGCATTAACCACATGTCCAGGCATGATGCGGAATACACATGCTTCTCAGAATGCTCAGCTTCTCCCATGAATGGAGCAGTGATTGGGCTTTTGTACACAAGGTTTACCATCTGTGTTCTATATGCTGGATTGAAGAGGGCCAACAAATAGTCAAAGAAGAGGAATTAATGAGGTGGTGGGTAAGAGGAAATATGAAACAAAGATACAAACTGGCAGAAAATGTAAAAATAAACAGCAAAAGAAAAGGAACACAAAGAAGAAAGTAGCATTTGGAAAATGTTTAAAAATTTGTCTTCTTAGAATGGAAACACATAAGGCATATGTTACCTTATTTCCTTTGAGAGGATGATTTTGTGGCACGTGCGCGCACACACACACACACACACACACACACGTATTCCTGTTACAACTGAACACATCACAGCACCATGGAGTCTGTAATAGTTTTTCAATTGGACACATTCTATATCCTGCCTGAGGGTGCTCAGAAGAAAATGAACAGATTTGCAGGGTTAATATGTAGTTAGACTGTGACCTCATTCAGCGGAGCTATCCCACTGCAAGGACTATAGAGAAGGAGAAGAATTTAAAGCACAGCAAATCACCTGAAGGGTTCCAGATTTCTTGAGGTATATGCCATTTAGGCTGTAAATCTTAAGTATACAGAAGCCCCAAAGTCTAAAATTAGACCAGTGCTTCTCAAAGAAGGGATAATGAATCCCTAGGGCTGATGGACAAGTTCTGCAGCGGCTACAAGACCCCCAGGGGGCAAAGCTGATATGCCGCCCCCCTTCTCCCTATGTCACCAGCCTGTTCTCATATCTCTTTATCCTGGGTTCAAGTGCTTCAGGGCCTGGGGACCTCTAAGGCTAAGCTGATCACAGCTAAAGAGCTTCGGGTCTTACTCCTCTGATACTTGTATTTTGTGTCACATTTCAGACAAGGTGGGGCAATGGGCTCATTTGTGGATACTGAGGTAATCATTAGATTTCATGGCTGCTTGCCCTTAAGGCCAACCTTGGCAGGACAAACCCAAAGAGTCCAGAACAGCTGGTTTGGCGGTGACAGTCACAAGTTTAGTTAGTCCAATTTTTTTCTTTTCATTTTGTTTAGTCTTTTCCTCACCATTCATCCCCAATACCATCTCAAGTCATATACCTAATCAAAAATTTTAAGCAGGAAAACTGCCCCAAAATATGGACAATCCTGGCCAGCAAGAATGTGGATCCGTTAACACTACTGGAAAAAACAACTTAAAGCACACATCTACTCAACTGGTAGTGGGTCAGAACATCTCTGACAGTCTTCTTCATTCTTTGGCCAAAAGTATCTATCTATCCCAGCAGCACAGAAATTCTATTACTTTTTTTCCCCTTGGGGATAACACAGGAAGAGAAGGCTGATAATAACACTTACCTCCCAGGACTGTTGTGAAGAAAGAATGAGATAATATTTGTAAAGAGCTTTATAAACCTTAAAGCACTATATAAATGTTGGCTATCATCATCGTCATTATTATTACAAAGTATTTTGAAAATCATTGGGCTAGATGAACAATAATTTAGGTTTAAAAAAAAAAAGTCTAACATGCTAGAGGAAAGATGTTTAATCTAGACTTTTCCTAAATCATTCAAACTACTTGTGATTTCTGAAAGGACTGAGTTAAATAAACAAGAATGAAGACCTAACAAATATTATTTGTATAGTACTTTATGGTTTACAGAATAGTTTTATCACCTGTGAAGTAGATAATGAAAATATAAATCCCTCTTTTATAGTTGAGGAAATGAAGGCTCAGAGATATTTTAATTTGTTTATGGTCACACATCTAGTAAAACTTGAAGTTGGGATTCAAATCTAGTTCTCTTCCTTTAACCTCAAACCTTTAAAAACATTTTTAAAAAAACTTCTTTACTTGACCCTAACACTCCTTCAAGCTATCCTCCTAATTCTTTCTGCTTTTTCATAGCCAAATTATTAGAAAAAGTTATCTAGGGGCAGCTGGGTAGCTCAGTGGAGTGAGAGTCAGGCCTAGAGACAGGAGGTCCTAGGTTCAAACCCAGCCTCAGCCACTTCCCAGCTGTGTGACCCTGGGCAAATCACTTGACCCTCATTGCCCACCCTTACCAATCTTCCACCTATGAGACAATACACCGAAGTACAAGGGTTTAAAAAAAAAAAAGTTATCTACTCTCATTTCTGTTTCCTTGCCTCTCATTAACTTTTTTATCCCTTCTAATTGGCTCCATACTTCACAACTCAAATGAAACCATTCTCTCCAAGGTAATCAACAATCTCGCTTTTTAAAAGTCAATTTTCTTTTCTTTTCACAAAGATTTGAATTTTCTCCTTTCCACTCCATTCCTATCCCACCAAGAAAATAAGAAAAAATAAAAACCCTATTCCAAACAAGTTATGGGCAAGCAAAACAATGCCATGTTAAAAAAAAATAAAAGTTTGTGTCAATCTGCACTCTGAGTCCATCATCTCTCTATTAAGAGATGGGCAATATATTCACCATCAATCCTCTGGAACTGTGGTTGGTCATTGTGACCAACAGTCTCATCATAATTGCTAAATCTGATGTCCTCTTGTCAGTTTTCAATCCTCTTATCTTACCCCTTTTGTTTTCTAGCATATTCTTTGCTTCTTTGGCTTGGAAGATACTGCTCTCTCCTGATTCTGCTCTTATCTGACTTTTCCTCGGTCTCCTTTGTTTATCATCTATATCAGGGGTCGGCAACCTTTTTGGCCATGAGAGCCATAAACGCCACTTTTTTTAAAGTGTAATTTCGTGAGAGCCGTACAGTGCTCACAGTGCGCGCTCCTGTAACAGCACCTGAAAAAAAAAATTGACTTTATGGCTCCTGCAGAAAGAGCCATATCTGGCCCTCAAAAGAGCCAGATATGACTTGAGAGCCATACATTGCCGACCCCTGATCTATATCCTGACCAATGCTCTGTTCCCACACTCCTCAGGATTTGTCCAAGGCCCTGCCCTACCCTCTCCTTTCCTTTCTTCTATTCTTTTTTCTTCTCTTTCTCTTCTTACTCTTTGATTGCTTCTTAATCTTTAATACTCATCTGTATTTATTGGTTCTTTATATCTATGAATATGACCTTCAAATCTGTATCTCTCACCCTAATCTTTTTCCTGAGCTCCAGAATGAACTCCCCGCTAAATATTTCTATCTGAATGGTTCATAGGCATCTCAAATTAAACATGTCTGAAATAGAATCCATTATCATACTACTTAACCCAAAGGTTCTTAACCTTTTTTTATATCAGGTACCCCTTTGATAGTTCGGTGAAGTCTATAGTCTCTTCAGAATGTTTTAAAAAGAATAAGACAGGGGCAGCTGGGTGTCTCAATGGATTGAGAGCCAGATCTAGAGATAAGAGGTCTTGGGTTCAAATCTGGCCTCAGACACTTTACAATTTCTAGCTGTGTGACCCTGGGCAAATCACTTAACCCCCACTGCCTAGCCCTTACCACTCTTCTGCCTTGAAACCAATACAGAGTATTGATTCTACGGTGGAAAGTGAGGGTTTAAAAAAAAGATAAAAAGAATAAGACAACATACCCAGGATTACAAAAGAAATAAATTATACTGAAATCCAATAATGAAAGTTTTTTTAAACCCCTATCTTCTATCTTAGAATCAATACTGTGTATCAGTTCAAAGGCAGAAGAGTGGGAAGGACTATGAAATTGAGGTTAAGCGACTTGCTCAGTCACATAGCTGGGAAGTCTGAGGTCATATTGGAACCCAGGACCTCCCACTTCTAGACCTAGCTCTCAATCCATTGTGCCACCTAAAGGGTTTTGTTTTTTTTTTTTGTTTTGTTTTGTTTTTTTTACTTTTTCCTAAAGTGTTAAAAAACCCCAACAAATTTACTGACCACCCTTCCTCAGGTTAGGAATCCCTGCCTTACACCTACTTCTCCTTTGAATTTCCTTTCTCTGGAGGACACATAGTCCAGCCAGCCAGGGAGGTTTAGGGTCTTTTAGGACTTCACAATCCCTTACCCTTAATGTAAGGAAAAACTTTAAGACCTAAATGTTAGGAGAAAAAAACCTTTTTTGCCAATTAATGTTTTCCAAAAGCATAGTGTAGTGGGCTGCCTTGGGAAGCAGGGAGTTCTTCATTGGAGAGGTCTTTAAGCAAGGGCTTTTGAACTGTACTATAGTGGAAAAAAATTTTTTTTTCCCCAAGTAGAGGGTGGAATAGATGTTGAGCTCCCTTCCAACTCTGAAATTCTATGATTCTGTGATGAAAATGGTTGCCAAGTCATATCAGTTCTAATTCTATTTCATCCCCTTTTCTTCTCTCACATGCCTGCTTGTACTTACTTCACCTCTTGCTTACATGACTGCAACAACCTATTCGTCTTCCTACATTCAGTTTCCCCCTCTCCAATTCCCCTATGCAGCTGTCAAAAGGATCCTAGAAAAGCACATCAGACTATAACTCCCCTACTCAAGAATCTTCAGTGGTTTCCTACTGCCCATAGATAAAATATAGACGCCTCAATTTACAAAGTTTTCCCCATCTGGCACCAATCTACCTTCCAAGAGTAATTTCATGCCGTTCCTTTTCACCTACTCTATGTTTCGGCCAAACTGGACAATCTGCCATTCCATCTCTTGAACTCATGATTTTATACAGGATATCCCACATCTCCTCACCTCTACCTGTCAGAATCCTTAGCTTCTTCTAGGCTTAACTCAGGTGTTACTTCTTTCCAGAATTTTTTCCTGGGCTCCCTTACCTTCTTTTTTCTTTTCTTTTTTTTTTTTTTTTTTAAATCCTTACCTTTCATCTTGGAATCAATACTCTGTATTGGTTCCAAGGCAGAAGAGTGATAAGGGCTAGGCAATGGAGGTTAAGTGACTTGCCCAGGGTCACACAGCTTGGAAGTGTCTGAGGTCACATTTGAACCTAGGACAAGAAACCCAGTCTCTAGGCCTGGCTCTCAATCCACAGAGCTACCCAGCTGCCCCCTCCCTTACCTTCTTGCTGTTCTTTCTCTCCTCAAATTAATTTGCATCTACTTACCTGTGCAAATGCTATATTCCCCCAGGAGAAGGTAAGCCTTAACTGATTTTCCTTTTGTCTTCATTTTCTTGTTGACTAGCACAGTGCCTTGGAATTAGTTGTAGGTGCTTAATAAAAGTGAGGTTTTGATTTGTTCCTAGCTCCAAGTCCAGCACTCCTTAAATGCCATTAGTCTGCCTCTCATGGATGCTGCTTAGGCGCTCTCCTTGAACACATGTGGCCTTTATGAAGCACTCTCTGCACTTTTACTGAGATTATGGATTGAGATGAAAATACAAACTAAAAGTCATAAAATGGCTCTAACAATAACATTAGTATTTGTTTTTTGAATTATATAGTTTTTTTTTTGGTAGTGCTGCATTTTGTAAAGAAAAAAAAGATAGGGTTAGGGGTGGGGGAGAATTTTGGCCGCCATTTCCTAGATGCTCTAAGAAACCTAGCTAAAAAAGCAAAACCAAAAAACTCCAGTAGGGAATGGCTTCCCTGAGATTTTCATTTCTGATTGTTCCTTTGTTCATAGATTGTCAGGATGATCAATTTATTTTTTTCACATTTCCATATTTCAGACAGTGGCTGGAAAAAACCTTATAGTTTTGCACATCCATCTCAACTGCCCAATACCAATGATTTTCTGATGGCAGGAACCTGGAAGGGATTTGGCTTCAGGTACATTTCAAATGAATCTGATGAAAACCTCAGCTCCTAAGTCTAACCTTGCTGTATGCTATGGAAATGGGAGCCTGGGGAGCACTGCCTTAGACTAAATGAGATGAAGTTTCAGCTGAAAAGTGGTAATGACTTTATTTGCTGGGGATATACACCATGTCAAGTTTTACTATGATGGTGGACTACTAACTACTTCACTGTAGAAATAAGCTGACTCTTTAGGTGTCCTGAGACTTACATTTCAACAGAGTAATTTTATTAGAATATTGAAACAGTTTTCATTTTCCATATTAAGTGACAGTAGGGAAAGGACCTGGAATAAGATTACAGAGTTTGCACAAAATTTAGCTAGGGTAGGCACCCATAAAGATATACTCTAAGTGTAACTAACATCAATGCCTCAGTAATTTGGAATGATTGGGAATGGAGGTGTTTTGGTGAACTGAATTTCCTGGTTAATGATGGTCAAACCAACATATGTTAAATCCATCTGGAAGGCCAGGATGCTCACAGAGGAGATCAGACTTCTATTATTTCCCTTGAGAATGTTCTGTCCATTGGGCAGTAAAAGTGTCTTGGCTGACCTCTCACTTATGCATTCTTAAAAATACAGCACTTTCTTTACCTACCACAAATCTTTAGTCTGGTAACAAGGCAACTCACTGCAATGTCAACAAATTTTTAAAGAGATCTCATAAAAGCACAAAGTAAAAGTGTTCTCTGATGACTTTAGCTAAGCAGAACCCGCCTAGAGGGAAAAATAAAATCATTCCCCCAAATTTCACACAAGGAACGCAACAGAAAGCTTCCTAAGTCCCTGTAGTATAAGAAACGGTAACCTATCACTTATCTGGAGGTAAGTTAACTAGCAGCATCACTCATTTGAACATAGAAGAGAACCAGAAAGAAACAAGAAAGCAAGGCTTCAGAGTAGCCAAAGCAAACTTCAGAAGTCCATGAACCTCATATCTAGGAGTTCTCACTTAAAGTCTATCAAGTCACTAAGAGATATACTGTGGCATAGGAGAGAGTGTGTTGAGCTTAGAGTCAGGAAAACCTGGGTTTGAATTCCATCTCTGACACTTATTTGCTGAGGAACCACAGTCAAACCCACTTAACTTGTCTGAAGCCTGGCCCCTGGGTACAACTTATCCACTGTTATTGACAAATTGTGATGTCAGTGGGTTTTACAGCAATTTGCACACTAGAAAAATCATGGATCCCTGATAAGTTATACACAATTATAAGTCACAAAGTTTCCTGATCTCCCAGAGTATCAAAAGTAATTAAATAGGAAGGGAAAAGGTCCTGCTAGTTGGGGACAGTTTCCATAAAATAGAGTAAGATATAGTGTCTAGAATCATAGAATCTTAAAAATCAAAGGGTAGTGAAGATTTTATCGAATTCAACCCCCACCCAAATTACGATTCTTTCTAAAAGAGCCCTAACGAGTGCCTCCAGACTCCACTTGAAGATTTTCTGTTGTGGGAAACATGTTTTCTTCCCTAGGTCTGAGGGCAATTCCGATTCTGGACAGCTCTAAATATCAGAAAAATTTTCCTTAGGATGAGTTGAAATATTCACAACAGCAACAACTTCTTTCCATTGGTCCTAGTTTTGACTTCCAGAGTCAAATAGATCAAGTCTATTACTATTCTGTTATCTATCAAATCTATTATCAATTTTATTACTCCATATTACCATACTTCAGTCATATAGACATATGCCTGTGTGATATCAAGATGACAAGGGAGGAGGCAAAAGAAAAAGTACATAAAAAGGGCTTAGAATCCATAGCACTTATGGGGCCTTTTGCTGCACAGGCAGAACCCCAAACATCTCTGTGGAGATTAAAGCCCTGGCATATTACGGCCCATTAGCTAATATTTATAATAACATTTATAGAAATTGCATGTTAAAGGCTTATGAAGTGCTTTCCTCACAACTGCTTTGTGTTGACGGGTAGAACAAGTATTATTATCTACATTTAACAAAGGAAACTGAGGTTCGGAGAGATTAAATGATTTCTCCAAACAGAAAATGCTAGAGATAAGATTTGAACTTAGGTTTTCCTCCTATAAATGATGTACTATCTCTCAGTTGTAACAGCTATGTCAAGAAAATGTTAAATTATATTCAGTTATAAATGTTCCATTATATTTAAAGGTTCAATTTTATTCTTCCTCTCCTGAGAAGACAGAGGCTGCTTTACTAAAATACTGCTTCATCTGAGTATCCTGATTCCAATTCTCACCTCCACTGAGTGGGACCCAAAGTTTAGCTAGCAAATCTTTCCCAGAGTACCCTTGAAGCCCCTTCTGGGATGCTTCAGTCAGCCAAGATTATGCAGCTTTTAGAAAAGGAGTATTCACTAAAGTAGTACAACAAGTAAAGTTGGTATAAAACACGCCCCCAAAGGTCAGTGACACATTCTTGTACACATTCAGAGTCCACAGAAAGGAGGCTCAGGCTTAGAGAGTACACATGGCAGAGGGGTAAATATCCTTGGGACCTTTCAAACCTAGAAGGATGATCAAAGGGTGGGAGACCCACAGATCAAAGGTGGGTGGGTGGAGGAGTAAGGCTGGAGCTTAACTAAAACCTCTCTTCCTTCTATCCCCTAATCCCAAATGGTTACTTCTTGGGAATAGCTAGAAAAGCTATATTCTCCAACTTCTAGAACATTCTTCCCTTTATCAACTCACTTGATAATTTAGAGGTAGTTCCTAGGGATCTGACCCAGTTTCCCAGGCTACTAGAACAGATTCCTCATCGGGTATCATTTCACTTCCTCCTTGTCATTCTAAGGCTCCTAACCTTTTCTCTGTCCTGGACCCCATTAGCAGTCGGGTGAAGCCTAAGGATCCCTTTCAAAGAGAGTAAAAAAGTAGCCAGGTTTGGGGAGGCAGGCATAAATACATAAATCTCAATTTACCTTGGAAAGTTTTGGCTAGTAGAATGAATCTAGATTAGAAGGCATTTAGCTCTTTCAAATAAATCTATAAGCTGAATCACAGGGGCAGAAAGCAGAAAGCTCTACAAATCCTTTGTAAGAGAGGTAAGTAGGAAAAGCAGTAAGCTCATTCATAACCCAATAAGATAGTTTTTACTTGTAAACTTGGCCAGGCTATCATGCTAAATCTATTGCCAGATATGGATTATCCACGAAACATATCGTAGGTGCTTAACAAATTGATATATTGTTGTCTGCACAATTTTTTCTCCCTAAACTGTAGCACATAATGAAGAAAAGAATATCAGATCATTATATGGAGAATGATAATCTATTTGTCTACAAAATTTATCTACTCATTCTCCGGAAGAAAATAAACTTGTATCTGAGAAAATTCAGGTAAAATTCTGTTATGTCTTCTTTTATGGTGGCATAAAATAAGTTTATGGAAATTTCTTCTCTATTAATATCTCCGAGATTCTTTTTGGGAGACTCTTAAAAATCACAGGGTAATTTCCAATATATTTCAAATTTTGATATTTTATGCACTTCTTAATCTGAGAAGGCAACATTAGAGGACAAATTCATAGTAAGTGGCTCCTGCTCTGATTTAACTATAGCATATTCCTTTCAAAAAAGTTCAATTATAATGAAAAGTATTGGTTGGAAAGGAGCAGTGATGATTCATGGACAGTTTCTCCTCTATGCCAAGTGGCAGAATGTTGTAATTTTGCGATCATGAGAGGAAAACTGTCAAATAGAAGATTAAATGCCTTGCCCAGAGTAGAAGAGCAAGCCACTGTTCATCCAGAAATGAAAGGTTGGGAGGTTTGAATTTGAAATTTTGCTAATTCACAAGTGTATAGTTACATAACTGTCATTCTAGGAACAACGTTATAGTTTGTCCAGTCCCTTTAGTACTCCTCTGCCTGCCCTCCATGCCAAAATTTTAATGGAAGAGGAAGAGAGATCAAAACACCAATCACAGGACTTCCTGAAGTCAATCATCTGTGGGGATTTAGGAATGCTTTCTATAATGATGTTTACCCCTATATACATTATCTTTTAGGAAGAAAGATAGAAAGGGCTTTGAATGCTGACAATTAAGCAATGTCTTATTTTTCTCAAGAGGTTTTCTGATCTTGGATCTCAGAGCACTTTATCCTAATTTCTAGCTTAGAAGAAACACACCTTCAAACATGCTCAGTATTATCATCAGAAATAACTTTTCAGAAGCTTTGATTGCCCAATATGTTTACCTGAAAAGACAATTCTGATTTTGCTTTGAAACAAATACTTATCTTGTTAGATTTATTAGGAATGAGTTCAAAAGTCAAATTACAGCTCCCCAATAATATATTTTTCTAACATTCAACAAACATTGATAAAACAAGTGTCTGTACACAAGAACACTAGGCTAGATGCTAGAGGGTGGTACAAAACCAAATAAAATCCTGTCCCTGTCTTTAAGCTTTCACTCTAGAAAAGGAGTTAAAATTCGTGCCCAAATAGCCATAATACTAAAGAGCATTTTGGTCGAACATATTTGAGGTATGAGGAAGGAAAGATCATTTCCTCATAGACTTGTCTTTTATGTGGTATTCATCATGCATAAAGATGATTCTTACCCATCATCACTAGGCTGCACATTTAATTTTTCCAGGGGTGGTAATGGATTTGCATTGACCATTCTATCCATGTTCTTTGTACCCAGTGCAGAGTATGGCCATGAAATTAACTGATTTAGAAGGGGTCTAATCCATGTTAGTAGACACATAAGCCTGGCTCCTTAACTGAGCTAATAAGCCATAGGCAATGACTGAATTAAATAAAAATTTGCATTGATAGTTTCCTGAATTTAAAATTGTTTAATATGCAATGTCCCAAAACTCTTAGTGCAATTTAAAACTTACTTGGAGCTTACTAGTGTTTAAAACTTCACTAAAACCTTTGGGACACTCTTAATAATTTCAAGGATGAAAGGTATTTTGAAGAAAATAATAATAATGACCTGAATTTATGGAGTACTTCAAAGTTTATAAAGTGCTTTCCTTACAACCATCGTGGGGGAGGTAAGATAATATTATTCCCACTTTACAGATGAGGAAATTGAGGCTTATAAAAGTGAGGTGACTAACTAGTGACTCACATAGATAATAACCACCTTTTAAAATTCCAAGGCAGGATGAATTAAAATTCTGCAACCCTCTTCTGAAATAGGTGAATATTCCTGAACTTCTTTTTGAATAAGTATAACTGATATTTTGATAAGCTTCAGTACAATGATTTTTTAAGAATAAACTTACGAGGCAGCTACGTGGCTTAGTGGATAGAATGCCAGGCCTGGAGATGGGAGATTCTAGGTTCAGATCTGACCTCAGACACTTCATAGCTTCATGATCTTGAGCAAGTCACTTAACCCCAATTACCTGACTCATACCACTCTTCTGTCCTAGAACTGATTCTTAGTATGGATTCTAAGACAGAAGGTTAAGGGTTTAAAAAAAATGAATTAATAGAAGAGCTTTGAGACAGAGATAAGAATCTTTTCGAATTAAGTCCTGTTAACAATCCCATGTGTGTCTGTATGTTTGTGTAGACATATGCAAACACACACATATGTGTATATATATTTTTTTTCAAGCAGGTGAATCGACACAATAGATACGATCCTACAAAGTTGACATTCAATTATTTATTTAACAGCTATGTATTTAACATCTATCATGGGAACAGTACTGTGCTAGTGTTAAGATACATAATAGAAGGCTTTTGGCCTCAAGGAGCTTCTAATCTAGATGGGCAGACAAGTCAGAAGCAGATAAAATATATCAGTTCAATTGATACTGAAAGGCATAAATGATTGAGTTTCATTCAATTCATCTGAGCACCTACTATGTACAAAGTACTGCGCTAGTTGGGAACAAACTGGAATAATGTATATTGTCTATTCTAAAAATATAATCTAGAAGGCACATATGCAAATAAACATACAATATAAAAATATGTAACTAAGCAGGTACATAACTAAATAACAGGAACAAAAGTGCTAAATGGGGCAGTTAGATGGCACAGTGGATACAGTGCTGGGCCTGAAGTCAAGAAAGATTCATCTTCCTGAGTTCACATCTGACCTTGGACATGTCCTAGCCATATGACCCTGACTGAATCATTTAACCCAGTTTACCACAGTTTCTTCATCTGAAATATAAGCTGGAGAAGGACCTGGCAAACTGTTCTAGTATCTTTGCCAAGAAAATCCCAAATGGGGACACAAATAATTGGACAAAGGATAGAGGAAACACTTTTGGCTTGGGAGAAAAGGCTTTATGACAGGGAGCATTTGAATTATGTCCTGAAGTTGGTTTAGAATCTGTAAAAAGTGAAATTTGGGAAATGTATAAAACTACATTTCCCGTGATCCAACATGGTCCAAGTGATTTCCTCTCCGACGTCTTGACGCAGGGGAGAGTTTAAATCTCGTGGGTTAGGAGGGAGTGGTCTCTTTTGCGAGTAGGCCATGGCCAGGAAACAGGAGACAAAATGGAGGCGGCAGTTTTGAATGGTTACAAGCGCGTGGTCTAATGATTTTATCTATCAACATGGCTTTAATTAAAATACTAATTTATATATTTATACAAGCCTTTATCATTTTTAATATTTACAAATCTCAGCAGGTAAAGATAGGAAAGGTAGAAGAAAAGGTATGGAGACAGGAGAACAGACTATTTTGGGAAATTTAAGCAATCCGTCTTGTCCATGCTGTAGTGTGCTTGGAAGTGATAGAGGACCTGAGTACCAAGACACAGAGTTTATACTTTATGATATAGGCATTGGCAAGTCATTGTATGTTTCTGAGCAGGGCAGTGACATAATTACAGTTTCTGGAGTGTTAATAGTAGTAAAATATAGGATGGATTGAAAGGGAAAGCAGTTGGTACCAAAGAGAATGTGTCTTGCATCCTTTTGTCTAGGTCAGAAGTTCTAAAATCAAAAGGGGTCCATGAGTAGATTTCATGGACTCCATGAGTCCAGATGTAGAAAAAACATTATATCCTTATTTCTGTTAATCTCTAAATAAAATTTTGCATTTCCTTCAGAAAAATTATCCTGTTAAAAAGTCCATAACCTTTGCCGGATAGCCAAAGAAGTCATCTATGATATGAAAATATTTTTAAAACCTTACCTAGACAAAAGATAAGGAGTGCCTGACCTTGGATAATGGAATGGAGATATTATCTCTGGGATTTATAAATAATTGGACATGGTCACCAAAGGTAAAGATGGCTTCAATCTGCCTATAGGATCTTTGTCATTGGTGAATGGGGGCAACAACCTTGAAGGGGGGTACATGATAAGTTCTTTTTTTGGAAAATGTTGAGTTTGAATTTCTAGAGTGACAAATTTTTTAAGTCAAAACCTTAAAAGATCTAAAATAAAAAAAAAAGATGTCCAGTGAACCATTTTACAAGCCAAAGATTCCTTTTGTACTTACAAATAATTGTCCTCTAAACTATATTTTGGAAATCCAGAATTTTGTTTGTATTTTCTTAAAGGAGGTGGTGGTAGTAGAAGGGGATTTGCATTTTGTCTGTATATATCATATATTTGGAATTAAACACTATTTGGAGAAGAGTACTAACTACACTGAATCTAATTTGATGAAATCTTGCATTTTTTTCTCTTCTTTAAAAAAAAAAAAAAAGACTGAATATCCCATTATTAATCAGGCCAGAGAGGCAATGATTCTTCATAGGTTTGGTTCTACTCCAGTCAGTCCAGGAACTATCCATTTTTGACTTCGACTGGCTCACCTTTCCTTAGACAATCTGCTGGCTTCTTGATCCTGGGGGAATCACTATATTAATGCTAAACTTGGTGTAGACACCCAGTCAACTTAGCCAATGAAAGCCCAGAAGTCCAGAACTTCAGAGACCCACCAATTTCAAATTCCCTTTTAGCTGAGATTAAGGGTTTGTACCATCACCACTGGTTTAAATGGTATATTTTCACTAATAACTATTTCCCACACACGATAGTCAAAAATCATAGACAGTGATTTCTAGTCAATGTGTTTCCCTTATGACCTAGTATAATCATTTTTGGTCTCTGGTCCTGTGACTGCTCATCTATAAAATGACAGGATTAAGGGAGTGGATTAGAGATACTCCTTAAGGACTAGTTCTGTCTGAAACTCTATGACTTGAAAAATGATGGCAACTCAAACATTTTCCTTAGTAAGTAAGCCACTGGCAATCAGGATTGGAACACAAGAATTTGGTAAAGTGAAAAATTAGTAAAAAATAATCTGAAAGGTAAAAAAAAAAAAAAAAAGACTAAATGCTAAGAAAAAAAAAAAACCCAAATCAACATTAAAAGTTTCTGAACAACAAGTGTATGCCCCAGGCCAGTTTAAAAAAGTAAAGTTTGGGGGCAGCTGGGTAGCTCAGTGGATTGAGAGCCAGTCCTAGAGATGGGAGGTCCTAGGTTCAAATCTGGCCTCAGACACTTCCCAGCTGTGTGAGCCTGGGCAAGTCATTTGACCCCCATTGCCTACCCTTACCACTCTTCTGCCTTGGAGTCAATACACAGTATTGACTCCAAGATGGAAGGTAAGGGTTTAAAAAAAAAAAAAAAAGAAAAAGTAAAGTTTAAGGTGCCTTCAGTGGCACAAAGAAATATTTCATAAAATAATGTGCCTAAGAGCCCTACTCCAAAAAAGATATTCTAACACTGCTTTGCTAAGGCAGTTCAAAAACAGCTTATCTGACTATCCCAAGAAGTAAAAACATTCCCTTTAGCACTATAAAATGGATGCTTTTTAATAAAATGAACATCTGTTACAAAGCAAAATCAGAGTTGTCTTTTTCAAATAAACATATTGGGCAATCAAAATAAAAAAGAACTATGCTCTCTATTCATAAACTAGAATCAATGGATCATATGTTTTATTGATTGGCACATTAAAGGTCTATTGCAAATACTATTTGAAATCTGGTGCTGTTACTATCTTTAGCTTTAAAGATGCTGATCCATCGTCTTTTCTCTTCCCCTTGATATTTGGGTCATGTTCATGGGTTCGTTATTCTGGAAGCCGAGACCTGAACTCTAGAGTCAGCCTGACAGTGATCTGTGGTAAGGGCCAAAGCAGGGACTGCCAGAAGCAAAATGTGGTCAGTGAACTCTGCAGCGGCCAACAGCGACATGCAGGAGAATTGTTAGCCCCAATGTCAACAAAGTAAATAGATTTGTGACTGGAGCTAAGGATATTTCAGAGAGTACATTAGCTGGTGAAAGTGCTTCTGTCCAAGAGCAGATGGATGAGCAGATAACCATTTAAATAAAGTTTATAAAGAAGGCAAATAAGCAATAGAGTCCCAGAAAAAATGCCCTCCTCAGCGTTTTACTGCAATGGTTCTCTGTCGCTTATAATTTTTACACTGTAAAGGAGACGATATCTTTGTTTCTGGATAACTATCTTAAGTAAATATTGTACATTAGTGAGAGTGAAAACAAGACAAAACACTGAGGCAATTATTATAAGATCAGCCTACTGGAAAAACTGCTTTCTAAATGTGAGTGCACTTGGGGAAATAGATAACAATAATTATCCTTGGAATTTATGTTGTTTCATATCTCCAAGGGTCTTAAAGAATTATGCAACAGATATTATCTTTAGTCTTTATTCTGTGAGAGTCTAGAAGGAATAGTCACTATCCTTCTTTTACAAGGGGGAAACTGAGAAATAATGCAATTTTAAGCTTAAAAAATGTTAGTGTGGAGGTCTAGAACACCCAGTGATTTGACTCTTGAAAGTCTCTAAAAAGCAAGAAAACCATAGTTTTGGGTTTGTCCTCTGTAAGCCTATCTGGCAGTTTGCTGCATCCCTGGAAAAACCTGGCCTTCCATTGTTTGCCTATGGTATTAGACTGGGTGGTACTGGATCATTTCCATGCAAGGATTTAAAGATGAGCAACAGGATTTCTTTAATATTCCTACTCAGCCCAACTTAACCTTATTAGATGATTATTTTAACCATGACACAGTGATGTATGAGGTCAAGACTATGGGGGTGTTCTAAATGCTACTTTCTCTGTTAAGAAAAATGAAAAGGATTAGAGAAGTAAGAGAGGGGAAAAGGACCAAGAAGGAACAGGAAGGGCAGTTAAGATCATAGATTTAGAACTGGACAGTACTTCAGAGATCATCCAGTTGAGAGGTACTTGACCTGGGAATCTTTAAACTTGTTTTTTATAAAAATATTTGGCTAATTGTTTTTCACTATGATTGGTTTCCTTTGTAATAAAATGTATTTTATGTATTTAAAAACATTATTCTGATAGGGAGTCAGAGATGTTACCAGAAGTTCCCTTATTTTACAAGGATGCTAGAATCTGAAACTTCTTCTCACTTCTATTCTCTGCAAATAATGGGTAAAGTCTCTCCTCTAGTCTTCCAGGATAATTTGAAGTTGGAGAGATATTCGAAATGTAGGCCTACAGATGCCTATACTTCCAACAACTGCTATAATCTTTCTAGTAGAATGCCCAAACGATACCCTGGTTATTATCTGACTCTGAGGACGGTAGGGCTGGGAGTTGATTTTTCTGAGATGATCAGCAGTTTGTCATGGTAGAACAAAAAACCTTATAAACATCCAATCACATTAATAGGATAAGTTGCTTTTGATTAAACACCAATGAGGTGATGTATTTTTTAAAATTATATATAACTAATAAATTATTCATTCAAGCAATACCAGAAACAAAAATATGGACACTCATGCAGAATTATAAAACTTGCTAATATTACAAGAGATCAGGCTATGGACCAGGAGGAAGAGTGATATTTTTGGACTAATGGGAATCATTGCTTAGGAGACCAGAAACTTGCTATGGTTGGGAAAATGGAAAATATTTTAAAGTAACTAGTAAAAAGGTTGACCCACTAAATAGTTCCTTCCCTTACTATAGAATCCAAATATCTTGTTCTAAGATGGTGGTGCAAAGAAGAATTGTACCAGGAAGATTGCAGTTTACCGATTTGACGATGTTGGGGTAGATTCTTCTGCAGAATGTTTACCAGTAAAAGCAAATTGAAGGGGAATCAGACTGCATAAGGCAACATTAGGAAGATAAGAGGAGAATATATCTCCTGGGTAGATACCCCATTAAGTTGAGAATTTCTGCATGAAAGAAATACTACACTCAAAATTATTAAACTGGTATCATAAAACAAAACAAGAAAAGAAAAAATGGGGGTAACCAAGGCTTTTTTGGCCCTGGATTTTTCCATGCTCTCCTTTACAGACTTTTCTTTATTCTACTAACTCAATATGAAGTGCTTTGGTAGGAAGCATAAGTGAGGAAAGGAGAAATAACAAACTAACCTGGGGCTGGAATTGTTTGAAATCTGAGGAATACTGTAAAATAGAGATGCAGCTGCAAGGGGAAGGTAAATAAACACACAGGTTCAAGAAGAAGATTGAAGAGACCTATGTGAACATTTATTTTGGAGTAAAAATACTAAAATATTGTGAAATAATGTTTAAACATTTGCAAGGTACATTCTGAAATCTCACTAACCACCCACACCCATCCTGTGCCACTCTTCACAAAGTTTATTTGGCAGAGAATATTTTAAAACAAGAGAAAAGAGATAAAGAAGAAACTGGCTGGTTTGGGGATTTTTAAATGTGGTGTTTTTTTTTTCTTTTTGGGGGGGGAAATAACAATTATAACTTCTTTAGAAATGTACTTGCAAAATACTATGCTATAATGAAATACAACTCTCCTTATTTCTCCAAGTCTAGTCTCCAGGTTGCTCTCCAATGAATTTTGCTTTAACTGTCACATCACAGTCTGCCTTATGCCATGAGAAAGACAAGCAACCCCCTCCACATTCTGAACTCTTAAAGTCTATCATTTTTATATGCTTCAGGAAGAATATAGATCAGTGATTCCCAAAGTGGGCACTACTGCCCCCTGGTGGGTGCTGCAGCGATTCAGGAAGGCGGTGATGGCCACGGGTGCATTTATCTTTCCTATTAATTGCTATTAAAATTTTTTAAAAATTAATTTCCGGGGGCTAAGTAATATTTTTTTCTGGAAAGGGGGCGGTAGGCCAAAAAAGTTTGGGAACCACTGATATAGATTGATGAAATCTGACTTACATCTATGAAAGGGAAAGTTAAGTGGCAAAATCTTTGTTTCTGATTTTACCTGCATTCCCAAAGCTAACTGTTTAAGGAACAGTTTTGGCCTGGATGAAGGCTTTTCGGAAATAAAAATGGATTTGCATTTTAGCAGCTATATTTCATTTCTACCTATCTCTCTCATGTAATAATAGTTGTGAACATTTATGTCACACTTGAAGGTTTACAAACGGTTATTTCATTTTGGGGTAGGTGCTATTAAGTAGCCCTCTTTTTATAGATCAGAAAACTGAAGAAGATAGAGGTTAAATGATTTGCCCAGGGTCACAAAGCTAGGAAGGAAGATTTTGAACTGAGGGCTTCCCAGATGCAGTCATCACATTTCATAATATGCATTCAGGCCCAGCAAACATGTTCATGAACTCACAATCTTCATATCCTAACACCTGACTTAAACTACTACACCTGCAGTTTGAAGTAGGCTCAAAATAATCATAAATTTGGCTTATTTGAATAGATGCCTACTCTTTAGTCATAATGACAAGATAAATAGGAAAACTATAATATTTTAGTTTTTAATAGATGTAAGTAAGGTATTTTAAGGGTGACACCAGTTTGCAAGCCATCAAACATTTCACAGAATATTTTTCATTGGAGAAAAACAAATTCCATGTAAGAATGAATTTTTCTGATTCAACTATTCCTGTGTCTGCCTCCAAGTGGCAATTTTAAATAAACAAGACTTAGATGGACTATCAGTGATAACACTGCTAGCACTCAAATACTAAGAACTCTTTTTGTCACAGTTTAGTGATTAATAGAAAAGTGTATAATATATGTGAACATATACGTAAGAAAATGGAGATTTTATTAAACTAAATACAAAATTAAGCTACACCTGTCCTATAATCACTAACCAAGTAACAATATTCACAAATGTAATATTATTGCCATAATTAAAATAATTCTATGAAATATTGATAAAATATCTGCCTAACAAATTGCTTTATTGACTCGGTTTTGTCCAATCCCCCAAACAGCATTTTTAAAATTCCAACAATAACTATTTTTCTCAGTACAGCCACAGTTGTGGCAATAAGTTGAGTAATATGCAAAGGAAGAGAAAAAGAGGATGAAGGGAACAAATACAATTTCATTACTAGATTTTGAAATGAGGGAAAATGTTAGATTTAGTAAATATCTGCCTTTTTGGAAACAAGCACTATTTTGTGTTTAAAAAGAAAACTGTAAAAGGCATCCAAAGGAAACTCAACCTGATCTAAATTAGCCTGTTTTAGCACAAACCTATCCACCTTCAATTGTAGTGATTAGCATGAAAGTGTGTTGTACTGTCAGAACTGCCAGTATATGTAACGAAATTAAGTTAGCAGTAAAGTGAGATCACATTCAAGGTAATAACTTTAAATTTTAGTACTAAACTTCAGTCAAGGCAATCTTTTTTTATAACATATAGTAGAAGAGAATAGAATTTTAGAACTGGAAGATATCTTAGTCTGGCCCCTTCATTTTACAGAAATGGCTGTAGAGACTAAGTAACTTGCCTGAGGTCACTAGTTAGTGGCAGAATAATTAAAGAAATTCTGATGTTTTGATCCTCAGTCTGGAGATTCTTTTCTCAAAACAATGCTGTCTCCCTTCATATGAATCAAATCTTTTTCTCTCCCTACTGCTTTTCCATTAAGAATAATACCTCTGGAAATTTGGAAAACAATATGGGAGAGATTAGGTTTAGATCAACATCTCACACCCTACACCAAGATAAATTCAGAATGGGTGAATAACTTGAATATAAAGAAGGAAACTATAAATAAGTTAAGTGAACACAAAATAGTATACCTGTCAGATCTCTGGGAAAGGAAAGATTTTAAAACCAAGCAAGAGTTAGAGAAAATTACAAAATGTAAATTAAACGGTTTTGATTATATTAAGCTAAAAAGCTTTTGTAAAAACAAAAACAATGTAGTCAAAATCAGAAGGGAAACAACAAATTGGGAAAAAATCTTTATAACAAAAAACTCTGACAGGGGTCTAATTACTCAAATATACAAGGAGTTAAAGCAATTGTATAAAAAATCAAGCCATTCCCCAATTGATAAATGGGCAAGAGACATGAATAGGCAATTTTCAGGTAAAGAAATCAAAAGTATCAATAAGTACATGAGAAAGTATTCCAAATCTCTAATAATTAGAGAAATGCAAATCAAAACAACTCTGAGGTATCACCTCACACCTAGCAGATTGGTTAAAATGAAAGAAGGGGAGAGTAATGAATGCTGGAGAGGATGTGGCAAAATTGGGACATTAATGCACTGCTGTGGTGGAGTTGTGAACTGATCCAGCCATTCTGGCTGGCAATTTGGAACTATGCTCAAAGGGCTATGCCTGCCCTTTGATCCAGCCATACCATTGTTGGGTTTGTACCCCAAAGAGATCATAAATAAACAGACTTGTTCGAAAATATTTATAGCTGCACTTTTTGTGGTGGCAAAAAACTGGAAAAGGAGGGTATGTCCTTTGTTTGGGGAATGGCTGAACAAATTATGGTATATGCTGGTGATGGAATACTATTGTGCTAAAAGGAATAATAAACTAGAGGAGTTCCAGGTGAACTGGAAAGACCTCCAGGAACAGATGCAGAGTGAAAGGAGCAGAGCCAAAAGAACATTGTACACAGAGACTGATATACTATGGTAAAATCGGATGTAATGGACTTCTGTACCAGCAGCAATGCAATGACACAGGACAGCTCTGAGGGATGTATGATAAAGACCCACATTCAGAGGAAGAACTGCAGGAGAGGAAACATATAAGAAAAACAACTGCTTGAACCCATGGGTTGAGGAGGACATAATTGGGGATGTAGACTCGAAACTACCACACCAATGCAACTATCAACAATTTGGAAATAGGTCTTGATCAATGACACATGTTAAAACCAGTGGAAATGTGCATCGGCCATGGGTGGGGGGTGAAGGGGAAAGTAGGAGCTTGAATCATGTAACCAGGTTAAAAATGAATATTAATAAATGATTAAAAAATTAAAAAAAAAGAATAATACCTCTATGTAGGGATAGGTCATGGACCTGTGATTTCACTGGTAAAGGGGATATGGTGAGGAGCCCATCTCAACCAATGCAGGTTGGCACCTTCTCTGAATCTTCTAGTCTTAGAGAGTTGTCTAGAAAACTGTGAGCTTAATCCTTGAATCACCTAGCCAAAGGTGGCGCTTCCTGGCTCTGCGGCCAACTCTCCCTGTCTTAGATATTTCCAGTCCATCTTCCACTTAGCTGCCAAATTGCCCAGGATTGACCATGTCACCTCTCTACCCAAAGAACTCCAATGGCTCCCTATTACCTCCAGAATCAAATGGAGCAACATTCTCTGTTAGGCTTTCAAAGTCCTTCCCAATCTACTCCCACCTATCCTCCCAATCTTCTTCTTACACTATAACTCCTCGTATTTGTGCCCCCCCCCTCATTACAATATGATCTTCTTGAGGGCAGGGGCAACCCTCAAGAAAATGAGAAATTATCCTACCTATATTATTGAAGACTAATATTTTAAGCTAATATTCTATGCATGTCATCAAATATAATTTCCTCCTTAATAATTATGATTTCTTTGAAATAATAAAATCCTTAAATTTTATTAAGATATGCTCCAGTGAATTTTATATCAACATATGTGCTGAGCTTAATCCTCAAGTGTTTTAAATAATGACATTAAGCATAAGAGAAGAAAATATGAGAAATTAGATACATGGATCTTAGATTCTACAAGTCATTGAGTGATCATAGGATCATAGATCTAGAGCTGAAAGGGATCTCAAACCCTCTCATTTTAGAGATAAGGAAACAGTTCCACAGAGTACCAGAAAGTAACTTGCCCAAGCCCACACAGTAGTGACCATCGGATATGGGATGAAGCAACTGACTTAAAAAAAAAAATTCTTACCTTCTGATTCATAATTGATACTAAATATCAATTTGAAGACTGAAGAGCAATAAGGACTAGGCAGTTGGGATTAAGTGACTGGTTCAAGGTCACATAGCTAGGAAGTGACTCAGGACAGATTTGAACTCAAGACCTCCCATCTCTAGGCCCGGCTCTCAATCCAATGAGCCACTTTGCTTCCCTTCAACTGACTTTAAAAAAATGGTTTCGTATGATCATGTATTTTAATTGGAAATCTATTAACTTATTCAAATTTGACAATAACAAAATAAATTTAGTTGAAAAAAGTGAAAACTCCTATACACTTCAATATTTCTAAAATATGGAAATTTATCTACACATTCTTATCCAACACAAGTATTCTAGCTATCTTGCTGTAAATCCTGTATGGAAGGTTGACTTGATGTACTTTACTCTTGATTTCCTAATTATATGAATACCAGTGAAGCAAATGGGTTATTTCTGTAATCCTTTGCTCTTGCTATGTGACTCTCTATTCCCATTTTTCCTTAGTAATACATCTTTTCAATGTTTTAATCCTTATTATTGCCTGAAAGTCACTATTGAGAACCCTATATTTGTCCATTTCATATCTGTCTCTCTATTACCTTTAAGTGCTGTACAATTTTGATTCTTTTTTGATGGTCATGCCATACATTCTGCTATAGTGTTCTGTTGGACTGCTGGGTCTTGCCATCAAAACCCTTGTGGGGTGCATCGCACTGACTTTCTGAGACCGATGATTTTCCCTTCCTGTTTGTGTTGCCTATCTGTGTTATCTGTGAGCTCCTTAAGGACAGTGAATAGCTTTCTTTTTTATTTGCATTTAAATGCTTTTTTCAGTTATTTTCAGTTTTTTCATTCATTCTTCAGATTATAGAATTCAGAAGTACAGTATGATTTGTAATAGATAGGGTGCTGAGCCTAGAATCACCTTTCTAAGTTCAAATCTGGTTTCCTTTACCAGCTGTGTGATCCAGGGCGAGTCATTTAACACTGTCTCCCTCCGTTTTCTCATTTATAAAATGAGCTAAAGAAGAAAATGGCAAACCACTCTAGGATCTCGACCAAGAAAATCCCAAATGGAGTCATACACATGACTGAACAACATCTGACACTAAGTGAGTTACTTGACCTCTCAGCTAGTCATCTCAGTGGATAGAGCCCTGGGTCTAGAGTCAGGAAAACCTGAGTTCATATCAAGCTAGCTGTGTGACCCTGGGCAAATCACTTAGCCTCTCACAAAATGAAATAATATTTGTAAAGTTCTTTGCAGATCTTCAGATATCATATAATTTTGTGTAGCTAATATTACACTGTAAACTGTTGACTATTAGCATTTCTTCCAATAACACTGTGGGGAAAGTAAGTTATTTTTAAAAATGTATGCATATTTCCTTTTTTTAAAAATCCTTACCTACTGTCAGAATTGATACCAAGTATAAGTTCCAAGGCAGATGAGTGTTAAGGGATAGGCAATGGGAGTTCAGTGACTTGCGCTGGGTCACACACCTAGGAAGTGTCTGAGCTCAAATTTGAATCTAGGACCTCCCGTCTCCAGGCCTGACTCTCAATCCTCTGAACCACCTACTTATCCCTGATTATATTTTTCAACTTTTCTACATTAGTTGCTTCAAAAATGAGGACAAGGGGCAGCTGGGTAGCTCAGTGGATTGAGAGCCAGGCCTAGAGACGGGAGGTCCTAGGTTCAAATCCAGCCTCAGACACTTCCCAGCTGTGTGACCCTGGGCAAGTCACTTGACCCCCATTGCCTACCCTTACCACTCTTCCACCTATAAGTCAATACACAGAAGTTAAAGGGTTTAAAATAAAAAAAAAAAAAAAAATGAGGACAAACTTAGTTTTCTAGCCTGCAGGCAAATGGACATAAGTCTAATCATTCTTTTGTGAGACTACCCTGCCAATGTCATGTTTTCCTGTGCATAGCACTTCTTCATAGATTGTGTGATCAATCTTGACTATTGAAGGGCTAATCCAAGTCTGGCACTAGAAAAAAATAGGGAAGAAAAAGACAATCTTCTACCCAAGTCTCTCCTTTCTGGGTCTTGATGGAGATCCCCTATTCCTTTCAGGAGCTAATGTTCCCATGTTCTCTGTCCCCTAGCAAAAACTGTGCTAACTAAATGATGAGAACCTTATTTTTTCTAAAATTTAAGTTGAAAAATGTTACTTTCCCAACAGGTATTTTTACTTTAACAGGACTTCGATCATAGGAACTTGTCTTTAGAGGTAGCATTTCAGAGACCAGTGATCTTGTAAGGGGAGATCTGTTCTGTTTCCCTTAAATTATACCACATGTGAAATCAACCATTCTGTGTTAAAATTAGAGTTCTCTATTTCAATTAAGCAGAGAAGGTGGTGGCTGAGCAGAGGTGGACTGTTCCCTTTAACCTACTGTCACCTCCTCTTCCTTTAGCTGGACAAACTTCCAACATAGCATTTCCCAAACTAATTATGCCCCAGAATACTTTTGGGATTGAATTTATAATAATGGAATCTATAGTTAATCAGGAGTGAGGTCTGTGGGTAACTGAGATACAGTAAATTGGGAAATTTGGTGAGAAAAATAGAGGAAAGTAAGCTTATCTTTATGCCCAGAAATTGTCCCATGTATTAAACATGTGGGCATGTAATTTCATATTAATATTTTAGAGAGAAATAATTGAAAGTTTCTCATGGAATCCCCATAACCATTGCAAAAAAGGTTAATAGTTCTAAAGAAGAGGGATTAGGGAATGGCACTGAAGTAGATTAGAAAAGATTAAGTTTTGTTTTAAAATCCTTCCTTTCTGTCTTAGAAACAAGTCTAGGCAAAGAGGGTTAGTGACTTGCCCAGGATCACACAGCTAGGAGGTGTATGAGGTAATATTTTAACCTAGGACCTCCCATTTCCAGGCCTGGAAGTTCATCTAGCTAGATACTCCTAAAAAAGATTTAAGTTTTAATAATCTTAATGGACTTCTCTACTAGCAGCAATGCTAGGACATTTCAGAGGAACAATTCAGAGGAACTTGTGAGAAAGAATGCTGTCCACATCCAGAGAAAGAACTGTGGGAGCAGAAATGCAGAAGAAAATCCTATGATTGATGACATGGTTCAATGGGGACATGACTAGAGATGTAGACTTTAAATGATCACTCTGTTGCAAATATTAATAATATGGAAATAGGTCTTAATCAATGATACATGTAAAACCTAGTAGAACTGCTCATTAGCTATGGGAGTGGGGAGGGAGGAAGTGAGGGAAAGAACGTGAATTATGTAACCATAGGAAAACAGTCTAAATTAAACAAACAAACAAATAAATAAAAGATTTAGAAATGGAAGGAACCAACAGAGTTAGTAAATCCAACTCCTTCATTTTACAGATGAAGAAACAGAAGTTAGGAGACTTGCTCCAGGTTATAGTAAAACACCACTGGGACTCAAACCCAAGTTCTCTGACTCCAAATCCCAGGACTTTCTCCATCACTATTATCCCTGGGAGGAGGCAGCCATGAGGTATTGTGGAAAGAGCACTGGATCTGGAATCAGAAGACCTGAGTTCAGATACTTACTATTTATATAATCTTGGGAAAGTCACAATCTGTTTTCCTCCCCTGTAAAATGGATGAGGTTAAGGTGCATGTGTGTTGGTCTGAATGAGGTAGAGGTCCCTCCCAACTCTAGCTCTATGCTAGCTGATGGTCAGTGACAGGCAATAGAAACAACTAAGAATATAGCATACATACTTGTTTGTTTGATATTCTGTCATTCTGGTAGCCACTAAAATATGGCTAACAAAGCTTAAAGGGTAGTACTTGGTTCTCTGCCAACTCTCTGTAGCCATTCTCACTCAAAAAGTACTCTTGATCATATCATCTCCTGAATCTAGAATAGACTATGCCCCTTGTTCATTTCTGTCTTCTAAAATTACTTCCTCCTTTTAAGACCTAATGCAGGACATAGTTAGGTGGCTCAAAGGACAGAGAGCTAGGACAGGAGATGGGAGGTCCTGGATTCAAATTTGTACTCAGACACTTCCTGTGTGATCCTGAGCAAGTCACTTAACCCCAATCTCCTTGCCCTTACTGCTCTTCTGCCTTGGAACCAATTCTTATTATCAATTCTAAGATAGAAGATAAGGATTTTTTTTTAAAGGTAATATATCAGCTTGGCTTTCTCTTAGGTAATTGAAAGCACTCTAGACTTCTACCACAGTAGCCTCAAAAGAGAAGCAATCAAGCAAAATACATTTTTAAAATTTTTTCAGCAATATTATTAACAAAGGAAACGAATCCATTGTGCCACAGATTATCAAGAATGAATTCTCTTCTTTGCTAAGTGAAGTAATAGGACACTTCTATACTGTCGTATGAGCATCATTTGATAAAGTATTAATTTTTTTAAAAACCTAAAATTTGGAAATAGGGACAAAGTTACACTGTTCAGTTCTTCAATTGATGTTTCATGCTTAGAATTAGCTGGATTTGATTTTAGATGATAATCTGAGTTTCCAACTTTTCACAGATATTTACAAAGTAAATGTCTCAAGCACTTTATCATTCTTCCTTTCCAGGATTTATTGTTTTATCCCTTTCCACTCTACTCTCCCAGGGATTTTTTCTGCTACTAAAATGTTTAATTTAACCTTGTTTTTAAAAAACATCTCACCACCCACATTTTAAAAAATGAGACTTTTTTTTATATCACTATTGTTGCAGTCTCTCTCTGACTAGACTGGACTATAAGCCCTGCCTATTAATGACTCCTCCTATGCTCCCCTTTTTATATGCCTTTGCACTGCCAGCTCCTTTAATCTGAAATGGACTTCTTTCTCACTGACGCCTTGCACAATCTTCCTTCAAAACACTATTCTTCTGGGTCTCCCAGCTCTCTGCCTCCCCATTCTTACTGTTTTCTCCCTCTTCAAATTATTTTTTATTTATTCATCTGCATTCATGTTGAATACTCTCAGGAGAATGTAAGTTCCTTGCGTGCAGGGATCATTTAATTTTTTTGTCTTTGTATCCCCAGCATTCAGCTCAGAATCTTATATATTGTAGGCACTTAATACATATTTGCTAAATTTAACTGAATTTATTGTGAAGCCTTGAACTCTACCTAATATCTTAAAAACTGTGATTTATCTAAAGATTTCACCTCCCTAAGAAAACCAAATCGAAAACACTGCCTAATCCCACTGAGCCTTTCTCTGGAGGGTACCAGAGCAGAGCATGGTTACCCAGACACAGACTTTGTCTTTCCTGTTTAATTATTTCCCATCTGAAACCCTACTTTCCAAACAGTAAGGAATTCCCCAAAGCTCTTCAGTTAAGAGTGCTACCCAATCTCTGAGTTATACAGTTAGGTCCTGTGTGCTTTGAACAGACGGTGCTCACCAAACTATCTTAGGGGCCACTGGTAGGCAGCCCAGGAATGGTTTCTGGCAATGCAAACCAGTGACGTTCAGATCATGGCTCTGAAACCATACATTCAACCTTCTCCTTAAGACCTCAATTTTCTAGACTGAAATGTCACAAAATACTGGAGTGTATCAGACTTGCATTTATCAGGCAGGTTTTGTTTTTTTTTAATAGGCATTGATAATGTGGCTCCCAAGTCACAAAATTGAGACTACCACTGCACTAACTATTTCCTTACCTGACCTATGGCTCTTGCTCCATTTCTTTCCTCTCAAAATAAGTGCTTTAAAATTATTTTTTTTCAATTACATATAGAAATAATTTTTTTTACAAATTTTCTCTGATATTTTTTGAATTCAGATTCTCCTTCTCCCTCCTGTTCCCCAAGGTGGTAAATGGTCTGCAACAGAATAAGTGATTTTAAAAAAAAGTTTACATTTGGATAGCACTTTATAGTTTACAAAATGTTTTTCCCCCTCAACAATCCTGAGAAGTATGTGGCTCACATGTTATTGTTCTTATTTTATGGATGAGCCAACTGATATGAAGAGGGACTAAATGACTTGTCCAGGGACGCACGGCAATGCTATGACAATAACTGAAGTATTTTGCCTCCAAATCCAGGGCTCTTTTCACTTCAACATTCTTCCTCTCTATTGTACAATTCTAGTCTAAAAGATCTGATTCATATCTTTGAGGGGGAAGAGAATAGAACAGAAGTTAAGAAATTATGATCTTTATGGTGGTTATTCAGTCATTTCAGTCATGTCTGACTCTTTGTGATTCCATTTGAGGTTTTCTTGGCAAAGATACTGGAGTGGTTTGCCACTTCTTTCTCCAACTCATTTTACAGATGAGGAAACTGAGGCAAATTGGGTTATGTGACTTCTCCAGGGTCACATGGCTAAAGAAAGAAAGAAAGGAAGGAAGGAAGGAAGGAAGGAAGGAAGAAACAAAGAAGGAAGGAAGGAGGGAGGGAAAGAAAGAAAGAAAGAAAGAAAGAAACAAACAAACCTAATTGGATGACCAGAGTTCAGTGGAGATGAGGAGGCTTGAGTTAAAATTCACACTTCCACAGCACAAGTCAGTGCTGTTATAAGTCAAGATGCCATGGAGTCCATGACATAAGAAAAGGGGTAAGAAACCCAGAGTTCAGATGATCTCTAAGATTTCTTGAAGATATATGGCTTTTATCACTCATGTTCTAGAGTAGTGATGGCAAACCTCTTAGAGACCAAATGCCCAAATTGCAATCCTTACACACAGCATGTGAGCCACCCCCTTACCCCAGTAAGTGCTCCTATTGGGTTGCTGGGCAGAGGGGAATGTGATGTGAAAAAAGTCCTGAGGTGAGGTAGAGAGGGGGAAGGGAACAGCCCCTTTGACACATGTACCATAGGTTTGCCAACATGGCTCTAGAGGGTTTTTTTTTTGTGAGCATGTGTATGTCCTTCATAGTAGAAAGAAGTGCTCCAATTATTGTAAATAAGTTATTAATTGATAGATAATGTTATAAATGGCAACTGGGTAGCACAATAGAAAGAGAGCTAGGCCTGGAGTCAAAAAAGACGTAAATTCATAGCTGGCCTCAGACACTTACTAGCTGTGTGACCTTGGGGAAAGTCACTTAACTATGTTTACCTCAGTTTCCTCATCTGTAAAATGATTTGAAGAAGGAAATGGCAAACCACTCCAGTTTCTTTGCCAAGAAAACCCCCAAAGTGCAGTCATGATGAGTCAGATAAGACTGAAAACAACTAAACTGTATAAATATCTTAATAACCAATCTCTTCCAAGAAAATTATTACTTCTTATTTCATTCTTGTTGCACATATTAGAATTTTCCTAAATATCTCTCATCTGTCAGTTTCACACCTTTCCTTGGGATTTGAAGCAGTAGCAATCTGTAAACAAATGTAATAAAAGAGCATCACGGAGCCAATTCTCTTAATTCTTAAGCTTCAAAGAAAGTTTCTTCTCCTTATCTCTGACTAGAACATTCACTCCCTCATTTCCCCACAAAGAACATCCAACAATGAAAAGCCTAGTGTCCAGGAGTTGGGAGAGTAAGGCTATATAGGAAGAATCTACTCCAGTGTAAAAGGAGAGTACTTCACCCCATCAATGAGATAATACTTGTAATGGGCTTAGCATAGTGTATGATATAACAGAGGCCATATGTATGCATATTTCCTTATCTACTTCCTCTTCCCACATCCCATAAATATTTACAGTGTGTCTGCTACTGTGCTAAGTTCTGGGGATACAAAGAGGCAAAAACAGCTCTTGCCTGCATAAGCAGGCTTGTCAAGAAAACTTGTTATGAATACTAAACTATAGCTATATAAAGGGAACTTGTGGAGGGGAGAAGGAAGCTTGAGTTAGATGGTGTAGATAAATATGCACACTGTCGATAAGGGACAACTCCAGGATAATTATTTGTGTGTGACTATACCAAAACCTTAGGACAGTTAGATTTGAAAAATGAACTTTATATGTCTCCATGGAAATTTCGAATAAAAGCAATTGCTTTCAGGAAAAAAAATGGTTGGTTCTCTCTTCACCGTGATGTTTTCCAAAGAAAATGTGTAAAAAGCTTGCTTTTTCTTTTTTCTCCCAAAAGAACCTAATTTGAACCTTGTTCTGAGTGCTAGACTTAGTACAAAGAGAGTGATTGGTTTAGAGTCAGTTAAGTTTGAAGTAGTCTGTGCCTCTGAAATTGGCCCTTTCTCTACTAACCCTTTATGGAATTTTAAAAAGTACACTTCGTGAGATTCTAACAGTCTACAATTTTAAGAACTTTGGTTTTTTTCCCCTTCCAGATCTAACCAGGTGAATCTAATCTAGGTGAATTAAATAGTATCCAGATAATACACTGTTAATCTGGCTTTTTTTTTCTTTTCATAGAAAAGAGAATCTTCTTAAATCTGAATCTTAATTCTGTCCGTAACTCAATAAAAGTAAAAACTGTGATCAGCTTGTGCAGAGATGAAAATGGGAAGGAGAATGGGTGCATTTAGAAAACTCTATTTTTTATAAAAGGGAAAAAATGTGCATCTTTATTTTCACTAACCTCTGAAACTTAGCATTTCCTTCAATTATGACTATAGACATTACACCACAGTAGTATTAAGAGAACCTATGACTTTGTTTTTTGTTTTTATTCAGCCTCTTCCTCCCCTCCCTACACCATAAAAGGCATCATCTGGCAAAGATTATGTCTTTCAGAAAGCTCTTTAAAATCTGCCTAGTGCTTGCTTTCTGTCTATACCACTACTCAACTCTTATTGAGAGATTATGAACAACGAATAACTGCTGAATCAAGATCTGAAAAAAGAGACAGGTACAAAGGAGGAGCCATTGAACACAATGAAAGGCAATGATAAATAGGCATTAAGACTCTGGGGCCACGTATGTCATCAGTACTAATAAGAAGAATCACACAGACTATTGTATGTCTTGAAAATGTAATGTTCTGATTCCTAATCAAAGGTCTTGCTTGGTTACTGATTGCATTTGAGAGGTCCCCAGGTGATAGGGACCATGATGTACAAATATACAGGCTCAGTATTGGGCTCTTTTTCTCAATACAATTTCTTTTTGGTCATCTCATCAGTTCCCACTGGTTTATTAATCATATCTATAACAGATAATTCTGGGGTATATATATATATATATATATTTTTTTTTTTTTAAATCCTGGGACTCCATTCTAGGAGCATAGGGCCACAACCAGTAGGCAATGGGTCACTCAGGGTCACCCAGCTGGGAAGTGTCTGAGCCCGGATTTGAACCTAGGACCTTTCGTCTCTAGGCCTGGCTCTCAATCCACTGAGCTAGCCCAGCTGCCCCTACTTTAGGTTGCAGTTTCTTTAGCAGATGTAGTTTTTTTTTTTACAGGGTGGGGTTGCTAGCCCCACGCCCAACCCTCCTCCTTTTTCATCCGGGCTAGGGACCGTCCTTAGCCCAGGAGTGGTAAGGGTGGGCGATAGGGGTCAAGTGTATCCAGTGTTAATCTTTCTCTTGTATTTCAATCTTGCATTTCCAACTGCCTGCTGAACATGTTCACCAAGTTGTCTGTAGACCTCGCAATTCCATGTGTTCAAAACAGAGCTTCACTATATTTTCTCCCAAAACTAACTCTTTCCCCAAACCTCTCATTTTCTTCTGAAGGTACCAGCATCTTTCTGGTCTTCTGGGTTCCCAACCTTGGAGACATCCTTGCTGTTTTTCTCTCCTTTCTCTCTTTTTCCACCATCAGTTGCCATGGCTCATCTGTTCTACCTCCATAAGATTGTGTGCTCTTCTGTTCACTTATACACTTTCTACCTTGTCAGGACCCCATCATCTCTCACTTGGATTACTTCAATAGTCCTACATATGGTCTCAGTGCTTTCAATTGTTCCCTTCCCTGATCTATCTTCCATATAGTTGCTAAACTGATATTTCTAAAACATCAAACTATCCATGTTATACCTATATCTCAAAATCTTCATTGGTTCCTTACTATCTCCATGACAATACACATGTTCACACATGCGCACGCGTGCACGCACACACACACACACACATACACAGCAATTAAAGTCCTCTAGAAAATGACTCCAGTCTTATTTTATATCATTCTCCTTAGTGTATGCTTCAGTCCTGTCAAACTGGCTGGCTGGCTGTTTCCCACTTATAACCTGTAAACTCCTGACTTTGCAGAGGCAGTGTCCTATGCCTGGAATGTATTCCCTTCAAATCTCAAAACTCCTAGCTTCCTTCAAAATACAATTCAGGTGCTGCCTCCTAAGATGGTCACTTTAAGAAAACTGTTTAAAGTTTTATGGATGACTTTCATTTTTAAATTAGATTCACTTTTCCCATTAACTGAGGCTTGCCTCCTTTATACATTGCTTAGTATAATTTTGCATATTTACTTATGTATACAAGTTGCATTTACCTCCAGTAAAATGTAAACAAACTCCTTAGGGCAGGGACTGTTTTATTTTCGTTTTTGTATCCCTACTGACTAGAACATAGCAGTTGCTTAATAAATGTTCCTTAAATCAAATTACTTCTTTTGTGTTTCAAGAAATCTTATGTTAATAGAATAATTTCTTGCTTTCATTCCAAACCCAACTTAGCCCTAAGCATTGGGTAAATGACTACCTATAAGGAATGATTTAAGAGTGGGCTTTACCAGGCTAACTTTGGATGACTTCCCTACTATTCTGAAATTTCCATCATTAAGAGTCCATGAGAGGCAGCTAAGTGGCTCAGTGGATAGAGAACTAGGCTTAGAGACGGGAGGTTCTGAATTCAAATCTGTCCTCAGTCCCTTCCTATTTTGTGTGATCCTGGGCAAGTCACTTAACTCCAGTTGCCTAGCCCTTACCACTCTTGTGTCTTGGAACTGATACTTAGTAGTAACTCTTTAAAAAGAAACAAACAAACCCTTACCTTCTATCTTAGAATCAATAAAAAGTCACAGCACTAGTACTAAAATAAACATAAGAGGCCTAAGGAAAATATATTTGTCCCTGGGAATGAAGGGAATGAGGTGATGTGCCTTTCCTCCTCCCATATATAGATATAAAAATTATCTGAATTGATATGAAAATTAACCCAATTGGAGATGATGATATGAAGGAGAGATTGCAAATCAGTTGCCTATGAATAAATAGTAGCATATCATATCAACTAACTCATAATAGAAGATTGGAGGAATGAGATACAGTTAAGTTCCAGTGGAAAGGGGAGGTGAGGCACAGTGGAGAATAGTCTTGGGGGAGCTAGCAAAGAAGCTAGTATAACAGCTAATGGGGAAAAGGGTAGGGAAAGATGGAAACGTCTCAGATGAGGGTGAGGGATTGTTGAACAAGGAGGGCACAGACTAGGGGAAGTAGGTCAAGGCAGGGACCAATGAAATACCTGGGTCAAGCACTAAAGATGGACAGCTTACTTTTATAATTTTGGCATAGAATCTGTTTTAAGATATATTTAACTTCTGCTAGCTACTTCCTGATGTGTCTGAAACTTAAATTATCTGTAGGTAAACAACATAGGACACAATACTAATGAATCTTTTGAATAGTGTTCCAATAGCCTTTTTAAAAAAAAAACAAAAACCCTTACCTTCTGTCTTGGAGTCAATAGGGGTCAAGTGACTCACCCAGGGTCACACAGATAGGAAGTATCCGAGGCCAGATTTGAACCCAGGACCTCCCATCTCTGGGTCTGGCTCTCAATCCACTGAACCACCCAGCTGCCCCCCACCAATAACTTTTTAATTGGAAACATTCCTCCTTTTTCCCTGGAGTCCCTTAGAAAACTACAATCCAGAAAAATATGTTATCATAGTTCCAAAGTATTTCCTCCCCAATCCTGAAATGTACTTTCTGCAAACATGCAGTCCTTGGGCACGAAGAGTGGGCACAAACTTAAGGCATAATGATATTAAGACCCACATGTGGAGAACACATATAGCAAGGGCAATAACAACAAGAAAAGAATATGTATCAGGGAAACCTGGCCAGCTGAGGAAAACATGAAGAAAGAAAAGATAGGCTTATATCTTTTGTCTTAACCATACTTTGGAACCTCAGACAGTAATCTTTAAATTACAATGAAAATGTGATCCTTGAAACTGGGCAAGAAACCCTACTTCTAAAAACAGGTAAGTTCTGAAAATACTTTTTTTGTTTTTTATAATTTTCATAAGATCAAAAAGTTAATTGGATTCCCAAAGATATAAAATAACCTGATAGTTTTCTTCCCACCTATCCTCTACCACATACAACTTAGGAAGGTATATCACAAATCAAATCCTTATCTAAAAAAAAGGTTCTTCCCAGTTTTAATTTTTCTTTTCTCACAGAGAGACCAGAGGACAAAGATAGTTTGAGGAAAAGTGAAAGGGAAGGACCCAAGCAAACTGAGAGTAGAGGAAGGTATCAGCAGAAGAGACTTGCCAAAAGTCTTTGGCCCGTGTTTCAAATATCCTGTTCTAGCCTTGCCCCTTCCCTTGTCTCACGTCCATCATTCTATTAGTTCCACATTCTGGCTGCTCTAGTAATGAACTCACTGGTCCAGAACACAAGTACCTTGTGATTTTACTTGAGTGCACTTGATTTGTTTTGTCCAGTAAGAAAACCAAACAAACCAGAACAAAAGTAAGTTTGGAATATGTAAAGTAGAAAGTTTATCAAAGACTTATTAATCTGAAGTTTTTTCCTATCTTAATTTCTTTCTATCCAAGATCTTAAAAAGTAGTTGATACATGAAATTATCCATCAAGGGGCAACTAGTGGCACAAAGAATAGAGTGCTAGGCCTAGAGTTGGGAGGGCCTGGGTTCAAATTTGACCTTAGACACTTCCTAACTGTGTGACCCTGGGCAAGTCACTTAATCCTGATTGCCTAGCCCTTGCTGCTCTTCTTTCTCAGAATCCATACTAAAATAGAAGGTAAGGGTTTAAAAAAGAGAGAGAGAAACTATCCTTAATGTAAACTCTTTTGTAAATCTTTTACTTTTTGTAAAACTCTTAATGTAAAATCTTTTACAATCACTAGAAATAATTGAATAGTGTTTCTCTAAAAGAACCAAAGGTGATTAGATGATATGTGTAAAGCAAATATTATTGTAAACCAATTAGAAAATGTTGGTCATATTTCATCTACCTTTTATAGATGACATTTAAGACAAATATTAGAAATATGATGACAATGTAAACACCTAAGAAAGAGAAAAGGTGACTAGGAATCATAGAAGATACTTTATAGCTATATCTTACCTTCAAAGGAAGTGATACAGTAGTCAAAAATAAACATTCTTACAAAAGGTAATTAAGTGGTAAATCACTTTACAACAGACTTCTATATTTTGTTAGAAAAAGATACTCAACCAGGGCAGCTAGGTAGCACCGTGGATAGAGTGCCAGGCCTACAGTTGGGAAGAACCGAGTTCAAATATGACCTCAGACACTTCCTAGCTACATGGCCTGGGCAAGTCCTGATTGCCAACCAATATTTCGTATCGATTCTAAGACAGAGGTTATGGGTTTAAAAATAAACACAAAACAAAGCTCTCCATAACCTGATGCTTATTGTCTGACTGTTTTAAGGTTTACAATGCATTTTGTTCACAACAAAGCAGTTGTGTTGTGTTGTGTTGTGGACCAGTGCAAACATTATTATCTTTATTTTGCAAATGAAGAAACTGAGATTATCTGAATGTTTAACTCTTTTGAAATATCTGTATCTTTTTAAACCTATAATAATACTGCCTTGCTTCCCCACTGCAGGTTGGCTACTTGATTTCCTTTAATTAGTGTTCTTGGACTACTAGAGATAGATGTTCTACCACATGTTGTGGTTACACACTAGACACCTCCTCAATCTATTCAACTGGAGCAAAATGCCTGGCTTTTTGCCCTTCCACATCTCTGTGGATCAATTCTTCTTGTCCTACTACTTCTCTTTAAACCCTCACCTTCTGTCTAAGAACGACTACTGGGTATTGGTTCCAAGGCCAAAGAGTGGTAAAGGTTAGGCAATGGGTTAAGTGGCTTGTCCAGGGTCACACAGCTAGGAAGTGTCTGAGGCCAGATTTGAACCCAGGACTTCCTATCTTTAAGGCCTGGCTCTCAACCACTGGGCCACCCAGCTGCCTCCTAGATCAGTTCTTCAAGATTAATCTTTTTGGTGCTCAAATCAGGTCACAACCTTAATACTTGATCAGTGACCCTCATGCATGTTTCACCTTGGATATGGTGTTTGTACAACAAAACCTTTACTAATTTGAGTTGTCTGTCAATGTGACGCTAATAAAAGTGAAGAGAGATATGGGAAGGAGGTCAGGGAGTGTGATGTGTGCAGATGGATTCACAAAATTGCTGAATCCTGTGAAGAAGAGCAAGTGTTGATATGACTACAAAAGCAAAGTCAGCTACTCACTCCCCTTGAGGCTTTTAAACACTTGAGGATCATTACTCTAGTATACTCCATTACTCCCCAGCAACACTCTACCAATGGACATTTCTGTCATGTGACTGCTCTCAAAGGATCTGTTCTACTCTCCAACCCAGGCAGAAACAACAGAGAAAAGAGGTCATTTTCTCTCTATCCACTCACCTTCTGACTATTCCACTGGGTTTTGCCTGAACTAGCAGATTCAAATATGCTCAGGAAGGCTTTTCCCAGCCCATGAGACCCTAAACGGATTCCTTAAATTGGTCCAGGTTTCCTTCAAGTGGCACAACTGTAAGTTGCTCTATTGTTTTTTGAACAGCTAGCATTATATGGCCACTTGGGAAAGTTTAGTTATGCCTGGCTAATCAGAAAGTTATTTCATTAAATATTATTAGTTCATATGTGTTACATTTAGAATATTAAGATACATGTGAAATAATCATCTATTATAATTTGTCTTCATTCTGTACTACTGATATTACCAAAACTAGCTTGTATAAAAAAAGAAAAAAAGTAAACCCTAACTCTAAAGGATTGAGAAAAATACCATCCACAACCTGAAAAAAATATTGTAACTCCATAAAATCTATGCAGGGAGAGAACAAAAGTCTAGAATTTCACCCAGGAAAAGAGACAAAGTTAATCCTTTAATACACTATTCAGTTTGAACAACTAAAAAGAATTACCCAGGCTTTAATTGTCCCTGGAAAAGATGAGAATCAGCTGACTAATGAATGATGCAATCACCCCATAAAAGCTACAAAAAATCTGGCAATGCACAAGGAGTTGGCAATGACAGCCAATGAAAAGATCTTTAAGCTATGAGTCAAGAAGCATGAGTTCTAGTCCTTATTCTTCTATTGATCATAAAAGCAACAGACTTGCCTCTTTTTTTTTTTTAACATTTTAAAACCCTTAACTTCTGTGTATTGACTCCTAGGTGGAAGAATGGTATGGGTGGGCATTGGGGGTTAAGAGACTTGCCCAGGGTCACACAGCTGGGAAGTGTCTGAGGCCGAATTTGAACCTAGGACCTCCTGTCTCCAGGCCTGACTCTCAATCCACTGAGCTACCCAGCTGCCCCTCTTTTCTTTTACTTCAGCAAATCTCTTAGCCTCTCTGGCCTCATTTTCATCATATATAAAGTTAAAATGGTAGATCTCTTAAGTAGTTTCTAACTCTAAATCTCATGGTATACATCAACTCAGTGCTTCCATTCTCACACCTATAAAATAAGAAAGGGAGTATGGACAGAGAGCTGGTTCAAAGTCAGGAATAGTTAGCATTTAAATAGGACTTGAAGGTTTAAAGCACTTCACTTGTGAACTCATTAGACCCTCACAACAAACCGGTGAGGTAGGTACTATTACTATCCCCATTTTACAGAAGAGGAGAGGAGGCAGAGAAAGATTAAAGGACTTGTCCAGTCATACAGCAAGCTTCTGAGCCAGGATTTGAACATACATGACTCCAAGTCCTGTGTTCTGTCTACTCTGTCATCTAGCTGCCAGGAAGACTGAGGTCCAAGTCCCATGTCTGATACATACAATCTGGATGACCATTGTAACCTCAGTGCTCTTGGCAACCCTGGGAGATGCTAAGTAGCCTCTTTGCTGGTAAAGGCAATTTCTTTTTCCAGGATTTCCTGTACTGATGACATCAGAGTTCCAGCCACTACCCCTACAATAAGATAATGATGGGCAAACTAATAGATAGAGAGCCTACCTAAGAACTTGGGAGATTGGGTTCAACATGCCATCCTTCCCTGAAAACTAGCTTGTGATCTGTGATTCTAGGCAAGTCACCTCTGTCTCAGGGCCCCAGGTAATTCTGACTCTAAATTGCAGAGCAGTATGGTATCTGTGTATGTTTGTGGGGAGGGAGGGGAGTTTCTTCACTATGATTTCCCCTATACAATAAAAGAAAAGGTCCAGACCCAAAATCAGAATATATCTACCTCCATCTATTTTGAATATTTTGAAGATGGCATGAGAAATATAAGGGGGGAAACTCCTACCTTTGAAACATGCAAATATTAGAGTGGCATGATTACTGTATCTTACTTGAATAAGAAACACTCAGAATACCAAAGATATTTTTACATTGATGAGTACATGATGAATTTATACTTTAGTTAGTAATTGTGTTATTTGTAGGATTTGCCACTGTTAGAACTTTAGGCTTTGTTTGACTGACATCAAACTGTGAGAGCTGGAGATCTTTTCATAGCACTCATGCAAAACACACACACTCATACAACCATGGAAAGAAGAATCCTTCAAGAAGGGGCAAAAAGGTTTATTCTACTGGTTCCCTCAAGTTCATACCCAACATAATGATTTGTTCAATTGCAATAGTTATTTTTATGAAGATAACTTTCCCCTTTTTTATTTTAATAGGGTGGCAACTAAGCTTATACAAAAAAATCTGATAATAGATTTCATGTAATTATTTACTTTAGTCTGATTTGGACTACTGTCAATAGAAGGCAAAGGTCTGAAAGTTCAATGATGTTGCTTTAAATCACTCATCTAATGTATTCATTATACTTCAACCTTATTCTCAATTAATGTTTTTTTCTATGTTTCAAAGGGTAAGTTCAACTTTTCTATATTAAGTGGAAGCACCATTTCAGCCTACAGAAGATGTCCAAGGCATTTGTTCTAGTACTTTGTTGTAAAGGTTTTACATGGGGGTTTGTTTAAAAAAAAGTTTATTTTTTTAACTTCACTTTTTTAAAAGTTAAAAAAGTCTCCTTTTCTCTACAATATTCTTATTTTACTTTATTGGCTAGGGTATAATGAAAACAAAAAAAAATTTAAGCCATATTTCTACCTTTAAGATTTGTAGAGCACTTTCTCTAAAATGATCTCGTGAGGTTCATCATAAAAGTTTTGTCCCTATTTTACAGATGAGGAGACAGAGGCTAAAGTGAAGTTATCTAGCCTGCATGACATAGCTAAGAGGTAGGAGCTGAGATTCCCACACAAGTCTCCTAACTCTAGGTTTAGAGTTCTTTCCAGTAAACTACACAACCTCTCAAAAATTTCTGTTTGTACCAGAAGGAGTATTTATCAATCAGATTCCTCCATTAGATCATTTGAATACACTCAGTAGTGAAGGTTCGGTTTCATGATCCCAAAGAAAGATTTTGTTCTGCACTAAATAGGGATCACTCCATCATTTCCTCCATCTTGGCTATACCCATGCTTCTCTTCCCTCTACCTCATTTCATGACATTCATTTACTGCTCCCAAGTCATCCTCATTCTGACCCATTTCCTTGGTGGCCTTACTCCTGGTTCTGTGACTATTGCTTCTGTGGAAAAAAAAAAAACAATATAAGCTTCCACAGCTCAGAGGTTAGGGACACAGTGCCTCAGTGATATGAAAAATCCATATTAAATTTTTTGGTCCTCCTTTCACACCAGAGAAGTCTGAATTTTTTCTTTTTCTTGCATGTTTATGGTGTCTATGTTATTAAAAGAAATGTTGATATCATACAATACTACATATATACATATATATTATGCATTTCTGAGTTTCTAAACTTCTTCTGTGTCATCTGATGACCTTTGTAAAACTCTCCCCAAAATTCTCATTTAATTTCTTATTCTGACTCATCTTGGTGGAGAAAGTTGAGATATTGAAGGGATATCTGTATGAAAATAACTGGCCCAAGAGAAACTAACTCTCAGTAGGAGACAGTAGCAGGATTCTTACCTGCCTGTTCCTTCCTCTAGTTTAAGGATAGGGGATTAAATGAGTCAGTCAATCAAAGACCTACCCTATTTAAGGTAAAAGATAAGATATGCCCTCATACTTCAGTCCACAATCTATCAGAGGTGTGGACGAGACTTTTAACTAAGTGGGAAAAATCCCAATCAATTTATTTTTTTCATTATTTTTTAAAATTTAGAATATTTTCCCATTGTTCCATGATTCATGTTTTTTCTTACCACCCCCCCTTATGCAATTCCACTGGGTTTTACATGTATCATTGCAATTTAGATACTTCTTTAGAGCCATTGGATCAACTGGAGTGACATTGCACAGTGGCACTGAGCTGCTTGAAGAAACTAGGCAGGGTGCTCGGAGTCATCTATAACATAGTGAGCCAGTTTATAACCCATTGGGAAGTAAAGAAGAGAAAGAAGCCAAGTCCCTGAGAAGGAACTGCTTGAGATGAATAAAAAGTGGGGAAGAACCTGGTTTTGGCTTCAGTCAAGCCCTCTCTTCGCTGAAGGAGGACCTGCTTCACTTTCAAAGGATGGGGAAGATGTGGACTTCATATCAGCATCCTAACAGGAGTGGCCAATTGGATTCAAGGTTCTACAATGAGCCCAGCAGAAAAAATGCAGCATGTTCCAGAGGAATATCCTGAGGATTCTAGCAAAAGACCTTTCAAGAGCTATGAGCTACTTTTCTGGCAACCCATGCTCTAAGACAAGGAGTGCTGCTTTCCCCTGGAATCTGTGTATACTTGTGAGAATATGCTATAGACTTCTGGAAGGATGCTTTGTACCAACAATGCCACCAGGCTAAATGCCTGTTTCTAAAAATTGACCAAAGCTGGCTAAGTGATATCAAAGGAAAATCAAAGGAAGAAGTACAATGATGGGGGTTTGTGAGCTACAACACTAGAAATGACACCTCCCTCCAAGGGTAGGGAGGATACTAGAGCCCTAAAGGGACAGTGAACTGCTGCTCTTCCAACCAGACTTAACAATGAGTAGGTGTTGGGAGAGTAGCCCAGAGCATATGCTATATTTGCAAAAATGTTGGTTAAGGAAATTTTTGCTTTAAAGCAAGTGCATCAAAGGGGACCAAGAAAAATAACTGAATTCACAAACTTCCCAAGATTCAAGTTAATAAAGAATCCCACTTGTCCACTAGATTTAGTGAGACCCATATTATATGGTATTTTGCCTCAAAAGATGTTTTCGTATTTTCTATATATTCAGACAATTTTCTGATGAAAATATAATCATGAAGAGAGGATTTCATTTCAACCTACTGTAAAAACTTTCTGCAATTTACTTTCTGCTCATTAGGACTAAGGTAGAGTTTGGGAGGGGGGCTATTTGACGCAAGCTTAGATCAGCATCAAATACAATTCTGAATTCTAGATCTCTAAGATATCTCAATACCTGAGTCCAGGCTAGATTTCACTGATGCATTATTTTTAAAAGTTCAGACAACAACAACATAATACGAAGGAATTGACCACATGTTATTCTTTACCTATTATTATGAAAAAAATCAGGTTTCAGCTTTGAAGAGCAGGTTAAGGCCTCTTTAAAGAAATGGTTCATTTTGCTGAGCTATAAAGAATTCTACTCTTATGTTTCCTTTTACTCATTTCAAAAGAATTTTTTAAAGAAAAGATTGCTATGTTGAATATCCTCAGGGTCAGTAGAACCAAACTTCATAGGGCTCTAATTAACATTAAGATTGTTTAGGCTAGGGTGGAGCTCAGAAATTTATATCATCTTCATGAAACAAAGAAATGACATCTAAAATTAAAGTGTAAATTATATTTTTGCATTTTAGTTAATAAGATAGTTTAAAATTAGGAGACCTACAATTCATCTTGAGCATCTCCTCTGAAGCTCAAACTGCTGCTTTGTCTTTTGTACACTATTCTTCATCAAGCTTTCAGTTCAATTCAATCAGCATCTATTAAATCACTACTGGATCTCTTAGAATAGTAGAATAAGTAATGGAAACTAGGAGTTTGGTCCATCTGAATTTGTCTACTACAGATTCTCAACTGTGCCTTGGCAATCCTTCCATTCTATCCCTATCAACTCCTTACTTCATTCCCCTTAGTGACTGTGATAAAACTTTTTAAAATTTACTCTCTTATCCACAATTATAAGATGGAGGCTACCTGATAGGATATCTCTCAGCTTTCCTCCTTCACTGTTCATTACTTGTCAGGATTATCACTCATGTTCTCCTGCCTTTTGGAAGAGAAATCCTTGATCCTCACTATGGCTAATTTCTCTCCTTCCATATCTGATCTGATTCCCTCTTGCTTTCTTTATGTTCTTGTAGGAGTCATTCTCACTTTCATATAGTTTTTATCTCACTTTCACCATTGGCTCCCTGCCATCTACCTACAAACATGCTAATCCTAAAAGTTTTTTTTGTGATCCAGTACCACCTTTTCCTCCCACTTACAGTCTCATTTCTCTCTGCTTGCCTTCATTGCTAAGCTTTTTTTAAAAAATAAAACAAAATTTACACTTGATACAATTAGTCCACTAGCTCCTCAAACCCTGGTAATGGAGTTCACAAAGCTTACCAGTAACCTTCTAATCATCAAATCAAGTAGTCTTTTCTCAGGCTTCACCTTCTGACCTCTCTGGAACTTTTGAGGATAATTGACCATTCCATCCTACCAGATATTCAGATACTCTTTCCTCCACTGATTTAAAATATATCATACTGGGGGCAGCTGAGTAGCTCAGTGGTTTGAGAGCCAGGCCTAGAGACGGGAGGTCCTAGGTTAAAATCTGACCTCAGACACTTCTCAGCTGTGTGACCCTGGGCAAGTCACTTGACCCCCATTGCCTACCCTTACCACTGTTCTGCCTTGGAGCCAATACACAGTATTGACTCGAAGACGGAAGGTAAAGGTTTAAAATATATAATATATATATCATACTTTCTTGGTTCTCCTCCTAGCTCTCTACTCTTCTGGTTCTGGATCTTCTCGACCTTCAGTGTGGGGACTTTGGCTTTGGTTTTCTTCCCTTGCCCCACAATCCATTCCCATGGCTTTCATTGTGACCTCTATGTAGACGATTTCCAAATCTTTGTCCAGCCCTGATCTCTCTTCTGAGTTTCAGACTTTGCATTTCCAACTGTCTACAGGTTATCTCTGCCTGGATAAGCCCACGGGATCCCAAACAAAATATGTCCAAAACTAAGTTCATTAGCTTTCACTTTCAAATTTTACTGTTTCTATCTTTGGCATTACCTTTCACTGTTTCCCAAGTTCATTAGTTTGGAACATCTTTTAAGTCTTTTCTCTTTCCTTACGTATGCCTGATCAATTCCTGAGTCCTCTTGAATTCATCTTGGCAATAGCTTTAGCATCCATTCCCTCCTACCTTTTCTTGCTACCATTGCCAGAAGTACAAGTATCATTACCAGAAATAACCACCCAATTGGACTACTGAAAGGTCCAAATACAAGACTCTTCACCTCTATTCTATACTGCTCCTCTTCCACCCCATTTATCAACAAAACTGCTGCCAGAATACTCTTTCTTATACATAGATCTGACTGTTTGCTTCTTTGACCAAAAAACCAAAATCCAAACAATTCTTATGCAAAGTTACAACTAGTAAAATAACTAATAAAATATGACTGTAAAGCATTTTACAAATAGAAAATGCTTAATAATAATGTGGAGCTTTATAGGGCAAGAATTTAAATTTTGCCATGGGATGACAGGGCTGCCCAACTTCTCTGTCATTCAAAATCCTCTACAAGCTCATCCGCTCTAACTTTTTAGTCTCTTATTACTCCCTTGCCTGTACTCTAACCTCTAGCAAAACTGGATAACTCACTGGCCTTCAATATAGTCTGGATTTTCCACTTCTAAGCCTTTTCTCAGTCTGTTCCCCATGCCTGAAATGGTTTTCCTTTATCCTGTTGAATTCTTACCAATCCTTTAAAAGCAAAATGCAGATGCTACTTCTTACTCCACTTATGCCCTTGTTGGTAATAACCTTCCTTTTCAGATCTCACATAGCACATTTCTTTGTAAGAGACTAATGCAATTATTACATATTATTATATGGCATAGTTAGTTCCAATGCCTTCCCCTCCTGAATCACTGCCTTGTCAGAGTAGAAGGGCTTGTATTGAGTTACAATTCAAATGAAATTATGAGCCATGTTATACAGGGTCACCCAAGATAGAAAGGTCACAATGAAGAGTTCTGAAAAAGGTGATCCACTGGAGAAAGAAATGGCAAACATCCCAGTATCTCTGCCAAGAAAACCCCATGGACAGTAAGCCTGGACAGACTTTCAGAGATAGTGGAGTACAGAAGGACCCAGTGTGCTATGGTCCACAGGATCACAAAGAGCTGGACATGATTGAGCAACCACCACCACCACCAATGTCTTATCTCCCTACTAGACTGAGTTCCTTGAAGACAGGGATTACATTTTGCCTCAACTTTGAATCTCTCATAGCACCTAGCACAACACTGTAAACCGTAGGTGCTTAATGGTTTTTGCTACTCTCTTAAAATGAAGTACTTTTTCAAACAGATGCCTGAAGAAGTCTCAAAACCACCTAGTTATTAAAACTCTCCTTCACTACTTTCAGTCTTTCCTTTATCAAATTACATTTTTGTTCCCCAATATTCTGTCTTCTATCTCCACTAAAGGACCTGTATGTCTGGAGCTGCCTTTTCCCAAAGACTTTCTTGAAATTTAAAAAGTACGTATAGTAAGGAGAAATCAACATGATTTTAATCCGTTTCATTCCACCATTCTGGGCGGGCAGGTACTCAGTGCCAACAGCAACAGAACAAGCTAAAGCCTCCTACAGGGCAGCCCTGTCATCCCATGCCAAAATTTAAATTCCTGCCCTATAAAGCTCCACATTATTATTAAGCATTTTCTATTTGTAAAATGCTTTACAGTCATATTTTATTAGTTATTTTACTAGCTGTAACTTTGCATAAGAATTGTTTGGATTTTTTTTTTTAATTAAGTACTTGCTGTGTGAGAAATGTGTTGAAATAAATGGGAACAAAGTTCTATGCTGCAAAATGCAGAGAACTGGTATGAAACTATATACAAGGTCCCACTGATGTGCCCTGGCTAGTCAGAATCATGGGTAGTACTGGGCTATGTCCATTCAGTAAGCTACTCATTAGACTGTCAGCTCCTTGGGGGCTGTTTCACTTCTGCCTTGGTATCCCTACCATTTAGCACAATGCCTGGCACATGGTAAGCATTTAATAAATGCATACTAATTAACTGATTGATTCCCCCTTTGTTGAAATTGATAGTTTTTTATTGCTAAGAAAATAGGCCAAAACTAATCCAAAGGCCACCTAAGAGCAACATGAATTACTTTTTGCAATTAGAATGGCTTAGATAAATTTGAACATGGAAAAGGATTGACAGCCTATTGCTTTTCTTTAATATCCTGACATTTCCAAAGCTGATCACATTTTGGGGATTCATTTAGTTTCCAATTTCATATAGGTGGAACCTAAAACTAAACCCTCATTGTTATACTCTGCTTTGTTCTTTAGCCTAATACCTGTGACATAGACCAGTGATGGGCAAACTACAGCCCAAGGGCCAGATTCGGCCCCCTGAAATGTTCCTGAGTGCAATATTATTCCTAATCTGACAAATACAATGAGTAGGATACAATACAATGAAACTTAGAAACAGACTGACAGATGAGCATTTCTTTTCCTTTGGCCCCCTCTTTCAAAAGTTTGTCCCTCACTGAGTCATAAATCATAGCTTCAGAACTGTAAGGCACTGTAGCCATCATAGCCATCACCTCTTTACTTTATAGATGATAAAACTGAAGCACGGAATTGGTTTCTGCCTGGTCACATGACAGCAATAAGCTTCAAACTCAACCTTTCAAAATCTGTGCCACACACTCAAAACCTCAAAGAAATTAGGTTGGGTCTGTAACAATAGAAACAACTCACATTTACATAGTGATTTAAGACTTATAAAGCATTTTCATCACAATTGCTCTATAAGTTAAGTCTAAAAAATATACTATGGATAAGACCTTCAAAAAATGTAAAATACTAGTTATTGTATTGGTTTTATATTTCTTCAGCTGCTGCTTGAGAACATGAGATTAAATTTTATGTGGTACCGGTGAATCTAAAGTAGCCTGAATATTGAGTGAATTTTGACTGTCCCATAAGAGATTGGAATATAGCAGTTTATAATGAAGTATGAAGATTTTTCATTATATGTAGACTACTATATATCCAAAATTCAGGTATTTTAAAGGCATCCCAAAGACCTTCAATTAAATTCAACCATTTTTAAGACCTTACCAAGTGAAAGATAATAAGCTAGCTTCTGGGGTTTGGGAGGAAGAAGGGTATAGTACAAAGACAAAAACCCCCTCCAACAAACTTAGTCTTTTGCATTTTTATTTCAAAGGAAACTTAACAAGATGTAAAATCCAGGCATTTGTAATATTAAATTTTCTAGAACTTTTCAAATTCCCTTTACACATTATCTATTTTTTTCTGGTACTTTATTTATTTTGTTAAATATTTTCAATTTCCATTTTAATCTGTTCCCTGTTGTACTCAGGAGTGCATCTTTAAGATTCTTTCTAGCTCTAAAATCTCTGTTAATTTCCAATACATCTATAGAGCCCTTACAGATAGAAGTAAAAACCTAACATAAAGTTCATAAGTTTTGTTCAGGTTTCCAAAACAATAACTTAAAAGATACCTTCCATTTTAGAATCAATACGGTGTATTGGTTCCAAGGCAGAAGAGTAGTAAGGGCTAGGCAACTGGGGTTAAGTGACCTGTGAAGGCTAACAGGCCAGATGTGAGCCCAAGACATCCACTGAGCTACCTACCTGTCTCGCTTCCTTTTCTTTCTTGATCTTTCTCTTTCTCTTTAGATTTCCCAGTTAATATTTGACTTGCTCATGAGCTCTCTCCTCACTTCTAAACTCTAAGAAACCTAACTGAAAAATACTTCATTCTCTTTTGACTATTGTCTTTATTCTTATTTAGAAGTATCATTCCTATCTAGATATAAGATGCCTTTGGAGTGCCATCATAAGTAAATAAAGTAAATAAATAGCTAAGTAAATGTTTCTGTTGTTTTGCAGAATTTTTTAACATACTGTAGTGAAATAGGGATGGGATCATATCATAATGTGGGTCATTGTTTTAATGTTAATTTTTATAAAACATCAAAAACCCTTCTGGAACTTTACTTCCCTTAGTAAAAATGGCAGCAAGTTGCAGCATGTTCCTGAATTGAGTGAAACTGGCAGCTCTAGGACTACTCTTGGCTGTGTTTATGGAATGCATATTAGTAAAAAGGGAAGATATATAAGTTAACATGTTTAGCCTTCTCATTCTCCTTTAACAACTTTTATTGGTCTTCCTCAATCCACTCCAAAAGAATCATGTATTTTATAAGTTGTTTTTTTTTTTTTAAAAGGGAGGCAGGGTACCAACCTGTGTTTAAGATTCTAAAAAAAAATCACATTCAAACCTGCTTTTTAGTAAACAAGATAAAAGTTTTGGTGAAGAACATTATAAAAGAGAAAACTATGCTTGTAACCAAAGATCACTTGGATTAAAATTTATTATTCTAAAGCTCCATAAAATAACCTTAAAGTAGATATACTCTGTTGCCAAACTCTGAAATTAGCAGAAATAAGCTCAATTGTAGGTAATAATAAATCATCATTTTAGCATATAAATCAGTTATATGACCCAAGAATTATTTGGTAAATACGTAAGAACACTTCTTTACATGCCATTAATAAACCAATGAGGTTATACCCAACTCCTTTGATTTTGGAGTCTATATAAAAGGTTAGTCTACTAATTGAGGTGTGGCAGAAAGGGCACTGAATCTAAAGTCAAAGCACCTGTCTTTGAATGCTGACCCTATCTTTTGCTTCTTATATGACCTTGGACAAATTAGGTAACCTCTCTCTAATTCAGTTTCCTCATCTGAAAAAGATAGCAGGTTGATGTAGAAAGGAGGTGTCAAACTTACTACTGGAAAAACTCCAAGTGGACCCGACACAAATTAAAATCGAATTGACAAATGTTTAACAAAATAAATAAAAATACAATACAACATAGATAATGTGAATCTGTCATTTTCTAAGTGAATAAATAGCTGGCAAAGATCTGTTCCTACTTGAGTCTACACTACTAGTGTAGAATATTCACAAGGTTCCTCCCACCTCTAAAATCCTATGAGTCTATAAGCATTAGCTTCCAGTTCATTTAAATAACAATGTATAGGGGGTGATTGGGTAGCTCAGTGGATTGAGAGCCAGGCCTAGAGAGAGGAGGTTTTAGGTTCAAATCTGGCCTCTGACACTTCCTAGCTGTGTGACCCTGGGCAAGTCACTGAACCCCCATTGCCTAGCCCTTACCACTCTTCTGCCTTGGAACCAATACATAGTATTGATTCCAAGATGGAAGGTAAGGGTTTAAACAAACAAACAAACAAATAATATGTATAGATTTGTAGATGTATATTCATGACTACTTAAATTTACTTCTATGATAACCAAACTTATTAAAACAGAATCACAGCATTAGGATATGAAACAAGGGACCCATAGGTATAATTCAAGTCTGTGGTTTTATGAAAACTGCCAGTTACAAAGAAATTTCAGGGGCCTTAAGTGCAACATTTATTCCTATAATCAATACTTGCCCTCATACTAAGGAATTTTCAGCATACATACTTACACTCTGTCAAATCTCCCAACTTCCCAATTCCTCAATTTACTCATTTCCCAATGCTTACTCCTCCACCCTACCACAGCTGTACACAAAAATAGATGGTCAGATCCTTGGGCTTGCCATCACCTAAAAGTGTTCTATGTCCATGCCTGTGAACTCTGTAAAATTCCTTTATCTTCCATGATCTGTAATCATTGCACCCCTGGCTCTGTCTTACAACTCCTGTTCTTTGTCTATATCGTGATCTTCAAGCCCTCTATCCCTCAGTTCTTTTCCAGACCATCACTTCTGCCCTCCTTTCCCTTCCCCAACTTGACTCTCTGGAGAATCCATTCAACTATACACTGCTCCATTTTCTCTGGTCCCTTGCCTCTTGTCCATCCAACCCAACCTTGGATTACTCCCTTCATTGTCACTCATGTATTGCTGAATAAAGTTGATGAAAATCATGAAACCACTCTGATGGGGTCCACTTCAAGTCTGTTATATAGTTTCTTTCTTTAAAAAAAAAAAAAAAAAGAAAATTTTTACCATCAGTTTTAGAATCAATACTAGGTATCAGTTCTAAGGCAGAACAGTTAAAGGCTAAGCAATTGTGGTTAAGTGACTTGCCCATGGTCACAGAGCTAGGAAATGTCTGAGGCTAGATTTAACCCCAGGTCTTCCTATCTCCAGGCCTGCCACTCTATCCACTGCCCTACCCAGCTGCCTCGGTTATATAATTTCAACTGGGACCTTACTAAAACAAGGCAATCTTTATATTTCCCTAATCAATCACTGTCCCATTCACCACAGTAGCTTTTCTAAACCTTTCATGTTACCTCAAACCTCTCAAGTCTTTCCCTCCCCATACCTTTTCAGCTAAGAACCTTGACTCATTCTTTACTGAAAATAATTGGGGTCATTCACAGAGAGTTCCTTTTGCTCTCTTTTTCCTCATCTTACATCACTCAGATGCCTTCTGGGGCCAACTAGTCCTTTACTTGTTTGACATTAAGAAGTGGGCTTGCCAAAATAAACCTCTTTACAAGCACAAATAATTCTAATCTATCCTATCTTCTCCAGCAGAATGTCCCCTCCAACATTCCTACTCTCACTAATCCCTCCTTTCTACTGGCTGCTTCTTCATTGCTTACAAATGAGCCCAAGTCACTTGATTCATTTTATCTTCCTTGGCTATCACCCTCTAACTTTCTTCTCCATTGTGGTTAAACTCCTTGGAAAGGCTATCTACAATATGTGCTTTTCAATCTCTTCTTACCTCTTCAGTCTGGCTTCTGATCTCATTATTCAACTTAAATTGTTCTCTCCAACATTACTAATGATCTCTCAGTGGCCAAATCTAATGGTGTTTTCTCAACCCTCATCTTTCTTAATTTCTCTGCAGCTTTTGACACAATCACTCTCTTCTTGATCCTCTCTTCTCTCTAAGCTTTCATAACAATGCTCTCTCATGGTTCTCCATCTACCTCTCCTCCATATACTTTCTGCTTCCTTTCTAGATTTTCATTCATGTTACAGTGGCTAACCACAGCAGTCACCTAAGACTGTGTTCTGGGCTCTCTTCTCCCTCTGTACTTTTTTGTTTGATGATCTCATCAGCTCCCAGGATTCAATGATCATATCTATATGGTGATTCAGCTATTTCTGTCCAGTCCTAACCTCTTTCCCAACCTCCAGTGTAGTATCTCCAATTGCCTGTTAGATGTCGGGAACTGGATGCCCCATAGACATCTTTTTTTTTTTTTTTTAAATCCTTACCTTCTGTCTTGCAATCAATACTAAGTATTGGTTCCAAGGCAGAAGAATGGTAAAGGCTAGGCAATTGGGGTTAAATGACTTGCCCAGGCGCATAGCTAGGAAGCATCAGTAGACAAATCTGAACCCAGGTTCCCCCATTTCTAGGTCTGGCTCTTTATCCACCGAGTCACCCAACTGCCCCATCCCAATGACATCTTAAATTCTATATGTTCAAAACTAAACTCGCCTTTTCTCCTAGTCAACCAGGCTCTTAAACTAGGTATTATTCTCAACTCCTCGGTCTCACCTTCTAGATTCAATCAGTTGTCAAGTTCCGTTGTTTCTGCCTTCATAATATTTCTCATATATTCCCCCTTTTCTCCTCTGACAGTTCCACAAACATGTAACAAGCCCTCATTATCTCAAGCCCATTGTTATAACTTTCTGATTGGTCTTGAGTCTTGTCCCACTCCAATTCATCTTCTATTTAATGCTCCTAAAAATGATCCGACCATATCACTACCCCCTACTCAACAAATTCCAGCACCTCACAATTACTTCCAGGATTAAATATAAAACCTGGCCTTAAAAACCTTCTATAACCTGGCCCCTTCTGCTTTTCCAGTCTTCTTATACCTTACTCTCTTCCAAATACTCTATAATAGAGTGACAGTGGCCTCCTCTGGAGCATTTTCACTAACTGTCCTGCATGGCTGGATCTCTCTCCCTCTATAACTCTACTTCCTAACTTCCTTGGCTTCCTTTCAGCTCACTCTAAGTCCCACCTACTGCAAAAAGCTTTTCTCATTCCTCCTTAATCTTAGTACTTTCCCTCTGAGACTACCCCACAATCTATCTTGTTGATATATATTTTTTCTACCTAGCTATTTGCATGTTGTCTCTACCATTAAATTGTTTGCTCCTTGAGAGCAGGGGCTGTTTTTCTGCCATTCTTTATATTCTCAGTGCTTAGAACAGTACCCAGTACACACAGTAGGCACTTAATAAATGCTAGCTGGCTGACTGGCTTGCAAATTCAGTTTAATAACAACAAAACTATAAAATAATAGCTTTGCAAAAATAGCAGCTGCTTCTGGCTATCTGCTGTCAGGGCATGATTTCTAAGTCTCTGAGGTATGAAGAGAGAAAACCAAGTAAAATGGAGAAAGGAAAGTAGTATTTCTACTGGTAATCAAAACCTACCTTGCATTGCATTGTCAATGACTATTACTCTCGCTGGGGCTCATCATCAATATTCTACTCCAGACAAAAAGCAGTGAAAGCAGATAATGGGGTTTGGCTCAAAGAATCCCACTTAGCACAGGTATTGTATGTAAGAAGAGGAGCATAGAAAGGAAGCAAGAGGAATGGAGCAACTAGGTGGTTCAGTAGATAAAGAGCCAGGCCTGAAGACAGGAGGTTCTGAGTTCAAATTTGACCTTAAGACACTTCCTAGCTGTGTGACCCTGGGCAAGTCATTTAACCCCAAATGCCTAGTCCTTGCCACTCTTCTGTTTTGGAATCGAAACTAAGCATGGATTCTAAGATAGAAGGTAAGAGTATAAAAAATGAAGAGAGAGAGAGAGAGAGAGAGAGAGAGAGAGAGAGAGAGAGAGAGAAAGAGAGAGAGAGAGAGAGAAGAGGAAGTAAAAGAAATTACTACAGCAAGTATTATTAGCAATATGCATCAGATGTAATCTACTACAAAACTGTCAGATTTCATTTGAAGGGAATCTAAGACATGCCTTAGCCACAATATCATAATAGATAGGAGAAAGGAGATCAAGTAGGAGCTGAAGGGACTTTGTGTATGGAGTTTGGCCAAGACATTTCTAAGAAGAAAAATTGTCAGTGATAGGATTAGGACATTAGCATATTTCTACATAAAACCCAAACCTGTGATGTGTCTTGTGACATAAAGTAAAAATATACTCCTGGATCCAGAAATGACCATGGAGACTAACTAGCTGCTTAAACTATTATATGAATCAAAATTTGAACAAGCTATAAAAAATAACATCATTTATTCTTTTGGTCCTATGCATATTTTTATTGCTTTTCTAAAATGGTGGGTTTTTTTCACATTTCAATAAATGACTATGTTAATGTCAAGAGAAGAAGTATGTATTCATTTACTTTTAAAACCCTTATCTTCTGTCTTAGAACCTGACCAGACTGGTACTGTACTAAGCACTGGGGTTTATATATAAAAGGAGGCAAAAAAAAAAAGCCAGTCATGTCTTTAGTTTATCAAAACAGCTCCTTTGTAGGAACACTGCATTTTTTTTAGTCACTTCATGCAGCAAAGGTACTCAGCAAACATAAATAATGATGATGTACTAGGTATATCATTTTATACTTCATACTCTCATTCAAAGTATTCCAAGACCTTTGAAAGCAATACATCATGTAATCCTTATATTCTCTGTGAGAGATAATATGTACCCCTTAATGGCAGAAAGAGAAGCTAAAGTTGTGACTTCTGAACTCTTCCCCCATTAGTCATCAATTTAGAAAGTAGTTAATCTGATAGTTTAAAAATATCAACTAATATAAATTTCAAAATGTGTTTCATTTAAGAAGTACAGCCTACAGTGGATTGATACTTGTCTGTATTTAATCTAGCATTGCAAAGAAGTGGATATTGAAAAAGGCACAACAGGATCAGAAGACATGCATTTTTGGTACTGATTCCTTATTACAAGACCAAGAACAAATTGCCACTTCTCTGATTGGGTAAAAGAAGGTATTAGCAATTTGTTCTATCTACTTCATGTGGCTGTCATGAAGATCAGGGAAGAAAATGTATATGAAACCCTATAAAAATATATGGAATTATTATTTGATTTCTTAGCATTTAACATAAAAACAATCATAAGTTTTCAGACCATCTTTTCCCCAAGCCATATCCTAAAATTACTTTTCAAAATATCATTATAGAAGAAATCTATAGCAAATTCAATTTATAGAACTGTCACAAATTTATGAAAAAAAATTCCCCCAAATTCCCTTTTATTAGTCTAATTAATAAAACTGAATGGAAATAAATTTTGCCAAACAAACAGAATTTTAAAGCATACATTCTCTGAGTCCCATAAATAAGGAAATTCTGTATTATACCACAATGATGATAAAGGAAGAGACAAGTTGGATGAGGAAGAGTACAGGCAATGACAAATACAGTTTGTAACTCTTTACTTTCCTCCTCTCCCTTGCTCCCCAGATAACCAGTGATCACATATAGTCTAAAGTTCTTCAATCCATCTTAGACCTTCTTATTAAAATTTTTTTACTGTTTATCAAAACCTCAATAGAAACTAAAATCCCATCAACACACATTTATTAAACATCTACTCTATGCCAGGCATTGGGAATACAAATGGATAATCTACTAAAAACAAGCTTAAATTACTTCTGATAGAAAATCATAATAGGTTATTTAAGTAATTTACACTGTTATGATTGAGTCCTGACCTTCTTAATCATTATTTGCATTTAAAAGAATAGATGCTAACCTATATGAATCTTTCTCTGGTAAGTCTTCATGAAAATATTTTGAGCTGGCTGAGGCACTTCTTAAACTTGTCTATTGAGAAGTAAAATACACTCAATTTCTCTGCCCAACTTCCATTATTCACCTTCCAAATTGGCTTTATACTCCCAACTACAACTGAGGAAAAAAAAAACAAAAAAATGAAGACACCAAAGTAGGTGTTTAATTGCTTGTTCATTGATTTGGGGGAAATGGCACTGATGAAAGAGGAACCTGCAAATGTCAGAAATACTACAGCTATATCCTAAATAAAAAAGGTCTCCTGTAAAAAAGAAAGTTAACATTTGTGTTGAAAATGTGAGAAGTTTCAGCAAAAAGTATGTTTTGTGTCTAACAGTATGCGAATGCCTGAAATAATCTGTAATAAGGCCTTCAACTAAAGTTCAAATACTCTTGTCGCCCAATGTTATAAGATAACTTCTATTTATAAATTTTTCTTTCACTAAAGACTTAAATTTACATGATATAAATAAAAACTAACTGACACATGAAGGTTTGCTGTCAAATATAAATGTGTGCATTTTGGGAGAAAGAAAAAGCTACATCTGCTTTTAAAAGTATGAGCTGGGAGGAAAAAAGTCTAACTGGAAACAAAGCAATGAACAGAAGGCCTTTGACAATAACTGAACCTAAAATGGGTCTAATTAGGATCTGCCTCATAACATAATAGAGGGTGTAGCTTGGTCTGTTATCAAGTTTATAGCTACAGGCATCGATAATACAACCCCATATTCAATGTAATTACAGCCCACAGGCCTGACTCTTGTGAAGTATTTCAAAGGATTTAACCATTTACTTATTTCTAGAACATAGGTAATATAAGGAAGCTCATTGTCATAATGATCACAGTTGTTCTGATGTTTCTTTCAAAGAACAGTGGGTAATGCTTTTCCCATCTCATCTTAGAAGCAGAAACAAACAAAAGATGCTATAACTTAAAACATTTTTGTGTTTCAGCTCTGAGGTTCATGTAAAAAGTACTGAAGTACACTTGCAATTAAAAAAAAATATCACTTTCTTGGGAGAGGAAGGGTGGGCAGGAGGAGGAGATTTGGCCCTGTAACTTTTCCAAGTCCTGAAGAACTCCCCTACTTGATTAGAGATTCAAAGTTAGCCTTCTGTTTCAGATCAATTCATATTCCTTCTCCATTTCTTATTAAACTTTGCCCAAAGAAATTTTAAAAGGCAAATTTTGACTAATATAATGCAGATCTATGATGAATCTGGGAATATAAATATAGTGAAATAAAAGTACTAATGAATAACATAGGGTAAATCATAGAACACTTGGACTTTTTATCTTAGTGCCTACTATTCAAGTATAAATATCTATATGGAGCCCTCTTTTAAAATAGAGTACTTAAAATCCTAAAGTTTAAGCTTCAATAAAGTTTTTCACTTTGTAACTAAAGAAAAAGTTTTGAATGCTAATGGACCACAGATGAAAATCCAAATAGTCCCCATAACTGCAGTTAAGAATGGGTTTCTCTTTGTTGGAAGCATATTTTGTAATTAAGATTTTTTGACTAGGGGACTCATAATCTAAGTTATTATGCTGTAACTTAGGTATTTGTCTGGAAATAAAAGAATCAGAGTTAAATAGAGATGAAATGGGATAACAATTCTTACTTATCATCTAAATAGTACATAGGAAAAATAGCAGAGATCATAAGATTTCTCTTTTGGGGTTATAAGGATTCAGATACATGCAGAAAAAACCCCTCCTATTCAAAATAACTGTAATCATTCAATAATTATGAAATTGTTCATACAAAAAGTTAAAATATGGACTTCTTTTAGGGATTAATACAAAATGTAGTAAAATGAGTAGACCAATGATGATGACATATTTATGTCATAGAATTGAAAGCTGATAGGATTTAAATGTTAGAGGGCATTTAGTCCAATCCTCTCTTTGAGAAAACCGAGCAGAGAAGTTAAGTAACTTAATTTAAGTGAGAGGCAGGTTTTGAATCTGGGTCCTCTGACTCCAAGTCCAGCCAGGACTCTTTCTCCACTCTGCCACAATGCCTCTCTTTTTCTTTATTCTGATCTAATTTATATGTTCACTTAGACCAAAATACAACATGTGCCAAATGAGGCAGAGGATCACTCCCTTCGTAGTAGTTAATGGCAAACTGATTAATTAGAGTGATTTTGGGTATAAAAATTGTCTGGCTCCAGCTTTCATAAAAGAAGAAAAATTTCTTTGGAGAAAATGCTTCTATAAATATCACAAAGTAATATTAAAACTATTTTTAAAAAATAAATTTGTTTTAAACAAATTCATTAACCTTAGAAGCTTCAAAGAGCATTAAAATATATTTGGTATTAATTAGCAAGTCCATTAAATACACGTTTTTTATATCTTGAAGTATCATTTACATGTCCACGAAGAAAAAAGGACTTTTTTAATAAAAATTGTTTTAAACTGGATTTTATTAATTATTTCAACCCATCATCAACTTCATATTTTGTTTCTGTAGTGGATTAAGTGATCCTTGTACTTCCTACCACAAAACCCAAAGCCAGAGCTAGTTCCCTAATTCTGTCTGCATATGGCTTCTCTTCAAAGATTGAAGGCAAAGAAGAATCATGTGCTCCAAATCAGGATGCTGGCCCTGTTTTCAGCTAGAGATCTTTGGAGCTCCTGCCATGGGACACAGTCCTGACAGTGAAATACAAACAACTGACTGTGCTTCAGTGAATACAGTTTTTAGTCTTGGTTAGGTTTTAAGCTAATGGGATACCTAAAAGGTATTTGCCTGGAAATAAAAGAATCAGAGTTAAAACAAGTGAAGCTGAAAAATTTCTGCAACGAATATTTTCCAAGTCCATTTTCATAGGTCTATCTGTGGACCTTTGTTTAGTACTAGATAAATAGTATATAAAACTGGAACAGTTATTTAACTAGGACAGCTAGAACAGACATTTACTATTATCCCATCTCCCAGTGACATGAAAGATGAGCCTGTAAAATCACATGCCTCTATCTTCAGCCTATATATACAGAACTACTCCTGTCAGTGGCATAGAAAGTGCTATATTTCAGTGCAAATAGGAGCTACAGTGAAGATGTGATGGGGGTATGGTGCTAAATCTTTTCAGATGCACTGTACAGGATTTCCTTCCTAGGGCTGTAAAGCTGGAGAAATGCCTGGATGATCCAAAATCACAAATACTGTGACAAAACAAACAGTGAAACCACTTTTTTCTTGGGCTGACACCATAACAATCCAGTAGAGTTAAAAAGTGTTAGGATGTCTCTGAGTGAAGCTGTTATCAAAAAATCAATGAGGTCTCTCTCCATCCTTTAAATTCATACTTTAAATGAGTAAAAATTGAAATTACATGCTCCCATTAATCCTCAATAGAATATTTTCATTTCTTCAACTCATAAAACTTTCTGTAAGTACAACGTCCCGGAAGAGGGACAAAATGGGCATCTACATTTAACAGCAGAGTTTAGGCAGTTAAAATAACTTGGTTTTTTAAAGTAGCTTGCAAAGTTGGAGGACAATAAAAGTATCAGTCTGTGACCTCTAAGTTATCAAGAAATCTGGTCAACAGTGGAATTTGGTGTCACACCGCTTGATGGGGTCTAGCCAGTAATAAGGCTAGAAAGCCTATGTTTATAATTAAGTAATAACGATTGAGGTTCGAGGTACAGGGCATTTCCTGGGGATTAATGACTAGCTGGAAGAGTTGATGGCCTAAGGCAACGCCTCGGGCCATTAACCCCAGCCGGCCATTAATCCCCAGGAAATGCCCAAGACCTCAATCGTTATAGCCGTTTTAATAAATACAGAAGGGAAAAAGTTTAATATCAGCTTTCCATTTAAACTAAAAAAAAATCCATTCCATATTTATGATGCTTAGGCTTAATACAGAGTCCCATAGGAGTTACGCTTTTAAAAGGTTTCCTTTCAAGTTTTTAATTTTGCTTAAAAATGGAAAGAAAAAAGGATGTGGAAGAATGTGATTCTAACATGAATGAAAACTTGGGTTTCATGTTTAAATGGTGTGGCACTTAAAAAACAAACAACACTTCAATGGGTTTCATCTGTATTGATCATTTTTGAAGAGAATGATCATATGGACACAAAAATCCATAATCACTACTGGAGCCTTAAACTTAACATTGGAGTTATCTTAAAATCTTCAAGAGAAAGTGTAAGAGTTAGTACACAATTTCATAGATCCAGGTATTAACAGGTTAATAAATAAATGAGGAAAAAACTCAGAGAGAAAGAACACATGCATGTCTAGTGAAACAAAATGCTACTTCCTAGTCTGACATGACCCCCAAGGGATATTAAGAAAGCAAGACAGAAAGCTATCTTGTTGGACCACTAATGTCCCAAGTAAGCAGACCTTTTAGTAAACATGCTTAAACTTCACACTTCCATCTGTTCAGTTAGCATTCTAAACTACTGTATTTAAAATAAGTTACTGTTTTACCATGAGACAAAAGGCTTATTATGTCTTTTTTTTTTAAGAGAACAAACTAAAGTACTTAAAAAGATTTCCCCATTCTTCTTAATAATATCACAAATGAACCATCCACACTAAAAACACAAAGATACACACAGCCTACGGGTCATGTGTATTTTAGAGAACCTCCATGTTTATATTACCATTCACAGCCCCCTTTCTCATTTGGCCTTGAGGCTTGCTGATTAGCTGGTAAACTCTTTGAAAGGGTCAGTTTGTCCAGAACTGGAATTTCCACTTTGGAAAGAGCACCAGAGGTACCTTACATCTGTTCATAAGTGGCCTAAGTTACAGTTGAAATTCCTATTTTTTCTCAATGATAAGTGGGCAAAAATTCTGAAATGTTTCTCCAATAGTGGGGGGGGGGGAGGGCAGTAATTCTAAATTCCATTACATTTTTGAAAAGACAACTTTCCCCAAATTCAAGAGCGGTGGCAAAATCTAGAAAGCAAACATAAAGTACTCCAGGTTTATTTGTTTTCTCCCCACCCCACCTGGAGAAAAGAGACAGGAAGTCTTCCTTCTTTGACTATCAATGATCTCTTTCTCCCTTGCATTCCTATAGCACTTACAATCTACTCTGTTCCCAGCCCATTTATCACTGAGTCAAAGAACTCAAGTTCTGGCAGAGGCCCTGGAAATCATTTAGTCCAGCTTCATCACTTTACAGTTGAATAAATTAAGCTTCCCCCAGGTTAAGTGACTTGTCTGAGTTTAGACTGCAAATTAGTGACAGGACCAGGACTGGCACCCAAGTCTCTCAATTCCCTATTAAGGGCTGCTTCCACTAGGTTTTGTATGTGATCACCTATATATAAAAATGTATGCACATATGTGGGTGTTTATATCTTGTTTTCCCAACTTCTCTTTATAATCTTCATAGTGCCTGGCACAGTGCTCTACAACTGTAGGCACATAATAAATATTTGTTAATTAGCTTGTAACTGCAGTCAGTTCTTCACTTGAATAATAACTTAAACAAGTTGAGTTTAATTTACTCTAACTACAAACCAAGCTTTATTTTCTTTTTGATGCCACTTAGGGATCAGAATTAGATGTTGCAATATATTGTAGCACCATAGTCTAGGTAACAATGTAAATGTATTCCTGAAGCTAAATGCTTTCTTACCAAAACAAAAACAAAAGCCTCCAGGAACTGTGATTGGAGTTTTAATAATTTATAATGATGAATACTTTTTCTCCTAACTTCAAAAGGTATCAAGGCTATATATAATTTTTTACGGTCATTCTATTTACCAGAAGTATTTTTTTTTAAACGGTTCATTTACACATCATGCCCATACACCATAGACACACAAAACTTCTCTAACTTAAATGGCTTTACATAACTCTTTAGAGGCTGCAGTAGTTCAACTAATCCTATTGTTCTTGGCACAGAGAAGTTTTAAAAAGCTACTGCTCAGCAGTGATTTGCCTGCCTCTCACATCACCGGTTTAAAAGTAATCTTCCCTTCAATCTCCAAGAAAGCCAAACTTGAAACAGCACTTGAAACGATTCAACGCACTTCACTTTCTATTTTTTAAAAAATGGCCCCAAAGCACAAACCTGCCTTAGCACAAAAAGTTAGTCCCGAAGTGGCACCAGAAAAACATTACATGCATAGAGTTTGGTTTTGGTTACCTGGGTGGGGGAAACAATAGCAGGTGAAACTACTGTGGGAGAATTGGTGCTTCGGTGCCCATTGACTTCGGGAAGAAGAGGCAAGGGGTCGTGTTTCACTGAAACCACCACCACCGCCGCTGCGTCTACGGGCTCCGAGGGACGGATGCACAGTCTTTTGGGGGAAGAGGGACCACAGACTTCACCCGGCCCAAACACAGCTTCGTACAGGGCCCGCTTGGGTGCAGCCTCCGCTTTCACGTCGGCCACCACCTGGCTCTCTTTGGGAAGAATGTAAGTGTTCCCCAGCGAAGGCGGCTGGGGGCGGTGGTGATGGTGGGGGGTGTGGGGGTGGTGGTGGGGGTGGTGGCGAGCTCCCCCGTTCAGAGCTTCGGCGTAGCAGCCCTGTGGGGCGGGGGGTCCCAGCTTGGTGCCTATGCCCGCGATGCTGTTGAGGGTGGCGATGGAGACGGCGCCGATGCAGTGGTTGGTATACGTTTTGGACAGCTTGGCTGCCTTGGAGAGCATCTGCATCCTGGTGCCAAGTAAGTTCTTGCCGATGGCTTTGTTCTCATACCAGGTCACATCGCCCTCGTTGCAATGGTCCCGGGGCCTCTGGAAGAAAGCCTTGCAGAGTGGGTTGCGCTTGGACAGGTACTTGACAAAACTGGCATAGGGACAGAACTCCGTGCCCGTCTCGTACATGCGGGGCAGATTCTCCTCGTCGCTGCTCTCCGCCCGCTTCTTGCTCCAGGACGATGAGCGGGACTTGTGATAGGGCCCCAGGGACTTGAAGTAGACGAACTTGCGGCCGTCCTCGTCCATGGCCAGCCCAAAAGAGTCCTCCTCCAGCTCCCGCTGGTTCTCCCGGCCCCGGGTGCAGAAGTACATGCACGTCTCGAACCAGACCTTGTTGAGCAACCCGAAGGGGGTGTTGGTACTGAAGACACTGGAGGTGTACAGCTTGCGCAGGTCAGCCCGGGTGATGGCTTGCTTCTGGACCACCGGCCCCGCGCCCTGTTCCTCCAGCTTGCGGATCACCGCGGCCAGGGTCAGGTTGGCGCTGCGCAGCTCGGGATCCTTGGTGAGGTCCAGGGTGCGGCAGTAGGGGGGCTCATTGAGGTAGCGGTTCAGGGAGCTGCGGATGCTGATGAGCGACGACTTACTGTAGAGCTGCCCGCTCTTGGAGCGGGCCTCGGCGTAGAAGGAGCGCAGCACCCGGCACAGCGCCCCCTTGTCCATGGTCTCGAAGTCCGGGCTCTGCGACTTCTCGCTCAGGTACTCCCGGAAGATGCGCACCGCATAGCGGGTGGCCAAGCGAGTGTTCTCGCTGAGGCGGGCCCGCTCGGGGCGCTGCAGCAGGTCCGAGTCCAGCTCCGGGTCCTCGGCCGGCCCGCTGCGGGGCGGCAGCAGCAGCGGTTCCGACTCAGGGTCCAGCTCCGTACTCTGGTCCATATGGATCATATGGACCGGCTCCGGCTCCAGCTCCTCCCCGGCGGAGTATTCGGGCTCCAGGGGCTCGTCCCAGTCCAGACCCATCTCCTCTTCCTCCTCCTCTTCCTCCTCCTCCTCCTCCAGCCCCCCACCTCCGTCCTCCTCCTCCTCCTCCTCGTCCCCCGTTATCTGCACCTCCTGGATCTCGTCGTCGTCGTCGTCCTCCTCCTCCTCGCCCGCGCTGCAGTAGTGCGGGTGGCTCGGTCGGCTGCTACCCCCTCCGCCGCCGCCGCGCTCGCCCTCGCCCCGCTCCCCATTGTTCTCGGCGGCGGCGGCGGCGCTGGCGCTGGCGCTGCTGCTGGGGCTGGTGTTACAGTCCCCGCTGCCAGGCATTCTCGCCATATTGCCGTCTCTCTGCCAGTCCTCGGGCAGGGCGCATGCGCTATATTGGACCGCAGCGCTGAGAGCTTTTGTGTTTAATGACCTTCAGCTACCGGGAGGCAAAGCCGGGCTCTTAAAGGGGCCGTACTCCAATTGTCAGCACCAGCCGCGCCGCGGCGGGGCAGAGGCAGGCAGGCAGGATGGAGGGAGGGTGTAAAGTTGGGAGGATACGTCGGACCGAGAGTATAGAGGAGTAAAGGGACCTTACATTTCCCCCTCCCAACCCCCAATACACATACACACACACACCTAGAAGAAAAGTTTCAAGGGGAAAAAAATTGGGGGGAGGGGAAGGGGAGGCTGGTAGGGGAAAGAAACACGCCCAACTTACCCTCTGGCTGGAGAGTGGCAGTCCGGGCCCAAGAGGGTGGACGGGCGAGAGGGATGGCCTCACTTCTCTAAGTAATGCCCGAGGAGCGGCGCCCCTTCCCCCGCCCCCTCATCGCCCCCCGGGAGCTCGGGGTGGGGGGCGGCGGCGGCGGCTGCGGCTGCGGCTGCTGCTGCGGGCGGCGGCTGTAGCTGCGGCGGCCTGGCTCGCGGGGTCTGCCAGGAGCTTTCCCGGCCGCCCGGAGCGGAGTAGAGCAGGTAGGTAATGAGGAGGGTGGAGGAGGGAGAGAAGAGGAGCCCCGCACCCCTCCTCGCCTGCGGCCAGGGCGCAGCCGGCAAGACTTGGGAGAGGGACTGGGCTGGCGGCGGCGGCTTCTCCCCCACCTACTCGCTGGCGGCGAGGCGAGGCGAGGCGCGGGGGCCCGGGGCCAGCGCTCGGCTCCCAGCTCACTTTCCGACTCTAGCAAAGGAGCGAAACACGCCCAGCCTCAGTCTAGTCCCTTTGGACTCCTCCGACAGCCACTTTTAAGTTGTAGTGAAGGGCCCGGGGCGCTCCCCGCAGGTCTGGGGCAAGTCCGCTCCTGTCCAGCCGGAGGAAGGAGGGAGAAAGAGAGAGAGAAAGGGAGGGGCAAGAGGAGAGGTGCACGCACAGCAGGGGGGGAAGGGGGCGTAAGAGACCCCCAGGACCCCTCCGGGCAGCCTGGCCCCCTTCCTTCACTCTCCCATCCCTCCCTCCTGTGAGAAAGAAGCTGACACTCTACCCGGGGCAAGTGGCTCCTCCAGTTCGGAGCAGTTGCCATCCCAATCTCCATCCACATCCCCATCCTCATCCCCACCTCGGCTAACGCAGAGAAAGTGAACTGAGATCTGGGAAAACAGCTTCCGCCTCGCAATCTCTAGGGCTTTAAGGTTGGTACTTATCTGCAATTGACTAGGGCGCTAAAAAATCCCTGAGAGTAAAAGCTCCCCGAGACCCCGCGCAAACCGGGAATTACTCATCGAGTCAAGTCAACAAGCTTTTATTAAGCACTTAACTCTGCTAGGCGCTGTAGATATCAAAGAACGGCAAAATATAGCCCCTACCTTGAAGAAGCTCACATTCTAATTAGGAGAGGCAACATGCAAACAACTACATGTAAATAAATTATGTTCAGGATAAATTGGTGGCCATCTTAATGGGAAGACCTTAGCATTAAAAGCTAGGTGGGGGAGGGGAGGGGTTCTTGCAGAGGGTGGGATTTTTAGCTGAAACTTAAAGGAAGCCAAGAAAGCCCGGAGGGAAAGACTAGTTAAGAAAGCATTTCAGGCTTAGAGAACTGTCAGGAAAAAACCACTGAGTTGGGAAATAGCACCATTTCTACCCAAACCCACACCCCTTACACTCCTAGGCTCCTAGGGTAAGAGGGTGAGGTCAAGTGGCAACAAGCCAGAGACTCTTTCGCCCTAGCTCTCGCCGCAGTTCTTGCCAGGTACTCCCTAAAAGTAAGTGGCCACCAGTCCTTAACTTTGGTCTTCGTTGATGTGGAAGAACAGGTGTGTTCTATGGGACCATGGGCACGTGTACCATTACACAAATTGTCCTTTTATTCCACCAAGATTCATTGCTATCGCCAGAGTAGAGAGGAGGTGGAAACTGGGTACAAAACAGGTTCAAGCTGTAGGATCCGTTTGGCCCAGGTCTCTTATCATTCCAGTCATTCAAGTTTATTGTACATCAACCAAGATTTGAGACGTTATCAAACTGTCATTTCACCAAGGACCTACATTCAATTCTGTAGCTACTCCCCAACACCACTCTTCCCCACCCCCAATAGAACACTTTATATAATTTTATCCATCATTGAAAGGTTACAAGTACACACACAGTGTCGATTTGATTGTTTGCTATACTGGAAAGTTTACTTTTTGGCTGCTCTACCTAAACAACGTTCATTCTGAGTTTTGCTGCTTCTTTTCCTGATGGGCTGGGGCAGAGCGAAGGGAAAATCCTTCCAGGTGGTAAGCGAGTTAAAGCAAGTCCTTTTTCTTGCATCCCCGCCCCTTCCCCCGCCCCTATTGTCTTCGGGGGTTAGTGAGAAGAACTACCCTCCCACTAAGCATTTGGAGAGAGCCATCCCGGAAGGCGGGATGTGAGTGAGCCCCTAGGGTTAGAAGGCAGTGCTGGTAGTTAGCTCCCACAGATCTTTAGGTGAAGGAAGAAAGGTGGCTAGGCTAGCCTTGTTTAACACTACTGCGGGGCCCCCCCTTACTCGCTCTATATCCACCCCCTCTACCCCCGCCCCTTTGAAATATGTAGAAAGGCGTGTTAGCTTCCCAGAGCCCAAGGCGGTCCGTGGCTACTTTGCGCGCTCTCGCTCACACACACGCACGCACACAATATACAAGGAAAAACTGGGGAAGCTTGAGCCATTTCTGGGAGTCACTATAGAAGGGACCCTTCCGGAGCCCCGGATATCCCGCCTCATTGACTAAGGATGCTCTCAAGTTCTCTGCCCTCCCAACCTCTCTATGGTTCAAAAGGTCTTGCCCTGCCTAGGCTGGGAACTTGGACAGCAGGATGGAAAATTGAGTCTCATCCATCTGTTATGAGTTTTAATTGTGGCTATGTTCTACACAAGCCGAAAGTACCCACAAAAGCTGTCTACAGAACTTTGCCGAAGAGTCTTGAGGTGTGTCCCTACACTTGTGCAAGGGAATGGGCAAGTACCGAACAGAAGAAACACTTGGGTCTTGCTCAGGGAACTGGCTGCCCATTTCTTTTTCTCCCCCTCCATCAGGAGCTACATTGAATTCTGTGCAGTTTGCCCGAGGCAATGTGCCGGTTTGGATGCTCCGGGAAACAAAGTAACAAAAAACAGTTTCCAGTTGACGTCAACCTACTTCCAGAAATGAAAATATTTTTTTGCTCTCAGTACAAAACCACCCTCAGGGCAGGTCTACACAGGCATACGCGCACACACACACACACAAATACTACTTCAGCGAATTTGGAGGAGGGGAAGGTTAAATAAGCGCTGTCCAAACACAATTCGCACGACCCTCAATTACATTGGATGTACTACAAGCACCTTTGGAAAACTTTTGCTCTACCCCATATCATAAAGTGAAATGGTTAGCTTTACTAACTACATTACTTTCTTAGAGCCAGGCATTTTTAAAGGAAACTCAGAAATCTTCGGGTACAATCATCTTCCTAAATACATTGATGTCTCAGATGTTAGCACAACTGACCTCCTCATACAATTAGACTATACTAACATCAATCGGCTATACTATGTGACCAAAATTGCAGTTTAAGGGATATACGGAAAGACTCAAGCAGTAAAGACTTGTGTTCTTTATTTAAAAGGCAGGGGGTGGGGGTGGGGGGGCTTTATTTTAAAAGAATGGAACAAACTTGAACTCCTTAAACTAATACAATTCCCTGAATCCATCGTTTTGTGCAACGTTCTCTTAATTCCAATTTTGAGAACGCGAGAAAGGCTATCTTTGATCTAAAGAGGCTGTGCAGACTATTAGTCTATTCACAGGGAGACACTTTCTCTTTCTATAATTGCTATTTGCCAAGGAACAATGAGCAAAAAGATAAAGTTTTCTTCAACATTACCCATTCTAGGGAGCTACAGCTAAAATCTGCATATCAACTGTAAAGAGAGAAAACCTTCGAAACCGACAGACAACTGGAGTTCGACATTAGGCTTTATTTGAAATGCATAACTCACTGCTTTGTGATTTAAAAAAGGCTCCTAGCTTTAGGTCCCAGAATTATACCGAGGCTTCATTGCAAGCTATCCTACAAAACTCCATTAACAAGGTGTTTTCAACTCCAAGAGCTACAGCATTACCTCATTTTCTCTCTTTTGCCATCGCTGTTTAACTTTCAGCCAAATAGCTGTACTTTTGCCTTTATGCTACACTTAAGTCCTACCGGACTGCCTTCACTGTGCTGTGGAGACAACCTGGATTTTTGAAGCTATGCCAAAACAGCACAAAGCAGGTCAAATCAACCTGGGAAAACTAGAGTATATATAGCCCAGGGACAGACTGTATAACGGTGGTCTTCGGAACAGACTAGCTAAATGAGGAGAGAAAAGCTCTGTATTTGTGTTCCTAATACTTAGCTCAGTGCCAAGCACATAGTAAGTGCTAATGCTTGTTGACAGCTGACTGACTGACATCACCAGAAGGCTGGCTACCAGGCAATGTTTCAGCTATGGCACCTCCGGAATACCCTTAAAGACCATTTTACTAAGGTGTAAAGGGGCTGAGTCTATGGATTGAATACCCTCCCTGATGAAATCACAGACTCAACAGTATAGAAGCTTTGCCTTTACTAATGTAATCTTCAACTGTAACTCGGTCTCCTGACTAACCAATTTTTCTCACTCTTATCTAATTTAATTTCCATTTTACAAATGTTATTTCATGTGATAGCTTAACATAGAAATATTATTTGTAAGACCGCAGGACAACATTTAGCTAAATGCTTATATTTAGTAAGGAGCTTTGTGTGATTTACCTCATATACATTGTGCCTGTTTCAGAACTGAAAATGTTGTATTTAAAATAGACAATAAGGTAAGTTTCTGGCTAGCTGTGAATAATGTAAACATTGTTTTGCCAAGATATTTTTTGAGGAAAGAAGGTCCCTCCTCCCCAGCAAAGGATTACGTATACTGGGAAAGTTTTAATAAGAGAGCTAGCTAGAAGGACTGCTTTCCTGACCCTTCAGTAAGCAGATCAAGAAAGGAAGATCGGCTGGTTATGAAGGGAAGGTTGAGGAGGACTAGCATTAGTAGGTTTGAGGGGATTGTGTGTGCTCCAGATGGCGGGGTGCAGAAAAAGGATTTAATTCCTAACTTAAAAGAAACAAAAGAAAAGTTATATCCATTTGCCTCGGTTACTGAAGACCGAAGAAAGTGCTTTTGAAATGTGTTTATAGGATTAAGTAGAGAATAAAATTGAGCTCCTTTTGTTTTGAAGTTTGCTCAGTTTAAAACCTATTTAATTGCAACTGGAGATCATCTAGTGAAATGTTATGAATTCAGATTAGAATTTAACACATAAAAACACCAAGTGAAAGGAGGAATGCAGCCAGAGAATGGAAAGGAAAATATTTGATCAAAGAGAGCAGTTCATGACAATAACTCCAAGAGTACCGCAATTGAGAACTTCTGAAATCTGGAGAAGGCATAATCAGTGGAGGCTCGAGGAGCCTCCGGGTGGGAGGGCAAGGCCTGAGAAACTAGGAGGTGGGATCCAGCCTTGGCTTCTCTTCCTATTTTCTGTAGACCCAGTGTCAAAACCCAGGCCTACTCTGCTAAACTGCTAAAAGGCAGCTGCAGCAGAATGGGCAGAACCCTGGAAGGAAGGAAAAATGAAGACTGTTGAGTCTTAGAACAGAAGGAAGGCTCATCAACCAGTCCTACCTTTAGAAGAGTTCTCTCTATTGAAATGGTGAATCTGTTAACTATCTGCATAATTCTTCCAGTGATCTGAAGATGATTGCTTACCTTGGCTCTTGCTGTATTACAATTTCAAAGCACAAGGCAGACTGAATCTAATTTAGTAACTGACTCTAGTAACCAAAGGAGAATTCAGTTAACAATTGACACCTGGTAATCTTCCTGTTTTTGTTAATCCAAAGGGTTTGACCAGAGGTCTGGGCTATTTTTTAGTCTGCAGGGCAAAAGAATGTGTAGGTTTCCCTCAGGAAATGAAGCTGTGGTGCCTAATTATGTGTATTTTTTTCTTTGTTATACAGCATAGATGATAAAACTAGGGGAAGGAGCAGCAACTCTAGGTAAAGTTACAGGTTTCTAAAGTTAAATGTAAAGTAGAAAGGTTCAGGCTATAGATCTTGAGTTTAGCTTTTCTGTTGTGTATATACAAAAGGTATGTGGAGTTTAACTGGTTATCATTTCTTACTTCCATGCTACTAACATGCTACATCATGTGTAAATGAAGGAAATCCACATGAGTTCATCTGTCACTGGAACATTCAAGTTTTCTAAAATAATTTCAAATATTCAAATATCCTTTAAAATATCAATCAAGATATCTGCTGTTGATGAGGTCATTTTAATGGTAAATTTCATTGGGTAATATTTGTTGGGGAAAGCCTAAACAGATTATGATATGTAAATATAATGGAATATTATTGTGCCAAAAGAAATGGATGAAATGGACAGTTTCAGAGGAGATCAGAAATACTTCTGTGAAAGGATGAGAGTGAAGTGAACAAAACTAGGGGAAGACTTTATACATTGCCAGAAACATTGTAGAGAAAACAGGACAACTTTGAAAAACTTTAGAAATCTAACAGTGCAACGATAAAGCATTTGTCCAAAAGACCAAAGATAAAACATGCAACCTACCACCTGCCAGAGAGGTGATGGGAATTGAAAAGCAGAATAAGAAATACATTTTTGGACATGGCCACGGTGGGAATTTGTTTTGCTATAATGTGCTTTTTTTTGTTATAAGGGATTTCTTTTTTCTTTTTTCCAAAGATGAGAGAGCAGTGGGGGGAGAGGGAGAGAGATAATTAGTAAATTTAAATAAATAAAAAATACGTTATTGATAGTATTATTCCCTAGGGTTTGTGGTTTCTAGATTACTTAAGCTTATTGAGAACTCTTGAGCATTTTATGGTTGGTGATACTTATTAGCATAGTAAATGCATCTGCTACCAGAGCTTAATTTTATCAAAGAACAGAAGTGACCACAAGTACTATAGAATGGAATTCTGGCAGATTTCTAGTAGGATTGTAGCATCAAATTTCTTGTCACCTGAAGACCAACCTCACTAATTTGGAGAAGAGGTTCAGCTGTTTACAAAGGCACAGAGGAGTTGCAATCTGTATCCGAAGAGGAAAGGTTCACACTAATAAAATCACAGACCCTTGAAGTAGTGATTTTGAGTCTAAATTATAGAAACAAATTATACAAGGTAAAAAGAAAGCCTGAACTTTGTTGCAAGTTCTATTTTGTAGTTTACTGAAAGACAGGGCTTTTTACAATTCATTATCACTTTTGCCAAGCTGTGGGCAATGAAAAAATAAAATGATAAAACACAAATCATTAAAATTTGATATTTTACCAGCAGCTCTGGTCTTAAGGTTGATGGAGGTTGTGGCTATCCCTGTTTCTCTACTATTTGGACATTTCTATAGAAGGGACATTGGGAAATTTTAATTGACATAATAGAATATCTAGATATTAGTATAAACTCACAGAGCCATATTATATAGTAGAAGAGCTCTGGAATTGGATTCCAGGGAGATGGGGTGAATCGTATTTCTCTTACTTCTTACATAACTTTTGGATAAGTAATTTCATTTTTCTAGGTCTCAGTTTCATCATCTGTAAATTCAGATAGGTTGCCTTAAATGTTCTTAGTTCTAAGTTCATGATCCTATCACTAAACATATTTAGAATTGAGGTGATATCTGGTCCATTTAGACAGGCATACTTTCTGTATATGCTAATAATATAACCCAGAATGTTTCCTGATATCAGATTGTGTTTTAACCAGAACATGTTGTCAAAAGTCCAATGTTTCTCTTGTTTCACCCTGGTTTAGTCCCAATTAAGGCAGAACCACTTTTCTATGTACTATAAAAAGGGCACTATGACATAGCACCATGTATCTTTTGGGTACATAGTAAATATTTGTGAAAATAAAGATAGTAGTGGTGGTGCTAATAATGAGTCTGGACTGGAAATGTAGAATAAAGGTCAGGGTACAGGTCAGGGCACCAAAGGCAAGTTCCTTGCACCTAGTAAGTAAAGTCTGCTGACTTGACCCAGGTGGTAAAAAATTAAAAGTGAAGAAAAAACTAATGCCAACAGTTTGATATTCTTATGACTTTGGAGAAAGTTTATGGACCAGATTTTGAAGTTCTAGATATTTATATTAAATATTAAGTCATACAATTGCAATTCAGGAGATTTGCTGAGAAGTAGTTATGTGATTGCCCTATGGCTATGTTTCTAAATGAACTAAAAAAGAAAAAAAAAATCCCCCTTCAAATACCCAGAAGCACTAACCCACATTTTGAACTAATTGACTTACTTTTTTGTCAAGAAAGCTATTTTAACTCATAGGGGCACAATGGTTTACCTGAACAATTACACTATCTACCCCAAAAAAACCCAAAAACAAAAACAAAAACCCCAAAACCACCCACCAACCTCCTCTTGACCCTGCTCTTATCCCTACAGTTACTGTCCTATATTTCCTCTTCCTGTTGCCACCAAACTTCTGGAAAGGGAAATCTATATATACATTACCACTTCTTTACTATCCATTCGCTTATCAGCCTCTTGTAATCTGCCTTCCACTGCTCTACTGAGACAACACTCTTAAAGGGAAAAATTCATCATATGAACAGGTTAGGTTAAAAACCAGTTGTAAAGAACTTGAGATGACGATGAAGGAGTATGTACTTGGTCTCAAAGGTAATAGGGAGATACTGGAGTTTATTGAGTAGGAAAAATCATTTTGGTAGTTGTTTGGAGGACAAATTAGAGAAGGAAGAGACTAGCTAAGGAGACCAATTAGGAGGTCATTACAATATTCCAGGCAAAAGATGATGAAGGTCTGAAGTAGGCTAGTGGCTGTGTGGCTAGAGAGAAGAGAACATATTTGTAGACATAGACTCAACAAGACTTGTCAACTGATTGGAAACATGGAATGATAAAGAAAATTCACTCATGAAATAAAACAAGCATTTTAAGAGGGAGAAATCAGAGAAGGCATTCTAGGAAAAGGATGGGGAACTGGAAGTTAGAGTAGATAGGAAAGGTCCATGCAAAGGCAGAGAGAAGGGAAACAGAATGATGAGTTCACAGAATAGTTAGTGGGTCAGTCTGGGTGCCATATAGAGTGTGTGGAATTAACTTGGGAAAGTACCTGGCAGCCTTGACCCAATATTGGTGGCAGAGGTGAGATAAAACAGTGAGGAATAAAAATCTGAGTGATTAGGAGAATATCAATGCTAACTAAGGCTGAAAAGCTGAGAAGATCATAGAACTTACAACCCTCTCATTTTAAAGTTGAGAAAACTAAGGCCCAGGGAGTTGCAGTGTATTTTTTCCCATTGTGCTGATTCATTTCCTACTATTTAGACTATTGTTGTAGTAACCTAACTGTTCCTCCCACCTCTAGTGTCATTAGTCTCCTCTCTCCACTTTGGTGCTAAACTGGTCTTTCTAAAATGTAACTGATCACATCTGCTACTGCCCCCAACCCTTCATTGACTTTTCATTGCTCTTCCCTCTCCCTCCCCCTCCCCCCTTTTTTAAATTAAGAAACTCCTGCCTTCTCTCTTAGAATCCATACAGGTATCAGTTCCAGGCAGAAAAGTGATAAGGGATAGGCCATTGGGATTAAGAAATTTATTCAGAGTTGCACAGCCAGGAAGTTTCCAATGCCTGCTGAATCAAATACTAACTCCTAAGGTTAGCATTTAAGGCACTCTATCCCTTAACCCCAAATGATCTTTTCACCAAAATCTCTCACTTAGAATTCAATACTGACAGTCCATATTCCAAAAAAAACTCACAGAACTTTACAGTATTATGCTCTTTCCACTCCTGCCCTTCCCCACACCAGCCTCCTCACCACCAACAAACCCCTACTAAAAACTAAAAAAAGAAAAAAATCCCTCCAAATGAAAGCAGAACAGATCCGTGGAGAGACTTCTGCCACAACCTTTGGATTGAGTGCTTCACTTAAGACCTCGAGCTTGAAAGAGGAGTCTTTCCTGCTCTGCCCACCTGTCATCATGTTTGCCCCATGTATCTGTCTTCCCTCTACTGGGACCCCCAATTGTGCTGCCCATCTTTTCTTATCTGTGTTCTTGTCCACCTACTGTTGCTTCATCAGTGTGGGGATTCACTCAACTAACATAGATTCCCAATCCTTGACAACTTGGTGGATGATCCTTTTTAAAAAAACTCTTACCTTCTGTTTAGAATCAACACTGTGTATCGGTTCCAAGGCAAAAGAACGGTAAGGGCTAGGCAATGGAGGTTGTGACTTGCCCAGGGTCACACAGCTGGGAAGTGTCTGAGGTCAGATTTGAACCCAGGACTTCCTGTCTCTAAGGGCCAGACCACCATCCAGGAATCCTGTGCCTGACCTAGGAGTCAGATAGCCTATAGCCAATGCAGTCAGTATTCAGGTGGTCTGGGGACAGACCACAATAGAAGATAAAAATTAGTGCCAGCTAGGTGTCTCAGTGGATTGAGAGCTAGGCCTATGGGAGGTCCAAGGTTCAAATTTGACCCAGAGTTCAAATATATTTCCTAGATGTGTGACCCTGAAAAAAATCACTTAACTCCCATTGCCTAGCCCTTACTGTTCTTCTGCCTTGGAACCAATATATAGTATTGATTCTAAGATGAAAGATAAGGTTTAAAAAGAAAAAAAGACAAAACCAAACAATTCTTGCAGAAGACAAAATCAAGCAGAGTCTACTCAAACTAGGAGTATAGGAGCAAAGTTTAACTTAAGCACAATCTTCCAATCCATAAAGTGAAACCAGAGATATAAGTAAACAGAAGGGTGAAGGGAGAGAAAGGAATGAGCATTTATATAGTGCTTACTATATTCCAGTTACTGCTAAATGCTTTACAAATATTATCTCATTGAATCGTCACATCAAACCTTCGAAGTAGGCACTATTATTATCCCCATTTTATTGTTCAGGAAACTGAGGCAATCAGAATTTAAGTGACTTGTCTAGGGTCATGCAGCTGGCTAGTATCTGAGGCTAGATCTGAACTGAGGTTCTCCTGACACCAGGACCAGGGCTCTATCCACTTTGCTACTTAACTGCACCTGGAAAATATCATACACAAAGAAGAAACACCTTGGACTAGAAGCCCAAAAAGTCCAAGTACAGACTCAGAGAAAAGAATGTCCTAGTCATAAGGATGACAAGTATGTCTGGAAGAAGTGAAACAAATGATACAAAATGATATAGCTAGGGAAGAAAAAAAGGACAAGGAGACCAATCTATTATGGTTTAGGTGAAGTAAAAAAAATAGCAGTCATGACTTCAGAAAAGCCTATAGAAAATATAGACCTGATTTAAAAAAAAAAAAAAAGAAGATACAAAGATAAAACATTACGCTTAAAGGCATAGTAGAATACAAATTGATATCAATACTCAATACATATGCTCTGTCTGGCATACCATCTAAATTTTAAGTTAATCAAGTTGCAGGGAGAAACAGTAAAAAACAGAGACAAATCTAACAGAAAGATAAGTAAGAAAAAAGTTAAGGACCTTAATAGAACTTTAGAAAAATTAGAGATAATAGATCTGAATGAAAACAGAATGGTTACCTTTACAAAAACTGACCATATATTAGGACATAAAAACTTCACAAATAAATGTAGAAAAGTAGAAATACATTTTAATTAACATAATGAAATAAAAAAATGCATTTGAAAATATTCTGGAAGAAAGAATTAAGAATTAATTAGGGTGGCAGCTAGGTGGCTCAGTGAATTGAGAGTCACATCTAGATAATGGAGGTTCTGGGTTCAGTTCTGAGCTCAGACATTTCCTGCTTGTGTGTCTCTGGACAAGTCATTTAACCTCCATTGCCTAGCTCTTAACGACTCTTCTGTCTTGGAACCAATAGATGGCATTGAAGATAAGGATTTATTTAAAAAAAAAATTAATTAGAAACTAAACAACTTAATCCTAACAAATTGGTTAATCAAAGAATAAATCATAGAACGAGTAGAAAATTTTACTTAAAATGAGGATGACATACCAAAATGTATAGTATTTGGTTAAAACAGTCTTTAAGGGAAATTTCATATCTCTAAATACTTTCATCAAGGAGAGAAAGGACAAATGAATGAATTGAACATTTAACTAAAAAAGTTAGACAAATATAACTTTAAAAACTAAATTAAATTAAAATTTAAAATGCAATTATTATTTTATTAATTAAAATTAAACTAAAAATTCTTTTCTAAACCTCAAAACAGAAATTCTGAAAATCAAATATAAGATTAACAAAACTGAAAGCTAAGAAAGTTGGATTGACAAATACAAATAGAAACTTTATAAGAAATTTAAAATAAACTATTCTTTTTAAAAGAGGAAAACCAAACTATTCCCATCAGAAATTTGAATGGAAAAATTCACAGAAAAATGGAGAGGAAATACAAGAAGCTATTAAAAAGTATTTTGCCCAATTATTTGTCAACAGAACTGATAAATGGGATGAAATGAATATTTACCTAGATTTATAGAAAAAGAAACAGATTATTTATTTAAATAACCCAGTATTAGAAAAAGAAATTAAATAAGTCATTAATGAATTCCTAAGGAAAAAAGTTCTCCGGGACCAGATGGGTTTACAAGTGATTCTATCAAACACTCGAAAAGAAGAGAAGACAGGAAGGATATTTAACTCCAACATTATGTAAACTTCAAAATTAGGAAAATACTCTTCCAAACACTTTTTACAAGACAAATATAGTCTTGGTGTCTAAATGAGAAGAAACAAAGCAAAGAAACCTTTGATTAATATCTCTAATGAACACTGAATGCAAATGTAAAATGAAATCTTAGCAAGGAGGCTACAACAACATATCACATTGATTAGGTTCAATGACCAGGTTGGGTTAGTTTAATATAAGAAACACTATAAATATAATCAGCCACATAAAAACTGTATTATTGTAGCAACGTATGTTGAAAAAGGTTTTGACAAAATCCAACTCCTATTTCTGTTGAAAACACTAAAAAGCATAGGAATAAATAGACTTTCCTTAACATTGTAAGTAGTATCTATCTAAAATCTAAAGCAAACATTAGATTTAATGGATAAAGGTTGGGGGCCTTTCCAATATGATCAGTGATAAAGCAAAGGTATCCATTATCACTATTGATATCTATTATGAAGATAGAAATGTTATTTATAGAAGAGAAGACAAGAAAAAGAAATTGAGGGAATAAATATAAGCAAAGAGTAATACAAAATCTCACTCTCTTCTTTCCCCATGTCACTGATAAAGAGGTGTCTCTTCTCTTTGCCAAGGTCAATACCTATACAAGTGTACATGATTCTATCTCCTTCCATCTTCTCTAGATGATTTCATTCTCAGTTAACTCCTCTCCCTTTAATCTTGTCACTCCTTATTTCCTAATTTCTTCCTTACTGACTTCAAATATATCCAAGTCTATATCATCCTTTAAAACTTTAAAAATCCCTCCATGCCCTCAAACTATTAATTCTGTATCTTTCTTCTCTTTCTCAACCAAGGTCCTTGAAAAGAGGCATATATAATTACTGCCTCCATTTCCTCTCTTCTTACTCACTCTGAAATCCTTTGCAATCTGACTTCTAACCTTATTACTTAGCAGAAATGGCTCTCTTCAAAATGATTAATATCTGTTAATTCCTTCTTAACCTATCTGATGCATTTACTACTATTGACTACTCTCTCCTTATAGATGTTCCTCTCAGAATTTTCAAGACATTATTCTCTCTTGGTTCAAATTCTACCTCAATGTTTCTTTTCTTTTGAAAAAAAATTTATATATTTTTTCAAATTGCAAGTGAAAACTATTTTAACATTCCTTTTTAAAAATTATGAATTCCAAATTCTCTCTCTCTCATCCCTTCTCCTTCCTTGAGAAAGCATGCAACTTGATATAGTTTATACATGTGCAGTCATGCAAAAATATTTTTCCACCTTAGCCATGTTTGGAAAGAAAATGCATGCAAAGAACCTCAAGAAAAATAAAGTTTTAAAGATGTATGATTTAATCTGTATTCAGACTCCATCAAGAAGGTGGAGAGCATTTTATATTATAAGTCCTTCAGAATTGTTTTGGATCTTTGCATTATTGAGAAAAACTAAGTCCTTCACAGTTGATTATTGTACAATATTGCTGTTACCATGGACAGTGTTCTGGTTCTTGCTTCACTTTGAATCTGTTTGTGTAAGTCTTTCCAGGTGTTTCTGAAAACATCCTGCTCAACGTTTCTTAGAGCAAAATAGTATTCCATCACAATCATATAATACAACTTGTATAGTCATTCTCCAATTGATGGGCATCCCCTCAATTTCCAGTTCTTTGCCACCCCAAAAAAGCTGCTATAAATATATATATATATATATATATAGGTCTTTTTCCTTAAAATTTTTATTTTGGTGTTTTTGGAATGCACAGTTTTATAGCCCTTTGGCCATAGTTCCAAATTGTTCTCCAGAATGGTTGAATCAGTTCATAATTCCACCAATAGTATACTAGAGTTCCAAGTTTTCCATATTCCCTCCAACATCTGTCTTTTCCCTTTTCTGTTATATTATGCAATCTGATAGATATGAATTGATACCAGATTTGTTTTCATTTGCATTTTTCTAATAATTTAGATCATTATTTGTATGACTATAGACAGCTTTGATTTCTTCTAAAAACTGCCTATTCATATCCTTTGATTATTCATCAATTGAGGAAAGATTGTATTCTTATAAATTTGACTCCGTTTTCTATATATTTCAGAAATGAGACTTTCCTTACCGGAGAAAATTGCTGCTTTCTGCTTTGTTTCTAATTGTGCCTGTATTGGGTTTTTCTCTGTAAACCCGTTTTAATTTCATGCAATCAAAATTATCCATTTTACTTCTTGTAATAGTCATTTGGTCATAAATTCTTGCCTCATCCATAAACCTGATGGGTAAACTATTCGTTGCTTCCCTAATTTGATTATGATATCACCTTTTATGTTTAAATCATGTACTTATTTCAATCTTTTGTTGGAATATAAAACTAGGAGCTGGTTTTATGAAAACAATAACAAAGAACAAAATAAACCATTGGTTAATTTGAAAAAAGAGGGAAACCAAATTACCAGCATCAAAAATGAAAAGATTGAATTCACCACCAATGAAGAGGAAATTAAAGCAATTATTAGAGGCTGTTTTGCCAACTATATGCCAATAAACCTAACAATCTAAGTGAAATGGATGAATATTTACAAAAATATAAATTTCCCAGATTAAAAGAGGAAATAGGACAACTCTATCTTAGGAAAGAAATTGAATAACCCATAAATGAGCTCCCTAAGAAACCCCCACCCCAGTTCAGATGAATTCTACCAAACATTTAAAGCCCAATTAATTCCAATACCATATAAACTATTTAGAAAAATAGGCAAATAAAAGGAGTCTTAACAAATTCCTTTTGTGACTTTTCCTTTCCTCTCTCCTTTGCTAGTTTACATTTATATAGTATTCCATTTGTGTTCAGATATTCTCTGAACACACACTTGAAACAGATGGACGGACATCCAAACAATGTAGACCCATTATACTCAGACTCTTTCTCAAGGTTTACTTTCAGCTGCTCATTACCAGTCTCCTTTTGTACACCTCAAATGGTATGTTTCAGAGACATCTTAAATTCAGCATGTTCAAAATTGAAACTCACCATTTTCTCCCACAAACCCTCTCCTGTTCCAAACTTCTCAATTTCAGTGAAAAACATTACTATTCTTTTAGTCTACCAAGGCCCTAACTACTTTTCTAGATTCATTGCACATTATTATTACCTTTCCTGCCCTCTATTAAACAGCCAAAATGGCCTTCTCTTGGTTTCTCATCCTAACAATCCATCTCTGTATCTGTGCACTGGCCATCTCTCATTTCTGGAATTCACTCTCTCCTTCCCTCTTCCTCACAGAGTATCTCTTTTCTTTTCAGATGCAACTCAGGAATCATCTCCTATATGTATACACATAAACAGAAACACAAATGTAGATGTGTTTTCTAAATTTATATTTACATAATTTATAAATACTGATATGCATATAGTTATTCATTTTATATTTATGTTATACATATTTACATGCCTCCTTCTTTAGAATATTAGATCCTTAAAATAAAGGATCTCATGTTTCTTTCTTTGCACTAGTATCAAGTCCAGTGTCTAGCACAGTTTCTGGTACTAGACAAAATACCTAACTGATTGGCTGATGGTGATTCTGAAGCTAGCCTTCCAGCCACTGCACCATTATCTAAAAGCATGAGATCAAATCAAGTTTAAGCACAGGACCTATTATTATCTTACTCATGATAGCAATAATAATATCTTACATTTGTATAAAGCTTTTAGTTTTCAATGAAATTAAATGTACACTGCAGCGTCAATTTTCCCATCATATAGGGCAAGACCCTCTTTTTGTAGAAAATGAAACTGAGGCACAGGGAGTTTAAGTGATTTGTCCAAGATTTATAGATTATCATCAATCACATGATTATTATAAAGATATCAAAATTCACTATGTACTTATGAAACATTCAATTGATTGTTAAGTAATAGTCATTACTCATGAATAGTATAATTGAAACTCATTACAATAGTCCCAAAGCACTTGGGGAGCCCAAGTGTTACAATTACAAACAGCATCAGAAAAAGACTATATTGAGCATTCAGATATAGATTTTCTGATATCTCTTCAGAAGTCAGATCACATGCTTAAGTAGCATATCCCATTTTGTGATTATCTAATTCAATGTAATGAATATTTATTAATCATAGACTAAAAACCTCATAAAATCCTTAAAAGGATATTCATCCTTTCCCCTAACAGCACAGTTAGTAAGGCATCTCACCACATGGTAGAGTTTCTCTTGACTCTTCACTCTCTCTCTCATCTTCTATATCCAATCTGTTGCCAAATCTTGTTATTTCTACTTTCATGAATTCCCTCCTAAGTATCCTCTGACAGGTGCATGCCTTTATCACCTCATGCTTGAACTAGTGAAGTGGTCTGCTAGTTGGTCTTCCTGCAAACAATTTTCCTTGTTGCTTGTGATCTTACTAGCTGTTCTCCCTGCCTTAAGTCCCTCCCTCCTTCAATCTTTCCTCCATTCAGCTACCAAAGTGATCTTCTTGAAGCACATGTCTGACCACCTCACCTTTGCCCCTCCTCCCTTACCTCCTGGATCAACTATAGAATCCTCTGTTTGGCTTTTAAAAGATTTTCACAGCCTGACCTTTTTCTACCTTTTCAGTTTACTTATACCTTATTCCTCCTATTCTCCTCTGAGTGAACTGAGTTCCAGTGGCACTAGTTTCCTGTTTTCCTATTATTTTGTGGTTTTTCCCTGCCTGCCACCACACAGGGGATGCTCTCCCTCCTTGTCTTTATCTCTTGGCTTCCCAAACCTTAGGATTAAACTAAAATCCTACCTTTCTGCAAGATGTTTTTCCTGATCACCCTTAATGTTTAATCTGTGGCGAGGGGGATAATATGTGTATGTGTATGTATACATATACATATGTGTATGCATGTGTATATATATTCCAAAGATAGATAGATCTATATATATACACACACACACACACATGAGATATGTATACACCTTATTTACACCTAATCTTCTCCCATTAGACATTGAGTTTCCTGAAAGCAGAAACTGGTTTTTCCTTTGCAACTCCAGTACTTGGCATAGTGCCTGGCACACAGTAGATATTTAATAAGTGCTCATTGACTTAATTTGATTTGTTTCACTTTTCCCTATGGTGCCATCCTCCTCAACCTCCTAGGTTCAGAGCCTCTTTCTTTTTCTTGCTGCTTTCAGGCTCTAGAATCACAATCAAATAAAACCAGAATTGCCACTGGACACCTGCCAATCTCGTCTCCCCCTGGGTTAATCCACCATCCCAATAACATTACCAAGCCAAATGCCCCTCCCAGCCCAACATTTCCCCCTATTAGAATGTAGTCTCCTCCTATTAGAATGTTAAGTTCCTTGAGGGCAGGAACTTCATCTGCTTTTGTATTTATAGCCTTAGGTTTTAACTCTATAGTGCTAGGCAGTATAAGAGCTTTTTTATTCTTTCATTCATAAGCATGGAAGTTCTTTAATTGTTGAGAATGATTGGACCTAGTAGTTGATGGTATTGTGAAAGAACCCTTAGTTTCTAGAGCCTTTGTTTAGGGGTGGGGAAAAAAAGAAAACTCCAAGTTTAGACTGAATTTCTCAGACTTGTGCAGAATTTCCAGGAAATTTGCAGTGATTAGTGTTGTTAAGTAGTGATAGAAATGATATTAACCTTCTTTTCTCTATAAGAATCACATACGTTACTTCCAAACTCTATGAGTGGGATCAAAACTAAAGAATTTATTTTCATGACAATTCATTGGCTATGCTAGAGAAAAGTCTTGGAAAAGAAGGATTTGCTCTTTGAAATAAAATATAATCCTAACCCATACCTTCTCATGGAAGGCACTTCTGTAAACTGTTTAGAACAAACTGGCTTCATCATCTTGGAAGCTTTACTCTATATTGAAGAATAGTTACATTCTTAACAATTATCTTCATATAGTATACATGAATGGGATAGATATATTTCAGAGAAGTGTCCAATTTGCAAACCCTCAGAAATCAGCCAATGAGGGTCATCTGGAAAGGATGAGGAGGGGAATATGGCAATTAAACCCAGGCAATTATATCACCCCCAATTCAATCAATTCCAGGGGCTCCCTGTCACCTCCAACATTAACTATAAAATGCTCTGGCTTTCAAAATCCCTCCTGACCTGATCCCTTTCTATCTTTCCAGTATTCTTACATTTTATTCTCCAGTGTACATACCCGACTTCATCTCTGGACTCTGTATTTTCACTGGGAATCCCCCATGAATACTTTCTGTCTGTCTCTACCTCCCGACTTCCTCAGTTTCCTTTAAGTAAGACTTTTGCAAGAAGCCTTTCACAAACCACATGAATGGGAGTGCCTTTCTTCTGAGATTATCTCTAATTTATCATGTATAAATCTTGCTTATATAAAATCACCCTCATTAGATTGTGAGCCCCGCCCCAGAGGGCAGAGCCTAGTTTTGCTTTTCTTTGTATCCCCTATAGTACGGTGCCTAGCTGGTGGTAAGCACTTAATAAAGATGAGTTGATTTGACTTCTGTTGGAGGAGACAACATGTTCACACATAAATGTATACACAATATATTTAAAAATAAATACATGGTAATTATCTCTTTTTGTAGGAAAGAATTTCATTTATTCTAGAAACTCTACCTTGTGGGTATCAATGAAGCTTTGTGACTTATTCTTCCTCTAGAATGGATGGTGAATAAGATTTCATATTAAGAATGATCTATCAGAGTAATAGTTATTAAATTCTTAACAGTGATCTGATGAAAAGCATAATAGATTCCAAGTATATCCATTATTGTTGTAATTGTTTGATGCATTGCCTTTTTGTCTTTGTTTTTACCATTCAGTGAATTTTGTTGCAGTCACTGAATCCTGGAGAGAAGGGAGGAGCTAGAGAGAAAGAGATGTTTGCTTTTTATTTAGGATAACCAGCATTCTGCTTTGCTTTTGGCAAGAATTCTTGGTAGTGATTACATGAAGGACATTTTTGACCCTCATTAACTACCTACCTTATCTAATGACTCCAGCTCATTTAGCTTGGAAGGTTTCCCTTTCGAAAGGTAATGCCTAAACAGAAAGAAGCCTGTAAGCACTAGGTTATCCTTTACCTTGATGCCTCATAAAAATTCTCTTAAAGATGTTGGCCCTTTCTCCTCATAAGTCTGATTTTAAAAAGGGGGTACCAGATCAAGCAGGCATCCCAACTTTTCAGCATGTGAGGAGAACTCCAGAAGCCAAAGGAGCAAACATCTGCCTTGGCTCCTGCCCTGTGCTTTCTCTGGTTCCACCTCTCATTGGGCCAGGTCCATATCTGTTTTGTGGAGGTACCCAGACCAGTTCCAATGTGCTACTTTTATCTGTTCTGAAACTAGACTGATGAGATCTCTATATCCAGGGGAAATATAGAGCACCGAGTCAATTAACAACTTTTACTTTGAGGAGAGACTAGTGGCTGAAAATTGTTCAGGTCTAAGAGGAGGGAGGATGGGTATACTGAGTGACTTTGCACTGGTACTAACCTATTCATGAAGCCTGGGTTTAAATTGGAAGGTATTCTCTTCCTGCAGCTCAGAGAGACATCATCACACTTACCAAGGCAATGCGTATGCTGAAATTCAGGGGTGCTGGCATAGGATGACCTGACTTGAAGACACTCGTTTTACTGCTTCATCCAAAAGTCATAGCCCACACACCTGGCATTCCCCTAGTGTCACCTTTGTCATATGATGCCCAAACTCTTTTTGGGGGGAGGAGACTTGGAAAAGGGGTGTGGTGGTAGGGGTGGGTGTCAGTTGTAGGATATGAAAATGAGACTGGAGAGGATAGCATGGCTTAGCCCTCTCCTTGGATCAACCCTAGAGCCAAAGACCCTCTCTGTCCCTAAGCCAGGGCAGGAAACACTATCAGTCATTAGCCTTGTAGTAGTGGGACCATGGAGAGCTCTCCAGGGAACAGAAGGGAAGATATTCTCTGTTCCTATTTAGAGCAATGTGAGCCATCATTTGGCTCTCAGAGATGAGAGTTTAGAAGGGACCTTAGAAGCTTTCTAGTGTAAACTACTCATTTTACAGGAAGAAATAGTGGTCAGGGAAAGCTGTTTCAAGTTCAAAGGGTAACAGAGGTATGATTTGAATACAGGTCCACTAACCACATCCATTGATCTTTTCCCCCTAAATCATGTTGCAGTTTCCTAGAATTGTAGGAAAGGAGAAAGGTAACAGAGAGGAATAGAATTTAGTTCTTTGTAGAATCTTTTCTGCAAAAACTAGGTTCAAAAGTCTGACTGATACAATGAGGCCTCAGATATTTTGGTTCATTGCTTTAATACAGGTTCCCTGAAAATAGTATAGTTTGTCTAGTCAGAGAAGTATAGCTAAGGCAGTATTCCTCAGAAAATTAGAATTCGGTCTATTTTTTTTTTTGGTTCCTTTATTCAGTAAACATTTATTAGCTTGTATATAATGGGTGCAGAGAGACTTTTAAAGATAAGACACGGTCACTGTATTTATAATAATAGCTCACATTTATTATTGGATTTTAAGGTTTAAAAAATGTATTTCTTACAACAATCCTGTGCACTAGCCTACAAGAGTGTGTGATTAAAAACTTGGTAATTGTATTTTAATAATGATGATAACTGTCTGAAGGGCAACCAAAATAGGTAAAATACCAAGATTGCCCTTGCCTTCTCGACTGTCCACCACCAAATTCCATCTTGTGTTTTTTGAAGGCTGTGTCAGTAGACTATAAAGTGCCAGCAATTTCCTCTAATCTGAAAGAATCAAATGCATACTCAGTGATGGACTCCAAGATATTGGTTGGAGATAAGCCTTGCTAAGTTGGAGGAGTTTCAGAAAAGGTTAGTTACAGGGCTATGAATTTTTTTGACCGCCATATCACTATGACCATCTACTAAGATGCCAATCTGTGTTGAGTGGAGAGACCAAAGTATCAGAGACATACAGGTCAAAGGGCCCTTATTGGTTGTCTGGTCAATCCTTTCATTTTACAGATGAGAAACTGAGGCACATAAATTTAATTGGCTTGCCCAAAGTCTCACAGATACCAGGCAGCAGACACAAGTACTGCAAATCCAAATCTCTTCCTACCCTGTCTCCCTTGTTGTGTATTGAATAAGACTGGTATGTCTGCAGATCAATCTGTTTAAATTGAATTTGAGTCTCACTATAAGGGTAACAATGGACTCAAGAATTGTATAATAATAATAGCTGACATTTGTATAACTTTATGGCTTCCAAAACTCTTTGCATATATACTGCATTGTAATTAAATTAAGGTTTCACTTCATTTAACATTGAGATTTTTAAACAGTTAACAAAAAAATGCCCTTTCTTCTCTTCTCAGCAATCAAAGTATTCCTGCTTTATAGACTATCAGATAGCCTATCAGAGTTGGGTAGGATGTCGGAAGACATCTTGGCCAACCTCTACAGGTGCTTTTGGAACATAATGCTTAAGGTCCCCAGGGTATCACCAGTTTAAACCCTTTGTATACTCACTGTTATGTGAGTCAGTTTGTAAAGGTTAAGAGTGGAGGATCCAGGCAGCTGGATGGCTCAGTGGATTGAGAGCCAGGCCTAAAGACAGGAGGTCCTGGGTTCAAATGTGACCTCAGACACTTCCTAGCTATGTGACCCTGAGCAAGTCACTTAACCCCCATTGCCTAGCCCTTACCACTCTTCTGCTTTGGAACCAATACATAGTAATGATTCCAAGATAGAAGGTAAGGATTTAAAAAAAAAAAAAAAGAGTGGAGGAGTGATACACTATTATAAATAGGATCAGGCCATTGATGCCGCCAGATATTATTTCATGACTGTGTTTTTCCCTCCATCCCATCATTACAAAAAGGTAGACTGTCAAAAACCACCTCTAGAACCAGTACATCAGAAAAGAGTACATCAAGGAGAGAGAGAAACAAAGTAAAATAACCAACATATTTGATGATTAGCATCATCAAATCCAGAACCCTGGCTGTTCCTTGTTACTTCAAAACTATTTGCTCCACAGAATAAACTTCAGATTGACAGTAGTGTGACAGCTATGCCCTGGAATCACTGACAGGCTGCATTGATCTTTTCTTTGTGCTGTGTTGATCTTTCTTTGTAGTACTGAAAAACAGATTTATCTCAAGTTGAAGGTCAAGTGTAGGCTGGAAGCACAGCAGGCTTCTTGTATTGGAATGTCCTTTGGTTTTGAAATGAAACAACCTGGATTTAAAAAATATTATTATTCATGTGACTATCAGGTTGATTTCACCCAACCAGAGAGGTACAGCAGCTTTAGGATCAGGAACAAAAACCAATACACTGTGTAGTGCAACAAGAAATACACAACATCAGTGACAATCTATATCATTAGTATTAGGAGAGTGAAGGCACCAATAAGACACAGACTATGGATAATACCAACATATTTTCTTTTTAAAAGAAATGTTATTGGGGATAGCTGGGTGGCTCAGTGGATTGAGAGCCAGGTCTAGAGATGGGAAGTCCTAGGTTCAAATGTGACCTCAGAGACTTCCCAGCTATGTGACCCTGGGCAAGTCATTTGACCCCCATTGCCTAGCCCTTACTACTCTTCTGCCTAGGAGCTAATACTCAGTATTGATTCTAAGATGGAAGGTAAGGGTTTTAAAAAAATTAATAAAATAAAATAAAATAAATGTTATCTTTCCTTTAGCCTGTTCAGCTGCTCCATCTTCCTGCCTTTCTCCCTCTCTCTTTTTCTATTAGGTTGCTCAATAGACAGAGTAATGGACCTAGAGTCAAAAAAGACCTGAAGTCATCTCTAGCCCCAGAGGCTTAGTAGCTGTCTGTGTTCCCCTGGTATCATTTAATGTCATTTAAAGGTCTGTCTGTACCAGTTTCCTCTTTTGTAAAATGAGGATAATAATAGAACTTTCTAAGGGTTATGAGGATAAAGTGAAATAAAATTTGTAGAATTCCTGGTAAACCTTAAGGAGCTATATAAATATTATTATTATTATCAATTATCCCTCTCCCTCTCCCTCTTTCTCCTCTCCTCCCTTGTCTCTCTATGTTCCTTTTCCCTTCCCCACCTCCACACACAGAACTCAAAAACTCTCATTACCCATCCCCTGTACCCCGCAACTCCATTCCATCCTGGTACTGACTTCTCCCAATTCAGCCCTACAGTTTGGAACAAAGCTTGCCTCAAGAAAGGAGAAGGCTCATCAGAAGCAGCTATCCACTTACTTCTAATTCATTAACATCCTATATCAATAATCCATCATAATGTATGGAGGTCCCCTGACTCTACACCTTCATTGGCATAAATTACAATTATAAATTTAAAAAATGTATTTAGATGAGACTTTTCCATATAAAAATACCACCCCTCCATTTCTTTCCTTATGAATGCCAACTTCACCTTTCTAAAAAAGGTGCAAAATAATGTCCTTTTTTGCCTCCTTTCCTTGCTTCATTCATTCCCTCCATTCCTCTCTCCTTCCCTCTCTTCTTCCTTCCTTCCCTCTTTCTTTTCTTTCTTCCTTCCCTTCTTCCTTCCCCCTCTTCTTCCCTCCTTCCTTCTCTTCTTTTTTCTCTTTCCCTCCTTTCTTCTTTCTCTTCTTTCTTTACTCCTTCCCTCTCTTCCTTCTCTTCTTTCCTTCCATCTTCCCTGTATTTCCCAGGATGTAGGAGAAAATGCCATTATCTTCAAATAATTCTAACAAAATTTCCAATGGCTGACACTAAATGAGGTGGCTAAAGTGCAGGCTTGGAGCCAGGAAGATGGGAGTTCAAATCCAGCCTTGGATACTTACTAATTATGTATCCCTGAGGCAAGTCACTTATCCTAATTTGCCTCAGTTTCCTCCTTTGTAAAATGAGGTTAATAGCACCTACCTTGCAGGGTTGTTGTGAGGATCAAATGAGATAATAATTGTAAAGTCTTTAGCACGGTGCCTGGCACATAGTATAAGCTATATAAATGTTAGCTATTAGGTATTTCATTGGTGTGGGGAACTCTCCCCACCAAAGGAGATCAGTGACTCTTTTGCAATTTATTGTCTTAGAGATTTGCTTGAGGCCACTCAGAATTTAACTGCCATGCCTAGGGCTATGAAACTAGTACTGCTATCTGAAAAGGGCTAGCAGATCTTATGTCTACTGATTCAGAAGCTGGTTTTCTCTTTGGAAGTCATCTTAGAATATTGTGTTCTGTTTCAATAGGGAAGTCACAAAAGAGCCCATTTAAAACTGACAACTTTAAAGTTGGGAAACAGAAAAAATCATCTTGGATTGAGCTCTAAAATGCTTATTTTGAACCTGTCACTGACAGGCATTAGCTTTGTAACCTTGGTTTTCCCATTCTGTAAAATGGGAATAATAACACCATTTCATGTGTTTTTCTTTTTTTTTGGAGGAAAACATTTAAATGTTCTATGTAGATAAATGTGAGTCATTGTTATTAAATGTTTCAGCTTATAATACAATACTGCCCCTATAAAGAAGTGATAGCATTACTCTTTCAAAGTGTTGTTTAAGGAACACCATATTGATCCATCTAAAATGGAATAAAATCATTTTCTTTAATAGTGGTGTTATAGTTGGTACATTTTTCTGTGGGTGGCAGGAAGGAAGAAGAGAAGGAAAGGAGAAAGAGAGGGAGAAAGAAGGAGGGAAATTTTGTCTTAGATCATAAAGACATAATGATTTGCCCTTGGTTACATAGCCAGTGTGCGTCAGAGATGGGACTTTAACCCTGGTTTACCTGGTTTCTAGGTCCTTCTTCTACCCATTGCACTGTACCCTACTATCTCTCCTAGGGGAAGAATACTGGAATTAAATAAATCCGTTGCCTCTTGGAGCTAACAACTTGAGGCATGGCATAATGACTTACAAAGAGAAGCTTCTTAATAATTGCTCTCTGGATTAGGCTAGATTACTTGAATATAATAATTTAGAATTTCCAAGGTGGTCTTTTTTTTGGTTTTAACATTGAAAAAAACTCAACAATAATAGCAATAGCAATAATGATAAGATTACATACTATTTTAACATGTCATTAATATAATAATTATACTTCTTTGTTATATTATAATATATGGCAGCATATTTTACTACACTATTATATTTATGTATTATATAAAGTCTAAAAAGCACATTATATTGGTTATGTTATAAATATATAAGATGTATGTATTATATTATAAATTTTATAAATATATTATATTATAAAGCACACCATTTGATCCTCAGGTGGAATTTAGATTTTTTTTGTGAAGGTTAAGTGTGATCCTTCACTTACTTATGTGAGATGAGTACTAAAGAGATTAACATCCACATTTTACAGATGAGGAAATCAAGGCTGTGAGAGGGTAAGCCAATTGCCCATGGTCTCCCAACTAGCAAGTGGCAAATGCTAGTTCGGAACGTAGGCCTCTCCTGACCCCAAGTCTAGCAATATTTTTACTAAAAATGAGTACAAAGCAGTATAACAGATGAAACGATATTGTAATGGCAGATCAACAATCTTTTTCAAAAAGAGTTTAATCTTTGAGACAAAATAAACAATTCAAAATGATTTACTTACAAGAAGTTAGTTTTCTGAAATACAATTTCAATCCTACATAGTTGCATCCAGGTAGATTTGCTTCACTGATCCCATCTCCCTTCCAGACTCTTTTATAGGAGTGTAGATTTATAGCTGGAAGGGAGCCTAGAGGCCATCTAGTCTAAGAGCTTAAGAGACTTGCCCAAGGTCACAAAGGTGGGGCTTTGGTTCTCTTCGGGGAAGTCTTCCTATGCTATTATCACCCATGATCATCTCTCCATCTTCTGAGCTCACAACTTTCCTGTCTGCTCTGTTCACTCATTTGATAATAGTAGCTTGGCATGATGGCTAAAGTGCTGGCCTTCGGGTCAGAAAGACCTGAGTTCAAATCCCTACCTAGACACACTTTCTCTCTGGGTGACCCTAGGCAAATGACTTAACATTATCAGTTTCAGGTTCTACATTTGTAAAATGAGGGTAATAATAGCATAGTTCTCATTGTGTAGTTGAGATGATCAAATGAGATAGGATGGGTAAAGTTCTTGGGAAACCTTAAAGGGCTATGTAAATGTGAGCTATTATCATAAAGTATGATTGCCTTCTTACATCTCTTGTTTTGTTATTCAGTTTCCAGAATTCTTTGGATTCCCCAACAGAATTCTTTGGAGTCCTCCACACTGAATGCAGTAGTTCTTCAAGAAATTCTTATTGGCTGAACCCATGTAAAAAGCATTCATCTGAATAGGGTATTAATTGGTAACTTCCATTTAACTGAAATCCAGGAAACCAGAAAATCCAAGTAATAATAGCTAGCAACCTGGGGCAGTTAGGTGGCTCTGCTGACAGAGAGCCAGGCCTAGAAACAAGAAGAGGTCCTGGATTCAAATGTGGCCACAGATACCTGTGTGACTTTGGGCAAATCGCTTAACCCCAGTTGCCTAGCTCTTCTGCCTTGGAACAGATATTTAATATTGATTCTAAGATGAAAGATAAGTTTTAAGAAAAATAAAAGTAAAGTGTACAACTCTATAAGGACAGTGCCAGCTTCTTATCCCCAGTTCACTGCTGGGGAAACTGAGGCAAAGAGATATTTAATAACTAGCCTAAGGTTCCAGGAAGGAGTCAAACTCAAATCTTTCTGATTCTAACTCCAGCACTCTATCCACTATGTCACCTAGCTGCTTTTAAATAGCTGCCTTTGTGTGCATGTTTGTGTCTTTAAGGCTTCTTTTAAAAAAAATTAAATTAAATTAATTTGTTTATTTGTTTATATTTTTAATTTTTCCCCCATGGTTACATGATTCTTGTTGCCTCCCTCCTTTCTTCCCTCCCCTCTTCCAGAGTTGACAAGCAATTCTACTTGTTTATACATACATTATCACTCAAAACCTATTTTGATATTATTCATTTGAAACCAAAACTCTAAGTCTAAATCATATACTCATATAAACAAGTGATAAATCATATTTTTCCACTGGATTTCTACTCCCATATTTCTTTTTCTAGATGTGGGTAGCATTCTTTCCCCTAAATCCTTCAGAAGTAGCTTGGATCATTGCATTGCTTTTAGTAGCAAAGTCAATCACATTTGAACAGAATTTAATTTTTCTTTGAGGATTCTGTTCAGTATAGTTTTACTTTAGTCCATTTTACGCCAATAATTTGAAAGTCCACAATCTATGATAAAAATTAGAAATTTTTAGTTAACTAGAACATTAAGTTACATAGGATTCCTGTTTTCTTCCTAAACAATAAGAGTTTACTATACTATTAAAATAAGTATAAGTACAAGTTTCAAGTACATTATTAGATTGTATGATTATATTGGTAAATGAAATAGTGAAGATAACTTCTCGTAATTCTAGTGTCTTCCTTCTCAATTATTTTCTATTTATCCTACATATCTTGCTTGTACATATTTGTTTGCTTGTTGTATCTCTGATGGGATTTGAGCTCCTTAAGGGCAGGGACTACCTTTTGCCTTTTTGTATCCCCAGCTTAATAAATGTTTATTGACGGACCAAATGACTAAATTTTTTTCCCTGCACATTCTACTATTGATCACTATATCACAGAATTTGAGTTGAAGGGGGCCTCAAAGTCCATTCAGCCCATCCTGTTATCGGAATAATTCCCTCCACAACATAAATGACAATTGGTTATACATACAGCAATGGCTTGAAGACTTCCACTGAAAATAAATTAAATTATCTGAAATATGCAAAATGACTATATCAATATCATTTTGCACATTTCCAGGCTAAAATTGTTACTCCTGGCCTCTTACAAATAACAAATGTTGCTAAGACAAGCTACCAATTATAGTGATATCTTTGCTTTGAAAAAAAAAAAAACAACTTGTAATTAAATTTTGCAGGTGCAACAATCTCGCCACTATGAACCTTAGAGATGTCTTAGAGAAATTATCCTGAGCAATTTTCTCTGGTATAATTTGGAAATTAGCCCACCTGGAGACATAAACCCACAATTTCCTCTGCCATTGTATGATATCAGTCTTTATCCTGTCAGAAATGCCAAGGCTCCCTTTGCATCAAGAAACTCTAGTCTAAATACCCCAATTTGAGCAGCAATGGAGAACATTTCAAAAAGCCTGAACTCGTGGCCCACTTTTGTAGTTATGCCCTTAAAAATCATAAACACAACTGAAAATACTGCAGGGCAGAACTAATCTGCCAGAAAAAGTATTACCCAGTTGTGGCAACTTGGATACACGTGCAAACTTGAAAATATAGTTTCTCATGCCAAAGCCTGCGTTCCTTTGTAACCACACGCAGTGTCTTTCTAACTGGCATTCTGAAGAACATGGTGTGCTAACACAATGCACTGGGAAACAAAGCTAGTTAACATTATGCACCACCATTTTGTCAGGAAAACTTTCGGGAAGAAATTTTCTCTTAAATCTACTTGTCACGATGAGAAGGAGTATGAGGATGATGTAGACATTAGATCAATAAATTTGTCTAATACTGAAATTCTGTATTCCCTCTGACTAGTACAATCTAGGCTCTGCATAACTGTGGGCAGGCAGTTTCTTAGCTTCGGGCACACTAGCTATAAAAGGAGGATATTGTTTATTTGTAAGAGAACTTTGGGATCTTCATTCATGGCTACTATGATCTTATATCCTTGAGGTGTTAGCAGGTTGTCTCTTCATTTTGTTGCTCCTAATTTTTCAGAGATACTGGAAAGCTCAGAAAATGTAGAAACTTTTGGAATATGACATTTTTTCCCCAGCTCTGTTTCTATTATTAATGTGCTTGATACTGAAGAAAAACTCTGTGGCAACTCCAAAGGTACATGGACTTGTTATTACTTATTACTGCATGGTTCAGTTGTTTTTACATCTATCTCTGCCTTTCTATTTTTCCACCTACCTATTTATATACACTACATCATACACACATGTTTAAACATTAAAGATTGTTGTAATATAAATTCTTTCTAGACATCTGTCTACTTTGAATATGATTAATCCTTTTCAGTTAATTTCGTATTTTTCATTCCTGATGATTAAAAGAGCAATCAGGATAGGTGCTACGCCTGACATATTTACAAAGGTTCAACAATGTGGAAAGCAGTCAACTGGTTGTGGGTTTCCCCTTCATTACAGTCTTTTACCATCATCTTTTTTCACTGCCTCCTCCTGACCTGACTTGAGGATTTTGTTTTTATTTAGTCATGACTGGCTTTTCCTGAGCCCTTTTTGGGGTTTTCTTGGCAAATATCCTAGAGAGGTTTACCATTTCCTTCTCCAGCTCATTTTACAGATGAGGAAACTCAGGTAATCAGTTAAATGACCTGTCCAGGGTCTCAAAGCTAGTGTCTGAAGTCGGGTTGAACTCAGGTCTTCTTGACTCCTGGCCTGGAGTTCTATCCACTGAACCACCTAGCTGACCCAACTTGATAATTCTAGGAAGGAAGCTGTTTGGTAGATAATGGAGCTTTCTACTGGGACTGTCAATTCAGGGTACTCTTGATCCCCAAAGGGTGAAGTTTTAGAATCTCCAATAGCATTTAGGGGTGGGGTTTACTGAGCTCTAGCAAGTTAGAGGATCTTGATCTTATGCTTTAGTAAATACATAATTCCTAGAAAATCTGAGTTCTAGCAAGTACTTGCAGAGGAATCATAATGCAAGGAGAAAAGTAGTTCTCACTTTCTATCACCTCTTTAGAATAGAGATATCATGTCCACCGAGGCATTATCGTTTGTAGTTCCAAATGTCTTTGGAAGACTATATTTTTCAGTTTATAGTATTTTAAAAAATTAGATGGGGAGGGGAACAAGCATTTATTAAGCACCTACTATGTGCCCGGTACTGTGCAAAGTGCTTCACAAATATTATCTCAGCTAATCTTCAAATAGTGTCACAACATTGTACTCCTTTCCCCTGAATCACAGAGGGCTACGCTTTTAACCAGAAGAGACTGGCTTCCTTTGTATTCGAAGAAGTGGAAAGGCCTCTTTCACAGTGGGATGCTCCAAAAGAAACCAGTCATCATTAGCCCCAGCCTCAGATCCCACCCCTGCCTCCTCCAGCTAAACTTAGGAGAGCTGTGATGATTTCAAACATGCTGTGAGCATTCACTGCAAATCTCAAACAAATTGGGGGAGGGGGTGGGGTGGAAGGAAAGCAAAAGTCAAGGTTGGCTGCCTGGGCATTGCAACTATTTGCTGGATCTCCATCACCTGCGGCTATGTAGGGGAGTATGTGAATGTGAATAACAATGTTTTTAGGGTTTTTTTCCCCCTCCTTTTGAAGTGAAGGGATAAAAGAGCGTTTGAAATTCCCCAGAGCCTTCTGCTTCCTAGATGGCTCATTCTAGTTTTTCTTTTTGGGATGCCAGTGTTAAATACTATTGGGAAATGGGTTTCAGTGAGGTCATTTCCCTTACCAGTATACCAAATTACCCAGTAAGCACTACTGTGGTGGTTATCCATGGTAATTTTTAGTCCTGGGGAGAATGAGCATGGTGCCAATTACTTAAGAGGTGCTTATTATGAATAATAGAAAGCAAATATAATTACCACACATCCATTGCACAGGAAATAAGCATAATAAAGAAACTCCTTCAACATTCAGGTTTATCATCTGTATTTAACAAAGCTGCTTCTACAAGAGTTCCCCCCCTTCCCCTCCCCCACAACTCCTTCCTTTCTTTCCTTTACTCCAGTGAATAGAGAAAGGCATGCACTTGGGAGAAAAGACTGAGACCACAAGGAGGAAACAGCCAAAGAATTCCTCCTGAATCACGGACATTCCTTCCAACAATTAGAAAAGTTATCCAAAGTACTGTGAATACTGGAGAGAGACTTAGTTTATGGAACTTCTCTGAAGAAAAATAAAATCATTTTCTTCAAGTTGTCTGCAAATATCAAAAGTTATTTTCCACTATCTGTATAATAATTACAACCAAGAGTGTGTTGGTAAACATTTAACAGACAGATCCCCATTTCCCTAAATGTCAACATGGCAAACTTTTAAATCTAATCTATATTATTATTGTTATTATTATTATTATTATTATTATTATTATTATTATTATTATTATTATTATTATTATTATTATTATTATTAAAAACCTGTACCTTCCATCTTAAAATCAATACTAAGGTTTGGTTCCAAGGCAGAAAAGTGGCAAGGCTAGGCAAGTGCACAGATGAGAAGTGTCTGAGACCTATTTGAACTCGGAACCTCCCATCTCTAGGTCTGGCTCTATAACCACTCAGACACCCCACTGCCCCCAATCTACATTATTAAAGCATTTTTCTCCATCACATTTTTAAGTCTAAACAATTACAAACCAATAAATCAAACCCTGATTTGTAACATTTGCCAATTCCCGAAGTATAAATGCTCACACTGAAAATTTAAAAATGGGCTCTAAAAAGTTGGTGGGATGAGCTGGTTTCCATACCTCTCTGTTTTATTACATATATTTATGTAGTGACTTGAGGTCGCAAAATGCTTTCCTCCCATAAGTCAGTACTGATGTCTCCTTTTTTATGAGCCAATAGAGAGGTTCAATAAGATTAAAGTACTGGCCCAATGTCACTCAGAAGCAACACTGGGGACAAGATTTGAACCTAAGTTTTCTGATTCTAAACTCAGCAGTCATTCTATTAAACTACACTGCCTCTCATAACTGTATCCTAGAATAAAGATATACTAAATATCCCCAAATCACGAATTCATTTTTCAGGTTTTTTGATATTATTTTTGGCAGTTGCTATTCTTTTTTAGTTACATCGTTATAGTCATTGTATATATTGTTTCCCTGACACCGCTTATTTCACTTTGCAACAGTTCATACGTCTTTCCATTCTTCTCTTTCCATGTTTCTCTGTATTCATTACGTTAATCATTTCTTACATTAAAAGCGATATTCCATTACCTTTATGTTCTGAGATTTGTTTAGCCATTTCCCAATCAATGGGGATCTATTTTTCCCAGTTCTTTGCTACTATAAAAAGTGCATGTATATCTATATGTAGATATACATGGCATCTTGCTTTTTGTCATTGAATTCTTTGAGGTATAAGCCTGACAGTGGAATAGCCAAGCCAGAAGGCATGGATGGACATTTTAGTCACCCTTTTAGTGTAGTTCCAAATTGCTTCCTGGAAGTGGACTTTACCTTCTAATATGAGGATAAACTATGGTGGGGGGTGGGGGGTGGTGGTGGTGGTGGATTGTCCTGTGACAAATCACTTTTTTGGGTTGATGTAGAATCAGTATGAGCTGCCCTCACCCACATTTGTCCTCATCTTAACTTTTCCTTTTCTTTTTTTCCTTTCTCCCAACTTTACTCAGAAGGTGGCTTATCAGTAATAGCCCTGGACACCACTATGGACTTCTAAGCTGGTATTTCCTCTATGGGGCATTTTTCATATTTATGACAGAATGGACTGCATTCTCTCCAGCACCCACTAGGCAAGGTGCTTAGAAAGACCCACTGGTTCTTTCAGATGATTAGGGGACTGTTTTAGGCTGTGCAAGAATGAATCTGACTCATTAGTCACTGAAATTAGATGTGTTCTTGGATAAGAATCGGGCAAAGTCATATGTTTTACAAGAATGTGGGACAACTAGCCAGCTAATAGCATGCCTTTCCTGTCTGCAGTGCTCACTGCCTTTGTTGACAGCCTGAGGTTGTAATTTTTTAATTACCACAGTTGGACTTGGCAATAGAACTTTTGTCTTCTCTGATACTGATACTAAAGGAAGCCATAGAATATTTAGAGTTGAGAACAAAACCACTTGAAGTACCTGGGGAATACTTAGAATACTACATATGTGGTGTCTACAACTATAAGGAAGATTAAAAGCACTTGGCTCTCGATATACTAGATAAAAATAGGAGCAGAGGATGGGTCTTTTCCCCTCTCCTTCTTTACGAATGTGGGTCTTTTATCACCAAAAAATACTATGAGGTTTTTTTCATTTTTATAATTTTCATGCACCATTTCAATTGTACAAAGTTTTCCTGGCACTTACTTTGAGGATTTTGGTAAAGACCCTTTCCAATTAATGACAGCTATAAGGATTCTTCATTCAATTCAACTTAACAAATGTTTTAAAGAACTTTCTGTGTGCTAGATACTGAGCAGGATGCGAGGCTTAAGCACGATATTATTGGTTCCTGCCCTCATGAAACTCATATTTTTTTTTTGTGCTTCATTTTTTTTATTTTTAAATTTTTATTTTGAATATTTTCCCATAGTTACATATTTTATGTTCTTTCCCTCTCCCCCGACCCCCCTAACCCCACTTAACCGACCCACAATTCCACTGGGAAACTCATATTTTACAAATGGAATAGACACCTCGAATACAAAACAACAGACATAAATGCATAAGAAGAAAGGTGCAAAGAACCATATGAGGTTCCAAAAGGGAAATATCATCATCAATTGAGAGGACCAGAGAAGGATTCATAGAAGTGAAATTTAAGCTAGGCTTTAGAGCAGTGATGGGCAAACTAAGGCCTGCGGGCCAGATGTGGCCTCCTGAAATGTTCTATCTGGCTGTGGAAAATTATTCCTAATCTGATGAATACAACGAGTAGGATACCATACAATGAAACTTCGAAAGAGTTGCCTTAGAAACAGACTGACAGATGAGCATTTCCTTTCCTTTGGCCCCCTCTTTAAAATGTTTGCCCATCGCTGGTTTAGAGCATGGGAAGAATTCCTATAGGTGGAGAGTGGGAAGGTGTTATAAGTACAACATGTCTCAAAAGTCTTAGAACAGCCTTAAGCCTTAATAGCTTTAGAAGTAGAAATGCTAAAAACTTATAAAAACGATAACTTAAAAAACATTGAGTAAAATAAGAACAAGGAGAGCATTATACATAGTAACTGAAACATTGTGGGACAATCAAATGTGATTGACTTTGCTACTAAAAACAATGCAAAGGATCCAGGACAACTCTGAGAAACTTATGGAAAGAATGCTATCCACATTGAGAGAAAGAAAGGGGAAGAGAAATGCAGAAGAAAAACGTGATTTATCACTCGGGTATATGATTTGGGGTTTTGGTTTTAAAAGACGACTCTATTATAAAAATGAATAATATGGAAATAGGATTTGAGTGATAATATATGTATAACCCAGTGGAATTGCTTGTTAGTTCTGGGAGGGGGTAGGGAAGAAGGGAGGAAGACAACAAGAACCATGGAACCATGGAAAAAAATTTTTTTAATTAAATCTTAAAAACAAAAAAAAGATATATTTCTTATTAAAATTCAACATAACCACTGTCTTATTCTATACATCTCTCTAGATGATTTTCAGATTTTTGCAAAAAGTTTCTTTCAGTTCAGTGGCTAAAAGGAAAGGAAGGGAATAAGTTTTCTGTCAGACAGTATGATAATAAGCATTTTACAAATATCTCATTTGATCTTCACAACAACCCTATAAGGTAGATGCTGTTGTTACAGTAGAGGAAACTGAGGCAAATAGAGGTTAAGTGACTTGCCTAGGGTTATACAACTAGAAGCTATCTCAGACTGGATTTGAACTCAGGTCTTCCCAACTCCCAGTTCAGCAATTTAACCACGGGGCCACCTAGCTGCCTTATCCAAAGAATAAGATTTTGATTCATAAATGGCTGTTTTGATGTGACTCTACAAGAAAAAAAAAATTAGTGAAAATAGACCGGGTGATAACTTAGGTGGCCAAGCTGCTGATCCACCAAATAGAGAAAGTGGCATCCAGAAACTGTCACACACAATGCATAATAAGAAGGTATCCATTTTCTTAAAGTTTAAATGTTAAAATTATTGTTGAAAATTCACAAAATAAGCATAAAAGAAATTTTAGTAATAAAACATTCAAGTGATTTTTTATAAGTTTGTAGCATTTATTTTTATGAAATTTATTAAAGCTTAAGACCTCACCAGGACTTTATTGGAAAATATAAGAAATAGTAGGACAGTATGTGGAAGTCTGAGAGTTGTCCACCTAGTATGTGGACTGGAATAGAACGGAAAATTAGTAAGTAGATAACTTTCTAAAAATAGATAATTTCGACTACATTAAATTTTAAAGTTTGGGTACCAACAAAACCAATGCAAAACCAAGATTAGAAGGGAAACAACAAACTGGGAAAATGATTCTTTATAGCAACTATTTCTGACAAAAGACTCATTTCTCAAATATACAGAGACCAGAGTCAAATTTATATGAATACAAAGCACTCCCTTATTGACAAATAGTCAAAGGATATGAACAGGCAGTTCTCAGATGAAGAAACTAAAACTATTTTTAGTTATGTGAAAAAATGATCCAAATCCCTCTTGATTAGAAAAATGCAAATTAAACAACTCTAATGTATCATCTTGTACCTATCAAGCTGGCTTATATGACAAAAAAAAAAAAGGAAAATGATAAATGTTTGAAGGTGTGTGGAAAATTGGGGCATTAATACACTGTTGTTGGAATTATGAACTGATATTAACCATTCTGGAGAGCAATCTGGAACCATGCCCAAAGGGCCAACAAACTTTAACCCAGAAATACCACTGCTAGGGCTGTATCCCAAAGAGATCAGAGATAGAGGGAAAGGACCTACTTGGACCAAAATATTCATAGCAGCTCTTTTTGTGCTGGCAAAGAACTAACTGGAAACAGAAGGGATGTCCATCAACTGGGGATTGCTGAACACGTAGTATATGATTGTAATGGAATAACCTTGTGCCATAAAAAATGATGAACAAGATGATCATAAAAAACATGGAAAAACTTATATGAAGGGGTGCAAAGTGAACAGAGCCAGGAGAATGTTGTACACAGTAACAATAAAAAGGTATATTGATCAACTGTGAACAACCTAAGCATTATCAGCAATGCAAGGATCCAGTATAACTTCTAGAGATTCATGATAGAAAATTATTTTAAATTGTATTGACATGTAAAAAAAAAAAAAGGAGGGGGCAGCTGGATGGCTCAGTGGATTGAGAGCCAGACCCAGAGATGGGAGGTCCTAGGTTCAAATCTGGCCTCAGACACTTCCTAGCTGTGTGACCCTGGGCAAGTCACTTAACCCCCATTGCTTAGCCCTGTAACAAATAAAAAAATTAATATAGAAGGATATATATAAAAGATATTAGGGTTTTAAAATTTTTTTAAAAAAAGGAAAAAGGAAAGAAAAAAAGGAAAAGAACGGAAAGGTAGGTTGTTGCCAGATGGTGGTGGAGGGTCTTGAAGGCCAGAAAAAATAATTTAAATTTTAAATGGTAGCTAGTCAGTCTATCAATCACTTAATAAGCATTTATTAAACACTTTTCATGTTCCAGGTACTACACCAAATGCAGTAGATACAAAAGAAGGCAAAAAAAAAAAAAAAAAAGTCCCTGCTTTCAAGGACCTCACAGTCTATTGGAGGAAACCACATGAAAACAACTATGTACAAACAAGATATAGATAGGATGTAGTCTTGAAGGGAAGATGCTAGCATTAAGGAGGACTGGGAAAAGCTTTCTGCAGAAGGTGGGATTTGCTGAGACTCAAAGGAAGACAATGAAGATAGGAAGCAGGGAAGAGGAGGAAAGGAATTTGAGGAATGGGGGACAGCCAGAGAAAATGCCCTGAACCAGGAGATGGGGCATATTGTTGGTGGAATAGCTGGGAGGCCAGTGCCACTGGATTAAAGAGTCTGTTGAGGGGACCAAGGTATAAGAAGACTAGAAATGGTTATGAAGCACTTTAAAAGCCAAACAAGGAATTTTATATTTGATTTTGGAAGTAATAGCGAGCCACTGGAGTTTACTGACTAGGGATGGGGTGATTGGTCAGACCTCTGCTGAATTGAGGATAGACTGTAGTGGGGCAGAGAAAGAAGAGGGTCACCTCTTCATGGGAAATGGGGGTGAAATAGGAGATAGCAGCTGAAGGCATAGGTAATAGGTAATGAGGGGGAGAGGAAAGAAGTTGCTTTCAGCAAAAGGTCTCAATTTTTTCAGTGATATAAAGGGCAAGGATATCAGTAAAGAGCGTAAGGGTAGAGTGGGCAGCTACGTGGCTCAGCAGATTGAGACCCAGGTCTAGAGATGGGAGGTCCTAGGTTCAAATGTGACCAAAGATACTTCCTAGCTGTGTGACATTGGACAAATCACTTAATCTCCATTGTCTTCTGCCTTGAAATCGATACACGGTATTGATTCTGAGACAGAAAGTAAGGGTTAAAAAAAAAAAAAGAGTGTAGGGGCAGGGGTTGCTATGGAGGTTTGAGGCAGCAGTAGGGAGCCCCTGAAGTGTTTTAAGCAGAAGAGTAATACTGAACAGAATACTCTAGAGGGAATTTGGAGTCAGATCGTCATTCAAATAGACTTTACTATCTGTATGGCCTTTGGTAACACTTAACCTTTTGAGACCTCAATTTCCTTATCTAAGATGAGGAGATAGTGATAAACTACGTCTAAGGTCCCTTGTGGCTTGAAATTAAATCATTTTCTCTATTAAAGCTGTAAAATCATCTCAATTGGAGTACAGTGGCTAGAGTGCCAGGACTGGAGTTCAGGAAGACCTGAGTTCAAATCTGGCCTCAAATACTTGCTAGCCATGTGACCTTGGGAAAGTCACTTAACTTCTGTCTTCCTCAGTTTCCTCGTCTGTAAAACTGGGGATGTTAATAATAGCACCTACTTCTCAGGACTGTTGTGAGAATCACATGAGATTCTCATGTAAGTAAAGCACTTAACACAGTTCTTGGAATATAGCAGACACTATATAAATGTAAGCTATTATTATTACGGAGATACCTGAAGATTATAATAAACTTAACTGACCACGGCGTGAATAGGCAGTTACCCATTTAACCTCTAAATGGGTAGGTAAAACCATCTTTTCTCTGATTTGGGGTATGATCTATTTGTTGACTCCACAGACTAACATCTGAAAAAATGCCTGAGTTCATAAAACTTCTTTCCCAGAAGCCAGCCTATACAGGTACTTCTGCCCCAGAAGGTAGAATTCAGAGAATTTGGCTCTGGGTCTTTTTTGAGTCTGGAGAACTCTGAGGAGGTTCTTGCAGCCTGGGGAGGATTCTTGCCCAGAAGGGGTCTTTTGGTATTCTGGCCTGAAATATAACCTGATCCCTAGAGGAGCCCATTCCTCCTGGATAGAGGTCTTCTGTCCTTGGCATGATTCAGGGTCTTTTCAGACTTGTTCCTGTCTAGTCTGAGACCTTCAGCAATGGCTTGCTTGACCTCCTTTGGAAAGGAGAGAGACAGAGACAGAGACAGAGAGACAGAGAAAGAGAAAGAGAGAGAGAGAGAGAGAGAGAGAGAGAGAGAGAGAGAGAGAGAGAGAGAGAGAGAGAGAGAGAGAGAGAGGTAGTAGTAGTAGTAGTAGTTGTGGAGTGGTAATTAGGGCTTTACTATGTGAATTCTGGCATGGACTAGTCCTATTAATTCTGGCTTCACTACAGTATTTAGCATTTTGTTGATAATAAATGTTTATTATTTTTCTTATTTCCTGTATGTATTACATGCTTTAGTTCTTGTTTTTAAAAAGTTTCAAAAATAGTATTTCTAAATAATTGGTTTCCTACTTTATTTTATACACTTAAAAATATTATTTGGAGAAGGGGTCCAGAGTCTTCACTAGATTATTAAAGGAGACCATGATATGCAAAAATGTTAAGAACCCCTTCTATAGAGGAATTTAAAAAATTATTTTAAAATCTTTACCTTCTGTCTTAATATCAACTCTAAGATAGAAGAGCAGCAAGGTCTAGGCCAGTGATGGTAAACCTTTTAGAGACCAAGTGAGGTACCCCCCCACCAGGACCCCATGCCACGAACCCTGCACCATTCTCCTTATCCCAGACAGGGGAGGGAGGAAACATTTCCATTGGGCTACTGGGCAGAGAGGTAGGTGAAGTAAAAAAATATCCTCAGTGTGGTGGAGAGGGAGAAGGGAGCAGCTCCCTTGACTCCCTCTGCCTTTCTAATAATGAACTCTGGTAGGCAATGGCTTGCCTGCTGGCAGAAAGGGCGCTGCATGCTCTTTTTGGAACATGTGCCATTGGTTTGCCATTGTGTATCTAGGCAATCAGGGTTAAATTCATGCCCAGGGTCACACAGTTAGGAAGTATCGGAGACCAAACTTGAACCCAGGTCCTCCCACTTCAAGCCTAGTGCTCTATCTATTGTGCTAGCTGACTGCTCCTCTAGTGGAATTAATACTGCATTAAAAGTCAGAAGATATGGATTTGATTCTCAGGTCTGACCTCTGACATGTGCTAGTATCCCTCAGTAAGTCACTTCCCTCTCACCGCCAGCCTCAGTTTCCTCATCTAGAAAATGAAGAGGTTGGACTAATTTACCCATAAGGTTCTTTCCAGACTGATCATTCTTTGACTTGGTGATTCTGACACTGGGCCAGGAAGATTAATTAGAAAATCATATTAATAATAGGCAAGGCATAAGATGTTAAAGGGGGTCTTTTTCTTTCAATTTCATTCATAATAGCTAAATAGGAATCCATACAAACCACATAAAGTCTTCTAACTAGGTGGAATTCTTAACTTGTAGTTAAGAATTTGATTAGGGAAAATAGCTTTCCATGGTGCAGTGTAAAGAGCACTGACCTAAAAATCAGGAGACCCTGGCTGTTGTCCTGGTGCAGTCACTAATTAGCTGTATGACTTTGGGTAAGTTAATTCACCTCTCTGGGTCACCGTGTCCTTATCCTACTTCCTTGGTTCAGTGTTTTGGGAGCCTGCGATCATAGAGGCCAGCTGGGGATACTGAACTAGTTGGTCTATAAGGACCCCTACAGCTTTAAAATTCTGGGACTTGTGCCCGATTTCAACTCAAAAAATATTTGACTGTATGACCGAGATTCTACTTGTTTCTGAGTTAATAAATAATGGTGCAATACACTCATGCCAGAGGTAAGAGGGCCAACGGTCACCGTTTGGGGATATATCTCTGCTTTTGGGGTCAGAGCCCTCACCCAGAATACTGGAGAAATCTCTCTAGGGGGCAATCCAATTCTGCTGATGCAAGCACACTATATCAGAAGAAGTTTTGTTACTCAAATAATCCAGAAAGGGGAACAAAGAGAAACCCACAAGGGGTTCACTGTGACCACATGATCTTTAACTAAGTGCTTTTGGGAGGTAATAATGTCCACACTACTGGTCAGATTCTAGTAGAGGATGTATTTCCAATTTCAGTTTTCTCTTTAATTCAGGGCTCCCCAAGATTTCTTGTGGACTGTCTCTACAACACTGGTGTTCTTACATTTAGAAAGAGATGGTTTTCTTGTTCTCTTCTGGGGTTTGGCGAGCTCCCTCTTATCTCAGGTCTCTTTCCCTAGAGGCAGTATGGGAGGAGAAGAGGATTGGAATTGGAATCAAAGGACCTGAGTTGGCATTGTAGTTTCTGCCACTTACCACCTGCATAATCCTGGACTAGTCATTTTTACCTTTCTAAGTAAAATGAGGCAGCTGGACTTTCTTAAAGCTCTAAAATCTCTATTAGCTACTATTGAGATGACCCTATCGCCTGTCTCACCTCTCTAGTATTTTTTTCCACAAGAGAATCTCTCTTTGCTTTTTGACATACTACTGCTTTATCTTGTAGTACTCCTACCTCTCCTCTTGGGCTGAGTCATCTGACTTTTTGTTAAAACCTCATCCCAATTACAAGTTAGATTATAAGATACTCAAAAGATTTCGCACAGACAAAATTAATGAATCTAGGAATAGTAGCCCGCTAGAAAAAAATCTTTGTAATAAATATCTCTGAAAAGAGTTTGGTATCTAAGATATCTAGATAACTCAATTTATTTTTAGAAACCCTTACTTTCTGTCTTAGAATCAATACCATGTTTTGGTTCTAAGGAAGAAAAACAGTTAAGGACTGGGCAATGGGGGTTAAATGACTTGCTCAAGGTCTCACACAGCTAGGAAGTCTCAGAGGCCACATTTGAACCCAGGATTTCCCAGACCTGACTTGCTATCCATTGAGCCACCTAGCTGTCCATGATAAACATCTAGTAAGCACCCACTATGTGCTAGGTATTGTGTAACAGCTAACAGAAATACGTATGATCAAAAGTCAATCTTGTGATCTTGAGCAAGTCATTTAACCCCAGTTGCCTAACCCTTAACATTCTTCTGGCTTGGAATCTATACTTAATAAGATTCTAAGATAGAATGTAAGAGGTTTTATTTTTTTTTAAGTCACTTCTCAATAGACAATTGGTCAAAGGATATGAACAAACAATTCTCAAACTATTAACAACCCTGTGAAAAAGAATGAGCCAAATTACTAATTATAAGAGAAATGTAAATCAAAACAACCCTGAGGTCTTACCTCACTTCAGCTAATTGGCAAAGGTGACAAAAGGTAGAAAGTTAATTTTGGAGAATTTGTGGAAAGACAGGCAAACGAATGCATTTTTGCTGGAGTTGTGAAATAGCACAACTATCCTGAAAAGCAATTTAGAATTCTACAAATAAAGTGAATAAAATGGCCATATCCTTTGATCTAGAGATGCTGCTACTTGTCAAGTATCCCAAAGATGTCTTCAACAAAGAAGAAAGGCTACATATATATCAAAAAATATATAGAAGTGGGGGCAGCTGGGTAGCTCAGTGGAGTGAGAGTCAGGCCTAGAGACAGGAGGTCCTAGGTTCAAACCCAGCCTCAGCCACTTCCCAGCTGTGTGACCCTGGGCAAGTCACTTGACCCCCATTGCCCACCCTTACCACTCTTCCACCTATGAGACAATACACCGAACTATAAGGGTTAATATATATATATATGTATATATATATACATATATATATATGTGCCTTTTATATTAGCAAAATTAGAAATTAGATGCCCATCAGTTAGGAAATGGCTAAATAATTATCATATGTGAATGTAGTAGGATATTATTATGCTATAAAAAACAATGAACAAGTTAGATATAGATGAGGGGCTTAATAAGTCATTATTGATTGTTCCTCATTCTGCCAATTAGGTTCAAATAAAATAAGACTGTCTTCTGTATGCCTGCCCTTCCAGTATGTGAAGCCCCAAAGTGGCTCAGTGGATAGATTGTTGAACTTGGAATCAGGAAGACTTAAGTCCTCCCCTCACTTATTAGCTCTGTAACATTGGGAAAGACATTTAATCTGCTTATCCAATCTATAATAGCATTCCCCACCCAGGGCTATTGTGAAGATAAAATTCTGTCTGTCTATCTATCTATCTATCTATCTATCTATCTATCTATCTATCTATCTATCATCTATCTATCTATCTATCTATCTATCTATCTATCTATCTATCTATGTAATGTGCTATGCAAACCTATATAAATGTTAGCTATTATAATTTTATAAAGAGCTTTGGATTTGGGAAGGAAGAAGCAGAGAACATGATGAATATAGAGAAAAAGATTATGGTATATGAATATAATGGAATGTTATTCTGTTGTAGGAAATGATGAGAATGATAAATACAGAGACTTATGTGAACTGATGAAGAAAACAGAGCCAGGAAAACAATATCTACAATGACCAGAACAATGCAAATAAACAACAACAACAACAAAACAAAGTAAAATGTGAAATTATAAAGAACAAGCTTAGCTCCAAAGAAAAGAGATAAGACGATACCTCCTACCACATCTCATTCCTTAGGTGAATGGGGAGATGCCCAAATAAAGAACATTCCATATAATTTTTTTTTTAATATATTGATTGGTTTTGCTGAATTTGTTCTCATTTTTCTTTTCTTTAAAATAAAATCTTTGTTTTGTTTTAAAAGATGGCATTTTGGGAGGAAGAGGATGTCCAGACATCTAAATTAAGGTGCCCTGAAGACATTAGGAGAAGCCCAAAAGCGGGGAAGAGACAGAATTGGATAAAGATATAAATCTTTAGGAGCCATCTGAATACAGGTCATAGTTGAAGCAACAGGAATGAATAAAATAGCCTGAGGAAGTAAGCCTTCTGGGGAAACTGGCTAGCTCTCTCTTTCACTTACATGCCTTAAATAACTGATATTTAAAACAAATCTCATCTTTCACTGGAGAAAAGCAGCACAGGAAGCAAAGATGGGTCTCTCACATTAGGGACTAAGGGATAACAGACCCATAATCCATTTGGTCCATTAGTATTCATGGCCCTCAGCATGTTAGGTGAACCCCCTGTGTCAAACTTATGGAAGATGATGAAAGAGAATGATATCTGATTACCAGGCACAGACGTATTTACAATAACAAATACACCAATGGATCAAAGAACTCACAATATTGGAGTAACCACTTGCTACACAGTCAGTTGTTTCTTCATACTTAGCATCAAAGAATGAGGGTGAAGGTGGATGTGGGTGAGGGAGTAGGAACCCTGTAAAACAAACCCATGCTTTTCAAAAGGGGGGCTGGAACAAGATTTGAAACCAATCTTCCCACCATCTTCAATTCATCAAAAACCCCTTAAATCATCAGAACTGGAAGGGACCTTAGAAATAATCTAGTCTAACCACTTCCTTTTTAAAAAAATTTCAATCTAGTTCTTAACATTTTTTAAAATTTTAATTTTTTCCCTTTTTAAATTTAGAATATTTTTCCATGGTTACATGATTCATGATCCCCCCTCCCTGCTCTTTCCTGCCCCCTCCCAAATCTGACAAGCAGTTCCACTGGGTTATACATGTATTATTGCTCAACACCTATTTTCGTGTTATTCAGGTCTACAGTAGCGCCATCCTTTAACTTTATGTTAACCGTAATCATATCCATATCACATTATGTAATTGATCACATTTTTTTGTAATGCATTTCCATTTCCACAGTTCTTTTTCTGGATGTGGATAGCATTCTTTCTCACAAGTCCCTCTAAATTGTCCTGGGTCATTGCATTGCTGCTAGTAGAAAAGTCCGTTACGTTGGATTGTGCCACAGTGTATCTGTCTCTGTGTACAATGTTCTCCTGGTTCTGTTCCTTTCACTCTGCATCAGTTCCTGGAGGTTGTTCCAGTTCACAAGGAATTCCTCCAGTTCATCATTCCTTTCAGCACAATAGCATTCCATCACCAGCAGATACCACAATTTGTTTAGCCATTCCCCAATCAATGGATGCCCCCTCATTTTCCAATTTTTTGCTACCATAAAGAGAGTGGCTATAAATATTTTTGTACATTTTTTTCCTTATTATCTCTTTGGGGGTACAAACTCAGCACCATTTCCTTTTAAAGAGGAGGAAACTGAGGCTCCTAAGTCACAGAGGAAGGATCATTCAACCATTACTGAGATGGAGACTGAGCCGAAAGGGAATCAGATAATATCCAAATTGCACCAATAACTTAAGCAAAAAGGGGTGTTAAAAACAACCTTGTGTGACTCCTACATTTTATGAAGAAGGAAACATTTTATCCTCACACAATCCTGGGAGAGAGTAGGTACTATGATCTCCATTTTACAGAAGAAACTGAGGCTGAGGGTTTGCTCAGGGTTACACAGCTAGTAAATGTCTGAGGCAGGATTTGAACTCTGGTCTTTACCCCAAATGTGGCACTCTATTATACCACTTAATTGCCTTTAATCTCTTTGGGCACCACCAGATAACAGCTTTGCTTAGGCTTGATAACCAGGTGCCTTAGAATCTCCTTCCTTAGAGGAGTATAGGACTGTCAGTGACTAGGTATGTTTCCTGCCCTGGGGCAACTTTTCTATCCCTAGACAAATCCTGGCCTGACCAGGGCACAAAGACCTGACTGTCTCACCCTAGTTACAGCTGTTCTCTTAGCACATAGTAACCTTCTAACAAATAAACACACTAAGGCTGGCCTCTCCATCCACCAAGTTCATCATAGAGCAGCAATCTGCCTATTTCCTACTGGCCTTAAATTCTTCCAGCAAATTGTAATCAATCACTCTCTTCCCATATAAATGGCTGCACCTGTGTGTTTCTCCTCCTCCCAACCCTGTGGGCATCCCAATTTCCTGACAGTTATGGCTGAGTCAGGATTTAAGCCTAGGTCTAATAACTAGGATGGCAGTGCTCTTTTTTACCATATGCTATCGACTCTGATCTCTAATCTAGCAATCTTATAGATCTTCCATCTAAAATCTAATGGGAGTGGATAATTCAAATTCCCATGCAATGAGGTAATGTATGTGAAAGTACTCTGTAATGGAGAGGAGAATGCTGGGAAACAAATAATCCCACTAATGAGAATACTGGAGAATGCTGAGGAGCTGCTGAAGTAATAGGATTATTGGAGTCCTGTGACCATAACCATGTAAGAGGTGGGTGTAAAGTTTAGAAGGCAAAGAAGGAAACAAACTTTTATTAAGCACCTACTATGAACCCAGGCAGGGCAGCTATAGGTGGTGTAGTGGTCAGAGCCTTAGGTCTGGAGTTAGGAATATTCATCTTCCTCAGTTCAAATCTGGCTTTAGGCACTTATCACCTGGATGACCCTGGGCAAGTCACTTAACCCTATTTGCCTCTGTTTCCTCCTCTGCAAAATGAGCTGGAAAAGGACAAACAACTCCAGAATTTTTGTCAAGAATACCCCAAATGTTTGGGCATTAAAAGATCACTCTATTGCAAATATGAATAATTTGGAAATAGGTTTCAAACAATGATTCATGTATAACCCAGTGGGGAATTGCTTGTCTGCTCCAGGAGGGGGAGGGAAGAGGGGTGGGAAAAATCTTGAATCACGTAACTATGGGAAAATATTTTTTAAAAAACTCCCAAATGAGATCATAGATGTGACTGAAACAACCGTACAACAAAGATGTGGCCAGCCATTGTTCTAAGCACTTGACAAATAGTATCTCATATGATCTGCACAGCCACTCTAGGAGATAAGTGCTTTAATTTCCCCCATTTTATAGTTGAGGAAACTGAGGCAGAGACTAAGTGTCTTGGCCAGGGTTGTATAGCTAGTAAGTATCTGAGGCTGGTTTTGAACTCAAGTCTCTGTGACTCCAGGCTCTATTTATCACCACCTAGCTACAAGGGTAAAGAGGGGGTACAGTGATGGTCACTGAGGCAAAGGGACTGTTATGTATGAGAATTCAAAGGACAGAATAAATAGGGCAGTTTTTCTAGGCTAGACTACTGAATGAAAAGAGAAATGAAGGAGCCATTTGGTAGAAGGACTTGAGAACAGTGTGATCTAATGGAAAGAATGACGGACCTAGAGTCAGAAGAGACCAAGGTTTGAATCCTACTTGGTAATTGTGTGATCCTAAGCACATAACTTTTCTGAACCTCAGTTTCCTCTGATGTAAAATTTGTGAAATCATTTCTCACAGAGAAATTAGTGAATATTGGTGAAATAAACCTCAAAGGGCTGGTGTGCGGATCCAGTGAGATAGCAGATGCAGGGTTCTTTGCAATACTTAAAAGCATGATAGAAATTTATCAGTCTTAATTATTTGGAGTATCAATCAGTAAAAGCCAACTATGAGGCAGGTACCACACTGAAGATTCAAAGACAAAAATGAAAGAGTTCTTGCCCTTGAGGGAATATTTTACTGAGAGGGACAACCACAAATACCTACAAAATGGGGCAGCTAGGTGGGTCTGTGGACAGAGAGTCAGGCCTAGAGATGGGAGGTGCTGGGTTCAGATCTGACCTCAGGCACTTCCTAGCTGTGTGCCCTTGAGCAAGTCACTTAACCTCCATTTCCTCAGTCTTGCCACTTTTATGTCTTGGAACCAATATACAGTATTGATTCTAAGACAGAAGGTAAGAATTTTTAAAATACATGCAAAATAAATGCAAGATAATTGTAGAGGAAGGAATCAAAAGAGGCCTTAAGTAGAAGATGAAACTGGAAGAAAAGTAGGGATTCTAAGACCAGGTGAAGAGGCCTAGAGGACAGGCTATGCAAAGCCAAGGGAGAAGGAATGGAATGTGTGAGGAGCAGCAAAAGGGTCTGCTTAGCTGGACATGCTGTGCATCAAGGGCAGAAATGTGTAATAACCTGGGCATATCTTCTGTGTTGATTCTAAGGGCTTACCGGGTTGTAGGAATTGTTTCTTCCTCAATTCCACCTCTCCCTGAAACTGTAGGATCTTTCCATTATATAAGGTCAATACAAGATGCAGCAGAAAACTTCGATAGGATTCAAAGTAGGGTAGAGAAAAGATCCAAATAAGACATAAGGAAAATGCCCTTTCATTTAGAGTATTCATATTTTAGAGATTTTAAAGCATCTTAAAAATCATTTAGTTTAACAGATAATGCGAAGAAAGGTAGGAAGACTTGCCCAAAGTCACATAGCTCTCAAACAGCAGAGAAAGGATGCTTCATCCACTTCTCATTAAAACAGGCTCCATCTCATAAGGAAGAAAGACTGAAGACTGGCTTAACATGAAGCTATTATCATCCTGGCTGGGACATAAATTATAGTCATGGAAATGGAGAGGAAGCAGAGAAAAGATTGACAGGAAAGGATGCTGTAATGAACATGAGGGCCAAAGGAGGGAACCCCAAAATGATACCAGATTTTTGATTCATGGGGATTACAAGCGTCAATGATTTGGTAAAAGAGAAGGAGTAAGGAACAAGATGATAAGCTCAAATTGCACATTCAGTTTTAAGTATTAGGAAGGTCCTCAAGATCAGTGCCCTGAAGATAGTAGAGATACCCAGGGAGGAAGGAGTAATGGAATTAGAGAAATACACAAATATTTAGGAATGATCTTTATATAAGTTGTAGTTGAAGCATCAGAAATAAATATACTGCCTGAAGGAATTTCTGGGGAGGGGGTTCTTACCGTTAGACTACGTATAGGTTCAAAACTCATAGCTGACCTAAGTCAGACATATGAAAAACAATATGTCCCTTGATATAAAATCATCATTTACTGACTGTTCCAGACAATTACTTTTCAAATGGGCAGAACAATTTGCATGATGAGTATAAAATCTAGACACTTAACTCTGGCCAACACAATGACTAATCATGACTTCAAAAGACTGATGGGGAAGCATGTGTCCTGCTTTTCAGCAGAGATGGAGACTTCAGGTACAGAATGAGGCACATGTGGCCATTATGTTATTTTGTTTTGATTGACTACACTTGCTTATTATAAGGGACTACTGATTCTATACAGTGGTGGGTGGAGTGTAGGTAGAGGGAGTTAGTGGGAAGTGACAATGCAAGAAAGAAAGAGAGAAAGAAAGGAAGGAAGGAAGAGAGAGAGAAAGAAAGAGAGAAAGTAAAGGAAGGAAGGAAGGAAGAGAGAGAGAAAGAGAGAAAGAAAGAAATAAACAAAAGCATCTACAAAGTTTTTTTAAAAAAGCAAATTGGGGGTAGAGAAGGAAAAATACCAGCTCATCCCCCACTGGAAGAAGAAAATAGAAGAAGAGAGACTAATCCAGTCTTGGCACCATTCTGCTTGTGGATACTCTGAACTTCCCATTGACCTGTGTCTAGATTGGAATAGGAAACATAAAATAAGAATGCACTGGGGAAAGAGGACAAAGGCAGCCACATCTCATCCTTACTGGGACTGGCTTGCTGGGACATGTATATCTTTGTAGGGACTGCTGAATAAAAGCAAAAACAAAGGTATATAAATGTTATGCTATTTCCATGCTGTGGGGAGCCCAGTGTCTCTCTACTGTGCAGATGCCAGAATTAGAGTTGGAATGAGAGATAACTCAATTCACTTTGGTGAAGCTGGACATAGTCCTTACTTGTCAAGTAGGGGCTAGAAAAGAGATTCTCACTCTACCTCCTGTCCGCCCTCCTCATTTTTTCAGCCAAGATTGGGTCTCTTGTCTCTCCTAGGCTGGAAGTGAAACAACCACTGAGGTAACTTATTCCAATACTTGTAGTACAAGAGCCTGATTGGGCTAGCTTTGGTTTGCCCCTCCTTAGGCAGCCTAGTAGTTCCCCACTCCCAGGGAGATCCCCATATTAATGAGGACACCTGATTGGCTCAGCCTACTGCATCTCAACTTTCAACAGACTTTCAACTGCAGGTGGTCCACCAGCTTCCGCCTCTACTGCAGCAGGGATGATAGGTGTGGTGGTCCATGCCTGTCCCCCCAATTTTAAAGCATAAGATAGTCTTGTGAATATTTATTTATTTAAGCATGTCCTTAACACTTGTTTATATAAAGGATGTCATTACCTCCAGGGAATCCTGGTTCCACCTGGATTCTATGACGAATGTTTTCTATGACAGAGGTGAACACTCTCAAACACACAACTAATTGTATGCCTCATTTGATATTATCAATGACAGGGTCATTGAACAAAATTATATCTGTTTCATCTATCAAGGGATAGTCAATTTAATTTGAGTGTTTATTATTCTTGGCACAGAAGAAACATTTAATGTGCTTAAGGTATAAAGACAAAAACAAGATCACTCTTGCTATCAAGGTGCTTATAATCTGCTGGATAGATATAACAAGAACACACAAAAGCAAAACACCAACTATAAATAAAGTTGTATTCTCTGAACTCGAGACATTCTCCAGCTCATCAATTTCCTTCTTAAATTGTGATGCTCAGAATTGAACATAATATTCCAGATGAGCTCTGACAATGAAAGTACAGTGGGGGAGATCAGAGCCATGATGGCAGAGAGAAAGGAGTGCCATGATCTCCCCTCCTCAAACTCCTCCAAACAGGTTCTTTAAAATGTACAAGACGTTGGGACGTTTGGGGGGAAAGAATAAGAACGTGAATTATGTAACCATGGAAAAATTTTTTTTTCTAAAAAATAAAATAAAATAAAATAAAATAAAATGTACAAGACAGAATTCTGATGGAGAAATCCAGAAGAGATTACAGTAAGTCATTTGTCTAGCCCAGCTCAGCATAGAGAGACAGATAGGGAGGTCTGTGGATATTAGGAATGAGTTTAGGCCAGAAGCATGCTATATAGATCACTCCGGTGCCCACCGATAGGTTATATAACTCATATAACCTGTATCAGACTATTTACTTCCTCGGGAAGTGGGGGGAAGGGAATGAGGGAGAAAATCTGAATCCCCCAAAGTCAGCAAACAATTGTTAAATATGGTTTCTACATGTAATTTAAAAAAAGTAAATAAGTAAAAAATAAAGTGCTTTGCAAATCTTAAGATTATACAAATATCAAAAAGAAAAAAGATTATATAAATGTCACAATATCACTATAAGCTCTGAGATCTTAAAATTTATCTGTAAGGATGATTATTTTAGAACTCAAGGTGTTAATTTGACCAGATAAGCTTGTGTGTGTACAGCCTATATGGGAGACTCTCTTTACCCTTACTGGGAGGGTAAGGGTATCTCTGTAAAGGGATGTTGCTGACAGATACAGGCAGGTGCCAGAGGATTGTCAAGGGATCTCTGGGGTTAGAAGTGACAGATCTCCAGGACTTAACTTAAATGGACCTCAAGAAACCCTCTTTGTCCCCAGCCCTGCCCGGGTAAGGATGAATGACTGTCGGCCCTGGGTTTTGCCTCACCAAAGCCCAATGGACTGCCTTTCCCAATTTTCTCTTCTTCCCTCTGTTTCCAATATTCCCAAGAACACATAATTATGTACTAGGATGGGTGAGGAATGTGGGAAGAGGTAGCCTTGCTCTAACCTGCTGTATAAAGGTCCTTCTTCTCTGATAAAGCCTGCTGGCTTCGATTAGGAATTCTCCTTCCCTCCCCTAATCTGATAAATAAACTAACCTAACAGATTACCTAAGATAATAAAGGGTCTTTATTGAAAGGCAAGAACAAGACAGAGAGTCTGCATTTGGTTCAGTGGCTGGCTGTATCCACAGATCCCTTTTAGTCACTGGCAAATAACTGAACTCTTCTTCAATGGTTGTATTGGAGATCAGGAACAGCAACAGGTCTTTGTGGGTATGGAGAAAGCCAAGGAAATCTTCAGATAGTCTCCGCTCAATCTTGAGTCTCTAGACTGAAGACCCCCTCCAAGGTTCTTTTTCCCACAAGCCTCTGCTCCTGATCTCAACCACTGCTCTTGTCAATCACATACCTTTTTCAAAATTCCAAATTGTTCTTTGCAAACTTGTCCTTACATATCTAAATTATGCCCTACTGGGCACGCCATTCTCAATATGAAACTCAATCTTTCTAAGCAACAACTGAGGCTATTTACATGACCCCCAAAGGAATAACACCAACAAAATTAGACCAGTCCAACAACAATTGATTCACTTAGTTTAAAATGTAACCTATAGACAGTAATTCCAAGTCTAGTCCTTGATTTTCTCATTAATAAAATGAGAGTCAGATTAGATTATCTTGGAAGTTCCTATCAGATCTAAATCTAGTGGTTTAAGATTTATGAAATTTAAGTTAATTTTATTTTTATGACATTAAAATGAATACTTGATGTCATATAGCAACCAGTTAATTCAATTTGTGAACAGGATTGTTTTTACTCCCCAGGTCTGATGCTTAATGCCTGAATTTTGATCAACAAGCTAATAATGAACTAATCAATTTTGTGAATTAGCCCAAATCAACTCTAGAGATGTAGATTGAACCAAAAGTGGCCATTCTGTGCCCCATCCTAGTGTGGGGAGGGGAGAGAGGGAGGGAAATATCCAGGAATTATAAGATAACAAATACTATTTGTTAGGTAATGAAACAAGTGCCAACAAAGAAAGAAAGAAAATTTAAAATTAAGAGAAATAAAAAGAAAGGCTGTGTACACTAGGTCAAAGACTAGGTACTACCAAATCCATATCTTGTCATAGGGAAGGGGACAGGTGTTATACCCTAATTGGCCCACTGCCCAATGCTGGATCACAGATCCAAGACTGACTAAGAAGACCTGCCCAGGGAAGTGGCCTTCTCCAGTTAAGAAAGTCCTGGGTTGTTTATAGAGGAAAGAGCAAGTTAAGAATATGGCAACAGATGTGGGGTGACTCAGACTATAGGAACAAAGCAGAGTCTCACTTCCATCATCAAGCCTAGGTTTCAGAGGAATGAACAGGATGGTAAGCTCAGCTAAAGAGGAGCCTACTATTCTGCCATTCTGAATCAACAGAACCTTCCAGTTGGTTAATAGGGGCTGAATCCAGCAACTCATGCCCAGATAGCTAACCCAATTCAGGAATTTGCAGAACTCAAACTAGGGGGACAACAATCAAATTTTGTCATGGATCAGACTTTTCAGGAAACTCTCTTTGTCAGGAAACACTGAAAACTTGCAGGTACTTGGTCTGTACTTAAGATCTTAGAATAACACAATACTCAATACCCTAATAAAGTAACAATAAGATCAGCCCAGACCTTCCCTCCAGAAGTATGGAAGATTCCAGATCCAGTATCAAGTCAGAAGTCAGGAAGTTACCTGGAAGAATGTGCTAAAAAAAGGCTATCATAATGAGCTATTATGGTGGTAGGGACGCTCAAGACACAAATTCAAAAGAGATTTGCTCTAAAATATTTATAAACCATGCCTCAGAGAAAAATGAAGATTGGGTACAAACTTAACTAAAATGCTTGGAAGAGAAAATGTAAGAACTCAAAAAAATTTTAAAAATATTTTTATGAACATAAAGAGATTGAAGGGAAAATTAGAAAAGAAACAAGAGCTATGGACAAAATAGAAAGGGAACTAGTAGCTTGTCACAAAAGTTATACAACTTTTCCCAAGCAACAAACTTCCTGAAAATTAGTATGGATCAAATAGAAGCCAATGACTCCACAAGGCAGCAAAAAAAATATTAAAAGAAAACAAAAAAAAAAACTGAAAAAAAAAAGAAAATTTAAGGTGTCTCATATAAAATCAATTTACCTAGAAAACAGGTCAAGGAGAAAAAAAAATTTAAATCACTGGACTATCCAAATGCCATGACCAAAAGGAGGTCCTAGAAAATCCTATTTTAAGAACTCTCAAAAAAAAACAAACAAACAAGAAAAAAAAAAAAGCAAACTGTCCAGAACTCTTAGAACTACAGGCAGAGTAAAAATAGGAGGAACCCACCAGTCATTTTCTGAAAGAAACCCCTAATTGAAAACTCCTAGGAATGAGTCAAAATCCAGAGCTTCCACCTCAAAGTAAAATACTACAAGCATCTAGAAAGAAAAAATTCCAAGTCTCAAGGAGCTATAGTCAGGTTCATATATGGTTTAGTAGCTATCACTATAAAGGAGAAGAGAACTTTGAATATGATATTCCAGAAGGCAAAGAATATAGGCTTACAGTCAAGAATAACTTTCTCCCCCAAAAAGTATAATGCTAAAGGGGGGTAGAGGGTGGGAAGGAAATGGATCTTTAGTGAAATAAAAGACTTACAAGTATTCTTTTTTGTTGTTGTTTTTAAACCTTTACCTTCCATCTTAGAATCAATACTGTGTATTGGTTCCAAGGCAGAAGAATGGTAAGGGCTAGGCAATAGGGCTTAAGTGACTTGCCCAAGGTCATACAGCTAGAAGTATTTGATTTGAACCCAGGACCTCCTGTCTATAAGCCTGACTCTCAATCCACTGAGTCACCCAGCTGTCCCCACTTCCAAGACCGGAGTTTCATAAAAGGGAAGAGAAAATAAAGAGGTAAATGTGAATGGACAATGATAAAGACCTAAACAAGGGCAAATTGCTTAAAGTCAGAAAACAGAGATGATACATGTGTCCTCTCTGAACTCCATCAGGATTCATAGAGGGAGTCCAATTTGAGATGGCCTGGAAGCCATTCTGTTATATCTTGAAGATATTAAAAAAAAAAAAAAAGAAAGGAAAAAATGAAGAGGAATGTACTAGGGAGGAAGGGAAAAGAAAGTTAGGTTAAATTATCTTACTTAATCAGGGTATACAAGTAGACATCTATACAAACAAGGAGAGGATGGAGGGAACCGCTAACACTTGAATCTCATTGATCTGTCCAAAAGAAGGAAGAACTCACACAGGCACATCCACATAGTTGGGTATAGAAACACATTTTACTAGAGAGAAAAGAAAGGGAAAGATGAGAAAGGGGGAAGGGGAATTAAAAGAAGAGAAGATTAAGGGAGGGATTAATCTGGAGCAAAACAAATTCTAAAGATGAGCAAAAATGTTTATAGCTCTTTTTGAGATGGCAAAGAATGGGAATATGAGATGGTGCCCATAGATTGAGGAATTGACAAGTTATGATGTGTAAATGTGATCGAATACTATTATGCTAAAATCTTGTCAGCATAGTGACCAATCAAGAATCCAGAGGAGGATAATCCATGAGGAAAAATGATACACACTTACTGATTGAGAGGTGAAGGACTCAGAATGCAGAAGAAGACAAATTATTTTTCTGGATATGGTCAATGTAGAATTTGTTTTCATTAGCTATACACATTCGTAAGAGATTTTATTTTTCTTTTGTGCTCATTTGGCTGAGTTGGGAGGGTGAGAAGATAGGTACTGGCTGATTAAAACATATATACATTAATATGTATACACATTTATATACATATATACACACACATGTACATGTCTGTAGATGTATAAAAGCATAATGGGAATGTTACTTCCTTACACCTGGAAGCTATGCTTCTTGTAATGTAGCATGAAATCAAATTAGTTTTGGGGGCTGCTACTTCATATTGCAGATACATATCAAGCTTGCAGGCCACTAAAACTTAAAGATTTTTTCACACCAAGTGCTTTCTAACCACGTCTCTCCTATATTGTTCATGGAAAGCTGATTTTTTTTTTGCTTCCAAGTGTAAGACTTTACATTTAAATCTAATGAATTTTTACTGATCAGATTCAGTCCAATGCTTTCACCTGCCAAGATCCTTTAGGTTCACAAATCTATCATCTAATGATTTAGCTATTGCATCCAATTTACTGTCATCTGAATATTTCATAGTTTTCCATCTATACCTTTATCTAGGTCGTTAATAAAAATATGAAAGTATACAGGGCCAAGGAGGGATCCCTGTAGAACTCCACTGGAGACTCCTTGCCACACTGACATTAAACTATTAATAATTACTCTGAGTCTGTTCATCCAAACAATCCTGTATCTATCTAATATGAACATGACAAACTTGTCTTGTAAAAGTTACATCAGGGATTTTAGAGGTCAAAATGAGCTGAGTTTCTGTTAAGGGAAGCTAAAGATAACAAAAGAAGGGTTGTGGTTTTGAATTCTCTTTTAAGAGAAAATGGAACCTTAAAGAAAAAAAGAACAGGGACAACTTTACGTATGCATACACATATCATATATATATACATATCTATCCATTCATCCAACTGTCTATCCATCAATCCATCAACCTGTCAATCTATCTATCAAATACTGACCATCTAGTGATGTCTATGTTTGGGTTGTTGAAAAAGAGTATTTGTTATGACCAGTGAGTTATCTTGACAAAAACACTGTTGGTCTCTGCCCCCCAAAAATGATTTTGCACCCCAAGGCCAAACTTGCCTGTTATTCCAATTATATTTTGATTTCCTACTTTGGTATTCCAATCCCCCTATGATTAATGTGATGTCTTTTTTTGGTAGTATCTCTAGAAGACATTGTAGGTCTTCAAAGAACTAATCAACTTTGGCATCTTGAGCATCAGTGATTGGAGCTTAGATTTTTATTACTGTGATGCTAAGTGGTGTGCCTTGGATTCAGACAGATATCATTCTGTCATCTTTGAGATTATACCTAGTACTGTTTTTCATACCCTTTTATTGACTATAGCACTAATTCCATTTCTTCTAAGGTATTCTTGCCCATAGTAATACATGTCATGGTCACTTGAATTAAATTCACCCAATCCTATCCATTTAATTTCACTGACACCCAAGATGTCAATGTTTAATATTTCCATCTCTTGTCTGACCATATCCAGCTTACTTTAGTTCATATATCTTATATTCTGGGTTCCTATGCACTATTGATTTTTATAGCATTGGACTTCCCTTTCATCACCATTCTTTTGGCTTTGGCCCAGTCACTTCATTCTTTCTGGAGCTATTTGTAGTTGGTTTCTTCTCTTTCCCAGGATCAATACCTTCCAACCTCAGAGGTTCATCTTCTAGTATTATACCTTTTATCATTTTAATACTGTCCATGGGGGTTATTTTATTTTTATTTTTTTAAAATCCTTACCTTCTATCTTAGAATCAATACTGTGTATTGGTTCCAAGGCAGAAGAACAGTAAGGGTTAGGCAGTGGGGGTCATGACTTGCCCAGAGATACACAGCTAGGAGTATCTGAGGTCAGATTCCAACCTAGGACCTTCCATCTAAAGGTCTGACTCTCAATCCACTGAGCTACCTACCTGCCCCACTATGGAGTGATTTGCCTTTTCCTTCTCCAGTGGAACTAATAAAGTTTTGTCAGTATAACTCATGGATTATAACAAACATTCATTTTTGACAACCCAAAAGGTGATGCTATACAAAGACATATAAATATCAATATAAAAATCAGATTGATTCTATACTTTGCAGCCGAAAGTGGAAAAGCTCTATACAGTATGTTAAATCAAGACTCAGAGCTGACTGTGGCTCAGATCATGAGCTTCTTATTGCAAATTTCAGATTTAAATAGAAGTTGGGAAAACCACCAGACCATATGGATATGACCTAAATAACATCCCTAATGAATATGAAGTAGAAGAGATGAATAGATTTAAGGGATTAGATCTGGTAGATAGAAGAACTATGGACAGAGATTCAAAATATTATACAGGAGGCAACAACAAAAAACACCCTGAAGAAAAAGAAGAGCAAGAAAGCAAAATGGCTATCTAAAAAAGGGTTACAAAATAGCTTAGGAAAGAAGTAAAGGAAAAAGACATATCCAAATGAATCCAGAATTCCAGAGAGGAGAAGGGGATGACAAAAGATAAAATGAAGAGATAGTATCATGGAAGCAATAAATATGAATTTGGCAGGCTTCAAGAAATAGTGGAGGATAGAAGAAGGGCAGCTGGGTGGCTCAGTGGATAGAGTGTCAGGTCTGAAGACAGAAGGTCCTGGGTTCAAATCTGGACTCAGACACTTCCTAGCAGTATTACTCTGGGCAAATCACTTAGCCCCAATTGCCTAGCCCTTACCACTCTTGTGCCTTGGAACCAATTCTTAGTTTTGATTCTGAGATGAGAAAGAGACAGAGAGAAAGACAGAGACAGAAAGAGAGAGAAAGGAAGACAGAGAGACACACACACATGCAGAGAGAGAGAGAGAGAGAGAGAGAAGAAATGGGCATGCTATGGCCCATATATGCATATCTATGATAGCTATAATATATATATATATATATGTGTACACACATCAACATGTGTGTGTTGAACATGTGAGATGTATACGTACATATCATAGACATACAACTATATTGGTGATGTGTGTATATATAATAAACACACATGTGCCTATCATATGAATATCTAAAATATACCCAAGACATGCGTATAAAATACACACATATGTATACACATTCATGATATGTTTCTATATAAACTATATACACATATGTATATACACAAAAATATGTCATCTACCAACAAAATATATTCACACATTTCTATATCCATACATATATATGTATGATGCATATGTATATATAAAAATACATACACACATATGTATGTATATATTTAAATTTATAAACAAGGAAGCATGATTAAGCTGTTTCAGCAAGGAGGTGGAATATTATTTGCAAAACTCTGCATTTCGTTGCTATTTTGGTAGTCTTCATTTACAATGTTTTTTTCCCTTGCCTTCCCATGGTTGTGTTTTCCATCATTCTAGCTATATGTGTATTCACATATCCCCCTACACATGTCTGTGCATCAGTGCTGTCAGCTCTCAGAAACTGGGCGCTGTGTTCGGTTTTATCGTGAGTGCCACTTCAAGCCATGCTTCATCCTTAACAAATACCAGTTGATAAGGATGATGGAATATTTCATACTCAATGCAGCCTCTTGCCTCCAAAGAGGTAGAAATAGCTATGCATATATGCCCTCCTTTATTCTCAGATTTTTTATTAGTATTCTCTGTGTGTGTCACACAAATATACCAAAACTTAATTTAAATGTTTTAAGCAAACATTCTAAGTTCTTTTCCAGTCCTCCTATATGAACAAACTTACTTTTGACCAATCGTCTTCTATATGGTCTTGTAGGTATTACTTTTTAAAACTATACAATAAAAGAATAAATAGAGTTAAAAAGGTAGCAAGAGAATAGAGTACCTGACTGGGAATTGGGAGGTAGGTGTTCTGGTCTCAAGTCTCTGCTTCTCCAGGTATTAGTTTCCTAATTTCTAAAGCAAGGGAGTTGGACTAGATCATCTCCAAGGACTTTCCCATTTATTTACAATTTTTTATCCTATATTTCTTTTTTTTTTTGAGCCTATATTTCTTTATTGTTTCCCATAACTCTATATTCTCTTTTCCAATCTTTTCTTTCACTTGTTTTAGTTAAGGGATATCTTCTTGCTTTCCTTATTTTTTTAACCCTTACCTTCCATCTTGGAATCAATACTATGCATTGGCTCCAAGGCAGAGGAGTGGTAAGGGCTAGGCAATGGGGGTTAAGTGACTTGCCCAAAGTCATACAAATTAGAAAGTGTCTGAGGCCAGATTTGAACCCAGGACCTCCTGTCTCTAGGCCTGGCTCTCAATTCAATCAGACACCTAGCTGCCCTCCTTTCCTTAATTTTAATTGTCTTAATTTGGTCCCCTCCTCTCAACTCACAGGACCACCACTGTAGTTCAGGCCTTCATCACCTCTCTCTTGGACTCTTGCTTCAGTTGTTTTTCAAGCATGTCTGACTCTCTGTGACTACATTTGGCAAAAATTCTGGGCTGGTTTGCCATTTCCTATTTTAGATCATTTTATAGATGAGGAAACTGAGTTATAAAAGATCAAGTGATTTACTAAAGGTCACATAGCTAGCAAGTGTCTAGGGCCAGATTTGAATTCAGGTTCTCTTGATTCCAGGTCCAGGACTCTATTCATTCTACCACTTAGAGACCAGGTGGTCTCCTGATCCATCTCTTTGCCCCAAGATTGTCTCTTCTCTAATCCTACTTCCATACTGCTACCAAAGTGATATTCTTAACGTATGGGTCTGATCTTGTCACTCCTCTAGTGACAAGCACTCTATTTGGCAATCAGACCCTTTCACAATCTGATTCCAGACTTCCTTTCCAGCCTTATTACATTTTCATTTCTTTAATATAGGAAGGGAGGTAGCTATGTGGCGCAATGGGTCTAACAGTGCACCTGGAGTCAAGAAGATCTGAATTCAAATTCAGCCTCAGACACTTAACTAACTAGCCGTGTGAGCCTGGCTGAATCACAATGTTTGCCCCAGTTTTCATCATCTGTAAAATTATATCCATTGTAACTTATAATAGCACCAATCTCACAGGGTTGTTGTGAAAATCAGATGAGCTATGTCTAAAGTACTTAATAAATGTGTGCTCCCTCCCCAACCCCACTTTTACAGGTGCCAAACTAGACAAAACCATTCCCAAAGAATCACTGTCATGATCTGTATAATTAATCATATGTAACCCATCTGTTTGGCAATCACAGTTCTTCCTATTCCTCCTTCTCAGTCTTCTTACACCTTACCCTTGACACATACTCTGGGATCCGATGACACCTGTCTCCTGGCTGTTCCACAAATGAGACTCTGTCTCTAGGCTCCAGGCATTTTCTCTGGCTCTCTCCCGTGCCTATTTTCCCTCAGCTCCACCAGCTAAAATCTTCAGAAGAAAGCTTTCCCCAGTCCCTCTTCATTCCAATGCCTTCCTTCTGTTAATTCTCTCCTATTTATCCTATATGCAGCTTTCTTTGAATATAGTTGTTTACATATATTGTCTCTTTTGCTAGATTGTAAGCTCCTGGAGGGTAGGAACTGTTTTCTGTCTTTTTTATATCCCCAGTGCTTAACACAATGCCTGGCATGTAACATAAATCATATTGATAAATAAATAAAATAATATTAATAAAAGATTGATTGATTGATCGATCTTCCCTTTTCAGTTACAGTGGCATAAAAGAAAGAATCCAGGGCTCGGAATTACAAAATTTGGGTTTAAATCCCCGCTCTCCTAATTATTAGCTATATAATCATGAGTAAAGTGAATTAACCTCTCTGAACATCGGTTTCTTCATCTGAAAAATGTGGATAATAGAACCTGTGCTACCTACTTAAATCTCATCTACTGCTAACATATCCATAACTTTATTCCAATTCTTCCTCTTCTGGAATTCTCACATAATTCATAAATTTCCTCCTCAAAGCTCTGATCATTGACCATCATACTAATGGATACATTCATGCCTCTTAGTTCATTTTTGTATGGCCCAGCCTCGCTTCTTACCTAGACTAGTGCAACGGCTTCCTAGTCTCCCTGACTTGAGTCTCCCCTCACTCCAGTCCACCCTGCACACTGTTGCCCAAATGATTTGCAGATCTGACTATATTTAAGCAGTTTTCAAATCTTGTCCATTCTAGCTCCATAGCATCTCTTTCTGCACCCCCTTCTCTTTACTGAAACAGCTAACACTTTAGTTCAGGCACTGCTTATTTCTCACCTGGATTACTGCAGTAGCATTCCTGTTTCCAATCTTTTCCCGTTCTAGGTTATTAGATATCTATCAATGGGGCAGGCAGACCAGCCTACCTTAAGCAACAAGGCACCCTGAAAGTGAGATGGAAGTGGTATGTGCGTTGTAAGTCAAGTTGGCACCACTATCTTGACCACTGCCTCCAACTATTGACCAACTGTAGTCATGACTACTAAAGCTTGGGAAAAGGAAATTCTGGACACCAAATTCCTTGGCACTGTCAAATGCCATGCCAAAAACACAGGTTTATCAGTGGAATGGCATTAAAGGAGATTCATCATTGGCTGCTTCCTGCAGCATCCTAAGGACTCTCAGATCTTTCCATTTGAATTGAAGCCGAAATCTACTGTCCACACACATGTGCATGCACATAAGCATGCGCACGCATGCACACACACACAGTCTTTTCCATTAGAATATGAGCTTCATAAGAGAAAGGACCATCTTTGATTTTCTATTTGTATCAATGTGCTTAGCACAAAAGTACCTGATAAATGCCTTTTCATTCATTCACTTATTCATTCGTAGCCAAAGCTGTAAGTAGGGAGAAAAAAAACAGGGCTTTGCCCCTATTATATGGTAACTTTAGGGGCAGAGGACAGCATTTATGATCCTTCAGTAATTTAACATCTAGTGAGCAAGAATAATTGGTTAAGATAGGAAGCTCTCACATGGTAGCTAGAATAAGCTGCTTCCCTCTCTGTCCTGCTTATGCACATTCCTAATCCCTGCTGAGGTCTCTGCTTCCCTTCCCTGTAGGATGGTTCCCAGACTCCTCTCAAGGGAGGGCATGTTTCATGAACTTGTTCTAGGTGTGGTTTGTGATTCTTACCCTGGGCACAGAAATTCCTAGTTGTCGTTCCTGATACCTCCAAACAAAAGAAACTCTTTGGTAACAAGTCTAGCAGAGCTATAGACCCAGTAGACAAGTTTGTTTTGGCATCCCTTTCTCACATACTTCTTTTTTCCCCACTATTTATAGGAATGACCTGTCATTTTTTTCTGTTGTTTTAAAAAAAGTGCCAAATTTATTATTGATTTATTTTTTAATATTCTTTTAAAATTTTGCTTTTTTAAAATAAACTTTACTTTCTTTTTTCTGGGTTATCACACAAAACATATTTCCATATTATTCATTTTTGTAAGCAAATAATATAAATTTATTTTAATAATAATAAAATAATTATAAACAAAATAATTAATTTTAAAATAATAATAATTATAAATAATTATAAAACCCAAACTCCAAGACATATAACCAAATAAACAAGGGAAAAATAATATGTTTTCATCTGGATTTCTATTGCAACAATTCTTTCTCTGGAGGTGGATAGCATTTTTTTTTCACAAGTCCCTCAGAATTGTCCCAGATCACTGTATTGCTGATAGTAGCAAAGTCTATTATAGTTGATTGTGCCACAATATTGTAGTTACTGGGTGTAATTTTTTCCTGGTTCTGCTTACCTCACTCCGCATCAGTTCATGTAGGTCTTTCCAGCTCTTTCCAAAATCATCCTCTTCTTCATTCCTTATAGCACAATAGTATTCCATCACCTTCATGTGCCACAATTTGTCCAGCCATTCCCCATGAGTGGCCTATTATTTTGAACATTTAATGAATGTCCCTTATCTTAGTGATCACAGTGCTGACTCCCTATTTTTCACTGAATCTAATACGCCGTGTTTGTTCTTAAAAGAAGAAAATTCCCAAGACGTCTACTATGTGTCAACGAGATCTGATTTCATCAAAAACCTGTGTGTTCAGGAAATATCATTTTAACATTAAAGTCAACAACAGAAAGACAATAACAACGATAACATTAATTCCTTTTGTTGCCAGGGCAGGTTGTGAACATCAGTTAGTTACTCCTCACAGTACTCACATAGGGGTGGGGTGGTTTCATAGAAAATGAAGGGGAAGAAAATGGATTAGAGGTTTGCCCAGAGCCCCAAGAAGGAATGCCCAAACTGGGATTGTCACTGGGGAGCTCCTGGCCGTCGGTCCTATGCTCAATTCACGAGCTCTCTCTGGATCGCTAAAGATTAATTTTTAAAGTGACAGCTAATTGTCCTACCAGGGCCACTACAATAGAGTTAAATACCCCACTGTAACAGCCACTGCAATGGGGATGATGCACTCTCATAAAAGTCTCCAAGCATTAAATATGTAAGACAGTATTAAAACCAAATTAAACATCTGAAATTCCTGGCACCGTTGCATCATGGCCCAATTCTCCAATGTGCAGTGATTTAAAAATAAAATCAGCTCCTGCATCTTGATGAGGATGGTCTATCTCCATGCTGTGCAAATTAAATGAATGATGTTCGGGAGGCATGGCCTCTGATTATGCACGGAGCTCAGCCCTCAGGAGGTTAATGGGGCTATATTACCAGGTGATGTACCACCAGGGTTAGAGGTAATGTGGGACAAAAGGGCAATGTGTAAATTTCCTCACCCTTTAAGATTCTGGTCAGAATTTGCCATTTGAAACATGAACTGGTTGGGCTTTCTGTCTCTTCTTTCCCTGGAAGATGGTTTTAATTACTTACGTTAGGATGGGATTGGAAGCTTGCCTTTGAGCTCCAAAATGGAGAACACAGACTGGCTCCAGTCCTTCTGGATTGTTAATGCACCGGAATATTTTCCATAGCATCTACCATCAGAATTAACATGACTTTATAAGGAAAATCAATTGCCTTCCTGTTTGGATATTTCATTTAAATTTCAAAGGCTCCAAAACAATGGCAATAAAACATTAAACACAGAGAACTGATATGCATATGAAGTGACGGCTTCTAAAATGGTAATGGGGTGTATTTGCAAAGATGTCTGGAATTTAGATATATGTTTTTTTTTTTTTTGTTTTTTTCCCCCAATACAGCAAATATGCTGGTGCTTTCAGAGTCTCAGACAACATCCCTGGAAAAGAGATTTCACATCTTAGTGGTTTAGTTCGTGATCTAGAAAGAGGGGGTGTGACCCCTTGGACCTCACAAAATCCTTGGTTAGCAGTTCTCTGATGTACTTATCCTAGGATGAGCTATATGTAAAGTGCTTTGCAAACTCTGAAGTGCTAAGTGAATGTCATCCATTTTTCTGGTCAAAACATGAATTATTAATTTACCAGGAGGCTAGAACCATGACTGATCTCTGTACCCACCCAGGGCCTCCCACACAGTAGACACTTAATACATAGATGTTTGTTCAATATCACCGAATCAGAGAATCTCAGAAGGGAACTTTGCTTGATTTTTTAGAATTTTCTAAGTATATCATCATTTCATCTGCAAAGTTTCCTCCTTGTCTCTTTTAATTCAGAAGGGAAGTTTGGAAGGGAACTCGGGTCATCTATTCCAACTGAACCCCCAACCAGAATGGAAAGTGACAATGGCTATGATATTAGCGTTTACATAGAGCTTTTAAGGTTTGCAAAGTTCTTAATAATATTTTCTCATTTGATCTCTTCAACAGTCCTGTGAAGTCAGTGCTATTACTATCCCCATTTTACAGAAGAGAAAAAAACGGTTTTCTCTTCTGTAAAATGGGGATAACTTAGGTTAATGATTAATTTTAGGGTTTTGTGTTTTAAAATCTGTAATAATTACTCTTTGGGCTTTCATAATCATTCTCAATCTACATACTTCTAGTTCCACATGCCCTGATCGAAGGGATTAAAGGAAAAAAGTTTTTTGCTTTTTAAAAAAAATTCCCTAAGACCAATTTCCCACAGTTCTATTATTTAAAATCTGGTGTGGGTCTGGTCATAGCTCTTTGTTTTGTCCAAATTTGTTAGCTCTTTTCTGTCTCACATATCTTCTATATTTATCACCTTAGAAAATACAATTCTAGCTCTTTTGTGAAGATTACTTCATTTATCTTGATGATATCTCTACTAGGTAAAGGAAAGGCAAGTATAAACACAAGGACTTTATACACAGAAAACAGATTCATTTGATAAGAGAAAGAGCTGAAGAAATAAAGTGTCCTTTCTTTAACAAATTCTCTGATTTGTGATATGTATTTACTCTGTTTTTAAAAATAGTTTCTCTCCTCTCCCAAAGTTGAAACCTGAAATTCTGTGACATCATTACCAGACAAGATTGATTGAATTTCAGTTGTGCATTAGGAACATTTGGGAGGGAGAAGATAGAGATAAGCAAGAATGTTCAAAAAGCAGACACAATCTAAGCACAATGGGGTGTTTGTAATTTAAGGTGGAGCCAGATATGAGAGATAAACAAATGCAATTTGTACACATTTGGCTAACTATAAATGGATACATCACAACCCACATAACTATGAGGCAAAATATATTGCAAATTTCAATAGAGGAAAGGATTCTGGCACCCAAACAACAATGTACAGTAAAAAGAGCTCTGGACGTGCAATTAGGAAGACCTGAGTTCAAGTCATAACTCCCACATTTACTAGCAGGGTGAATTAGGAGTAAGCCATTTGAACTCTGAGCCAAAGTTTCCTCATCTGCAAGATGTCAATACAAATTCTCACACTAGCTCCTTCACGATATTATTATAGGGTTTAAGTAAGTATGTAAAAGTACTTGGTACAACCACGAAACACTATGAATGATGGTTTTTTTAAACTGGAAAATTATATTAATCTAGGTGAAGATCATTTTGGAAGGAAACAGTACTCTGAGAAAAATTGTTATGAAAAGAACGAATATATTATTATTATGTTAATATCATATATGTATAATAACAATATGATACTAATATTAATATTTACATTGCACCTATTAAGTGTCAGGCACTGTGCTAAGCACTTTATATTTATTATCTCATTTAATCCTCACAACCACCCTGTAAAGCTGGTGCTATTATTATCCCCATTTTACAGATAAGGAAACTGAGAGAGTAAGTGATTGGTCCAGGGTCACTTAGCTAGCAAGGCGGGATTTGAATTTACGTCTTCCTGACTCTGGACCTACTGCTCTATCCATTGTGCCACCTAGCTGCTCAAATTAAGAGAGAAATTTTACGCTCAATTTGCTTTTCCTACTCAGCAAAGCAGAGTAACATCATTCAAGAAAAAAAGATCATTTAACTAAAGAAAACTTTCAAATATTCTTGAAGAAAAGTCAAGAACTGAACAGAACATTTGATCTACAAGAATGATAAGAAGCATTAGATGATAAACATGAAAGACAAATATAAAGGATTTAACAGGGTCAAACTATTTACTTCTCATATGGGAAAAAAGTCTATATAAAACTTAAGAATGATATTGGGAAGTTTAAAAAAAAACCAGATAGATAGAAGCTTTGAGTTGATTATAATGGAATGAGCTCAAAAAGAAAATAAAATTGGATGGGGAAGGATTAAATGTAATAAGTGTCTTATTCCTCTTAAAATAGTAAACAATATTATACTCATCCTTTAATAGCAACTAATTTTTTTAAATATTTTATTTTTTTAGAAAAATTTTCCATTGTTACAATTTTTGTTTTTACTTTCCCCTTCACCCCCCCCCTTCGCCACCCTCACCCATATCCAACACGCATTTCCACTGGTTTTTACATGTGTGATCAATCAGGACTTATTTACATATTATTGATAGTTGCATTGGTGTAGTTGTTTAGTGTTTACATCCCCAACTATGCCCGCATCAACCCATGTGATCAAGCCATTGTTTTTCTTCTGTGTTTCTACTCCTGTAGTTCTTCCTCTGAATGTGGGTAGCGTTCTTTTCCATTAATCCTTCAGAATTGTCCTGGGTCATTGCATTGCTGCTGGTACAGAGGTCCATTACATTCGATTTTACCACAGTGTATCAGTCTCTGTATACAATGTTCTTCTGGCTCTGCTCCTTTCACTCTGCATCAATTCCAGGAGGTCTTTCCAGTTCACATGGAATTCCTCCAGTTCATTATTCCTTTTAGCACAATAGTATTCCATCACCAACACATACCACAATTTGTTTAGCCATTCCCCAATTGAAGGGCATCCCTTCGTTTTCCAGTTTTTTGCCACCACAAAAAACGTGGCTATAAATATTTTCATACAAGTCTGTTTATCTATGATCCCTTTGGGGTACAAACCCAGCAATGCTATGGCTAGATTGAAGGGCAGGCAGTCTTTTAGAGCTCTTTGGGCATAGTTCCAAATTGCCAGCCAGAATGGTTGGATCAGTTCACAACTCCACCAGCAATGCATTAATGTCCCGATTTTGCCACATCCCCTCCAGCATTCATTACTCTCCCCTGCTATCATTTTAGCCAATCTGAATAGCAACTAATATTTAAAGCCATTTCTAGTTGTTTTTTTTTTCTTGAGGAAACCTCTAGGTATTTGTGTACAACTAATATACACACTAACCAAGTGAGCAGAACTAAACAGCATGAATAGTATGCCAGAAGTCTGGACATTCTACCCACCTGAGTATGGAAATGGTACGAAAAATATTTTCCAATCTGACCTACCTGAAAAAAAAACAAAACAAAACACAAAAGACAGATAAAGATTTTGTTGGATCACAACAAATTGAAATGTTCCTCAAAGGTTTAGATTGGGAATGCTAACGTATAATTACACATTATACATTTTAAATTACTCTCTTTCATATATTGATTGGTTCAGTCAAACTGGCCTTTTTGCTATTTTTTACATCCAACATTCCATCTTTTCTCTCTGGGAATTTGCACAGACTGTCTCCTCAGCCTGGAATGAACTCTTACCTCATGTCCGTACTGCTAGTGCCTCTCTCCTTGCCAAATTGCCTTCTATTTCTTTTATCTCTATGTGTACTAATATACATATATATGATATGCAAAATATGTATTTCTAGATGTACATTTTGTTTCCCTCAATAGGAAATAAGCTTCTTGAGGTCAGGAACTGTTTCATGTCTGTTTTTGTATTCCCTAGAAATAAAACAATGCCTAGTACACAGAGAGGAAGCACCTAATAAATGTTTGTCCCTTCATGGCTTGATTAAAATGATGGTTATATGGGTAAAGGTTCAGTGCCAGAGTGAAGACTAAGACCTCTGCTACATATCTAGGGTTCTTTCTTCTACCTTGAGTCTAGAAAGAATTCTTTCTCTAGCCCCCATATTATGAGGCAGCTAGATAGTATACTGCAGTGATGGCAAACCTTTTAGAAACCAAGTGCTATGTCCCTCCCTCCCACTGAGTGCCAGGTGTGCCCACCCACCCATTACCCCACACAGGAGAAGGAGGAAGCACTCCCATTGGTCTGCTGGTCAGAAGAGGAGTGGGTGATGTGAAAAATGTCATCAGGCACAGTGGAGAGAGGAAGAGGAGCAGCTCCACCAGAGTCCCTCTGCCTTTCTAGTAATGAACTGGGGTGTGGAGTGGTTGAGTGCCCACAGAGAGCTCTCTGCATGCCATCGTTGGCACCCATGCCATAGATTAATCATAACTGATATAGTGGATAGAGCACTGGTCCTGGTGTGTCAGGAAGATCTGAATTTGTCTCAAATGGCTTAATAGCTGTATAACCCTAGAGAAGTCACTTAACCTCTATTTCCCTCAGTTTCCTCAACTATAAATTGGGGATAATAACAGTACTTGTCTCCCAGGGTTATTGTGAGGATCAAATGAGGCAAAATTTCTAAAGTGCTTAGCATAGCACCTGGCATATAGTAGGTATCTTATAAATACTCTTTACCTTCTCCCCTTCAATAAATGGTTTGGGTTGATAAGGACAGCATTCATCATTGCCAGCAAGGGAAGCATTTTCTTTTTCTTTTTTTATTGTGAGTTTTAAAAAAAATATCTTTTATTTTGGAATCTCTCCCTTCTACTTTCTGTTCCCAATGAGCAGGCCCTCATAATAAAGAAGAAAAAAGGAAGGAAAAAAAAAAGCAGAACAGCAAAATATGCAGGCACTTTCAAAAGCAATAGATATTTATACCTAATAAAGTTTCATACATTAAAATCTATTCTTTGGCTCTTAGTCATAATAGTTAACATTATATAGTACTTATTATGTGGTAGGCACTGTGATGAACACTACAATTATTATCTCATTTTATTCTCACAACAATTAATTAATGCTATGATTATCTCCATTTTAGAGATGAGGTAACTGAGGCAAATAGGTTAATTGACTTCCCTAGAGTCACGCAGCTTGTGTCTGAGGTCAAATTTGAACTCGGGTCTTCTGACTCCAGGTCTAGCACTATCTACTAGACCATCTAGCTGCTTGGCTAACCCAGGGGAAAGGGTGGGGGTGAGAGGAAAGGGCAACAGAGGCTTGTCATTTCTATGAACTCTGGCCCAAAGTCCAACAGTACGGTAATTCCCTGGTCTGACCCAGCCCATGGAGAAGAAAGAGTCTGTTTATTTAGCCCTTTTCTAGTGATTGGGCCAATGTATTTGGCATAAGTTAGAGCTTCCAGGATAATCTTTCAAGGTCATCATCTCTCCAGGCTTAGTAAATCTGAAAATATTGTTCAAAAATACATTTGGTCTCAAGTGTTCTTATGGACAGGGTCAAAGAACAGGCATTACACTAATATACAGAGCTAGTTATGCTAGCTCTGAGGAATGTCAGCTGTCTCCCAGTGCTGGAGAATATGTCCTGCTATTGCAGAAATTTCTCAAGATGCCCTTCTCCAACTGGGCTCCAGGAAGAGATCTGCCAGCAAGCCAGGCAGCAACGTGCCTTTTGAAATATGACAGGAGAGTCAGAAAAAGCAAATAAGAGGCTCTTCTTTCCTTCAGAATTCCTTGGATGCTTTTCGATGGCTCTAATGATCTCCTTCACAGGGGTGCTCCATTCAGTGATCCTGGTCACAACCCACTCATGCTCTTTTTAGTCTGTGAGTCTTTGGCCATATCCAGTCTTCAAAAGGGGGTCAACCTAATGTGCTGGGGCCGTCCTTTAGTTCTTTTGACATTGAAGTAAAAATAACACAACTGGGGAATGGGCATAAAGGGAAAAAAATGTTTTTGTGTGGATAATTCTTGTAAATCTTTAAACTGCTTTGAAGAGGACTGTGGTGGACTACAAATCCTATTACTACTTCCTTTTCAACCAATGCTTCAAATACAAGATATACCTTTCACATTGCCACTTTCCCCATCACAGTTTTGATTATATCGCAGGTCAACATAAGAAATTAGATGGGAATTTTTTTTTTGGGGGGGGGAGGTTGTAGAAGCCACAGATAACAACACATGAAGGCCAACAGACAACACAGAAAAAGTTTAGAAATTCAGAAATGCCTAAAACATATGTATAATATTATGTAATAACATCTTTGAATACTATAAATACACACAATTTCTTTTTTAAGTTAAAATAAGTAAAAAATTAAGTAAAAAATTAAAGTTTGTAAAAAAACATGAAAGACAGCAGACACGGAAAGGCTAAAAATGTAGAGATAAAACATTTAGTAATTTATTATTGTTTATATACTATACTACATATATAGTTTATATATGTATATATATACTATAATTTAGTAATCTTAAAAAGTTTAGTAATTCATAATGTACATAAAGAATTGTAAACACCCCATAAAAGAAAAAGAAAAAGAAATTTCTGTGGTATGAAGGAAAGACCAAAACATTTTACATGGATTTCCTAGATCATGGAGCACTACACTCCTAACCGCAAGATGTGGAAGAGATACCTGTACTTACAGTGAAAATGACTAACACTTTTATTTCTCCCCTGAGAAACTACCTCACATTTAGCAAATGATAGGTAGGATGATTTTTGTTGGCTTTCTTTCTTTCTTTCTTTCTTTCTTTCTTTCTTTCTTTCTTTCTTTCTTTCTTTCTTTCTAAACTCTTAACTTCTGTGTATTGACTTATCCACTTTGCTTCTGTTTTCTCATCTGTAAAATGAGCTGGAGAAGGTAATGGCAAACTAGTACAGTTTATCTTTACCAAGAAAACCTCAAATGGGGTCACACAGAGTTGGACAAGACTGAAAATGACCAAATGACAAAAGAGGAAATGTTAGGGGAACATAAGGAAAGTGGTCATCATGAGGAGAAAGCAAGCCTCTCTGGGTGCTCATTGGTAAAGCCCCATTTACTCCAAGCTAGTCATATCTTTTACTAAAAGTTACTGAGCTTTCTAATCAGAGCTTTCCAAACTAAACTCTACTTACTCCCATTTTTCCCCATCTCCTAATTTTTTTAAATTTTTTTATTTTTTAGAAAAAATTTTCCATGGTAAAATGATTCATGTTCTTACTTCCCCTTCACCTCCCCAAACTACTCCCCCCAAAGCTGATACACGTTTCCACTGGTTTTAACATGTGTCATCTATCAAGACCTATTTCCATATTATTGATAGTTGCACTGATGTGGTCTTTTCGAGTCTGCATCCCCAATCATGTCCATATCAACCCATGTGTTCAAGCCTTTGTTTTTCTTCTGTGTTTCCACTCCTGTAGTTCTTCCTCTGATTGTGGGTAGTGTTCTTTTCCATAAGTCCCTCAGAATTGTTCTGGGTCATTGCATTGCTGCCAGTACAGAAGGCCATTACATTCGATTTAACCACAGTGTATCAGTCTCTATGTACAATGTTCTTTTGATCTTTCTGCTCCTTTCACTCTGCATCAATTCCTGGAGGTCTTTCCAGTTCACATGGAATTCCTCCAGTTTATTATTCCTTTGAGCACAATAGTATTCCATCACCAACATATACCACAATTTGTTCAGCCATTCCCCAATTGAAGGGCATACCCTCATTTTCCAGGTTTTTTACAAATTACAAAATGTAAAATAAATAATTTTGATTATATTAAATTAAAAAGGTTTTGTACAAACAAAAACAATGCAATCAAAATCAGAAGGGAAACAACAAACTGGGAAAAGAATCTTTATAACAAAAAATTCTGACAGAGGTCTAATTACTCAAATATACAAGGAACTAAATCAGTTGTATAAAAAATCAAGCCATTCCCCAATCGATAAATGGGCAAGGGACACAAATAGGCAATTTTCAGATAAAGAATTCAAAACTATCAATAAGCACATGAGAAAGTGTTCTAAATCTCTAATAATTAGAGAAATGCAAATCAAAACAACTCTGAGGTATCATCTCATACCTAGCAGATTGGCTAAAATGACAGCAGGGGAGAGTAATGAATGTTGGAGGGGATGTGGCAAAATTGGGACATTAATGCATTGCTGGTGGAATTGTGAACTGATCCAACCATTCTGGATGTCAATTTGGAATTATGCCCAAAGAGTGCTAAAAGAATGCCTGCCCTTTGATCCAGCCATAGCATTGCTGGGTTCGTACCCCAAAGAGATCATAGACAAAAAGACTTGTACAAAAATATTTATAGCTGTGCTTTTTGTGGTAGCAAAAAACCTGTCTCCTAACTTAAGAAAAGTAATATTCTATTTTATTGCCTGACAATACCTATAATTTAGCTGTACCTTGGAATTTAGCGCACTATCTCAAGATAACACAGTTTTAGCAAACAATGCAATGATATTAGGATTCAATGGCATATATAATAACATCCTGCTTATTGTTTCATGGTGCAATGATCTTGTCTCCAAAATTTAACTATACATTACAAATGTAAATGAGCTCGCTCGTCAAATACTTCTCAATAGATCTACCTCAGCTGCTAAACAAGTCAAATTCTTCAAAGGTGCTAATAAACATTTTTCTGAATGAAGGGATGATTGTGTGCTCATAGCTACAACTTACCAAAAGACACTTTAGTTATGCATTGGCCACCAATAAAGCACAAAGGTGAAAAGATCTATATCCAAGGAGGGAATAAAGCAGGTAGCCCCTATGAGGAATCCTCATTAGAAAGCTAACAAAGCTTCTGAAACCTATTTATCTCAGAAAAGCTATCATTTGTGGTGGCAAAAAAACCTGGAAAATGAGGGGATGCCCCTCGATTGGGGAATGGCTGAACAAATTGTGGTACATGATGGTGATGGAATACTATTGTGTTATAAGGAATGGTGAATTGCTTGGTTTCTATAAGAACTGGAAAGACCTCCATGAACTGATGTGGAGTGAAATGAGTAGAACCAGGAGAACACAGTAACTGAAACATTGTGAGTGATAATACATGTATAACTAAGTGGAATTGCTTGTCAATTCTGGGAGGAGTTAGGGAAGAGAGAACATGAATCATGTAATCATGGAAAAATATTTTAAAAAGAAAATTATATTTTAAAAAAGAAAAGAGCTATCATGTCTTAAGTTGACGACTTCCATTTTTTTGTGGTAGCTAAAAATCGGAATCCCAATGATTAAGGAGCCACTGAACAAAATTGTAGCATATATAATCATAGAACTAAAGATCTAAAGCTGGAAGAGAGCTCTGATGTAACCTAGTCTAACCCCTTCATTTCATAGATGAGGAAACGAATAAGCTGGATAACAAATTCAGGATGGTCCCACATCCTGGCAGTCTAGAAAATGATTGAATTAAATAAGAAGAAATTTAATAGAGGTAAATGTTTAAAATACTTAGGTTCGAGGAATCAGATCTACAAGTATAAAATGGAGAAAGCTAATTACACAACAGTTATAAGCTGGGTGGTTCAGTGGATTGAGAGCCAGACCCAGAGATGGAAGGTGCTGGGTTCAAGTCTAGCCTCAGACACTTCCTAGCTGGGTGACCCTGGGCAAGTCACTTCACCCCTACTGCCCAGCCTTTACCACTCCTCTGTCTTGGAGCCAATACACAGTATTAACTCCAAGACAGAAGATAAGGGTTTAAAAAACAACAAACAAAAAACAGAAAGAAGGAGGTGATGGTACTACTTTACTCCACTCTAGTCAGACCACATGGAATGTTGTGTTCAGTCCGGTGCACCATCGTTCAGAAAGGGCATTGATTAACTTGAATGTGTCCAAGGAAAGCAAACAGAACAGTGAAAGTCTTCTAGTTCATGCCGATAAGGATGGGCTGAAGAACTTGGAGATGTTTTACCTGTAAAAGAGAAAACTCAGGGCTGGATTTGGAGGGAAGGGTGCCCGGATTCAATGAGATACTTCTCAAGTACTATGTATTGAAAGACTATCTGGGTCAGAGAGTTTAGATGTGTTTTCTGTGGTTTCCTTAGTGTCTTGAAGCAAAGCCTAGAAGACCATTTTGGAGGTGGGTGGGTGTGTTATAACAGGAAAGAGCATAAGCATTTACATAGTAGTCATCATACCAGGCACTGTGCTAAGTGCTTTCTAAATATTATCTTCTTTGATCCTCACAACAACCCTGGGAAGTAGGTGCTGTCATTATCCTCATTTTACAGATGAGGAAACTGAAGCAAACAGAAGTAAAATGACTCGCCCAGGGTCCCACAACCAGATAAGTAACTGAGGCTGGTTTTGAAATGAGGTCTTTCTGACTCCAGGCCCAGTTCTCTAGTTGACACTAGCTTCCCTTAGCAGGCTAGATTACAGTGTAAACAAGAGTGCTGTATAATAAACCTGGAAAGACAAGGTTGGAGCCAGGTTACTTTAAATGCCAAACAGAAAAGTTTGTTTTTGATCCTAGAGGTAATAGGGAGCCACTGGTGTTTACTGAGCAGAAGTGGCAAATAGTCAGGTCTGTGCTTTAGCTATCTCACTTTTATACCTGTGCAGAGGATATACTGGAGAAGGGAAAGGTGCAAAGATTGGATTGAAATTGGAAATAAATTCAAAACTAAATAATTTTTACCTTTTGTCTTGGAACCAATACTAAGTATAAATTCTGAGGCAAAAGAGTGGTAAGGACTAGGCAATGGGGATTAAATGACTTGCCCAAGGTCATATAGCTGGGAAGTATCTGAAGACAGATTTGAACCCAGACCTGGCTTTCTGTCTCCTGAGCCACCTAGTTGCACCCCCTAAGGATTTTTTAATGTAATAAATTTAACTCCCTCAGTTTCCTCATCTGTAAAATAAGGAATTTAGTCAAGACAGTTTGTAGTAGCTTCAAATCATAGGATCCTATGAAAGACTATTGTTGTGTGTGTGTGTGTGTGTGTGTGTGTGTGTGTGTGTATGTGTGTGTGTGAGAGAGAGAGAGAGAGAGAGAGAGAGTGTAAAGTACTTTATAAGTATTAACACCTTTTATCCTCAAAACAATCCTGCAAGAAGGTAGGTGCTATTATTATCCCTGTTTTACAGATAGAGATTAAGTGACTTGCCCAGGATCACATAGCTAATAGGTGTCTGAGGCTGGATTTAAACTCAGGTCTTCCTGACTCTGGGTGCAGTACTCTATCTACTGAGTCAACTAGCTGCACGTATAAACATGTATATGTATATGTATGCATGAATGTGTACATGTATGTATATACACATATGATGGTTGTGTAAATACGTATATATGTTTCTATCACTTACTTCCATGTATCTGGAAAGATACCATTCATTTCATGAAGTCTTATTTACAAAGGAAAGCTCTGAGTTGACCATAACTTGGCTGTATAATTTCAGTACGAAGGAGAAAGGGGCAGGGTAGGTATGGGCAGCCAGGGGGGAGGGGGGCACTTCTTACCCTTTCTGCCCATGGTACATGCACTAATATGTAAATGCACAAGGGGGCAGACCAGAGCCACAGTGGGAACCAAGATATTGGCTATCTCAAACTTTCATAATTCATCTAGTTAACAATAAGTGTGTGTGTGTGTGTGTGTGTGTGTGTATGTGTGTGTGTGTGCATGAGAGAGAGACAGAGACAGAGACAAATAGGGACAAGGGAGGAGAGAGAAAGAGAGAGAGACAGACAGACAGAGAGACCAGATCTTAACTGAATCAATTATGCAGAAAATGTTGAAAATATATAGGGGGGGGGTTCACTGATGTGGTATACCGCCTTTGCTGTCTTCAGTTCTTTTGGAATCAGAGCAGAATAAGGAAATCTTCTGGGTAGGGCTTTAGTTGAGGTCCTTCCATCCCTCCTCATGTCAGCTATCTTTTCTCTGCTGAATATGGTCTATTGAAAGGGAGGCTGGAACTGAGCAAAGAATATTGGCCTGAGAGTAGGGAGGAATGGATTCTAGTTCTAATTTTGTTTCTCACTAGTTATATGACTTTAGGTAAGTCATTTCACTTTTCTGGGCTCTAGTTTGATCCTTTCTAAAAGGAAGGGTTTGGGTTAGGTCCTTTCCTGCTCTAAAATCCTCTAAATGGTTTTTTATTTCTTGTTTTCTCTTCTCACCTGAGCTCCAGCCCTCTATCTCTAGCTGACAAACAAACATTTTTATTTGGATTGTCTTGTCTTAAATTAAACATACCTTAAATGGGACTCATTTTATCCCCCCATATCCTGTCTTAAACCAGTCCATTTGCTCATTCATTCATCTGACAAATATTTCTTAATCCTTGTAGAAGTGCCCTGCACACTTATTTTTGTATAAGGCACCATAGAACCTCAACCTCCTAAGTTTTCTAGGCCTGCCAATGGTAAAATCATTCTTCCTATCACCTACATTCAAAATCTGCAATAATCTTTGACTTAGTCCTCTAATTCTTCCCAAATTCATCATTTCCTGTTATTTTTTACTCTTTTCTCTCTTTTACTAACTTCAGTTAACCCTCTTTGCTCATAGCATTGAATCTAAAGTTCTTTACTTATTCAAGACTGATACCTATATCCATCTTATTTATTTACTCTTATTTCCCACAGCATTCTGCCTCCACTCCAATAAAGTCATTCTCTTCAATATCTCATGAATACATTCATTCCTTTTTTTCCAACTTTGATCACTTGATTCCCGGTGCCAAGGAATCTTTCCTTCTCTCTGACTATTCAAATCCTGCCTTTCTTTCAAGACTTATCTAAAGTTCTACCTCATCTATGAACTTTTCATTAACTACTCTAGCTTCACTGAATCATGATTTAGTACTAGAAGGGACCTTAGAAATCATCTAGGCCAAATTCCTCATTGGATCATAGATTGAAAACTGGAAAAGGCCTGAGAGGTCATCCAATGCACACGCCCACTCCTTGTTTTATAGTTGAGAAAATAGACCCACAGATGTTAAGCCACTTACTTAGGGTCTCACAAGTAGTAGGCAACAGTTCTAGTATTTGATTTCAGGTCTTTTGGCCCTGAGACCTGAATTCTTTCTATTGTACTTGTCATGCCTTATCAAGTTCTAATTAGTATCTCATACCCTAAAACAACATCTTGTTAGAACCTTGGGTCAAGCTTTTGATATTTTTGTTTCTGGGATATTTTACCTAAATAAAACATATGACATATAGAAGATGCCCAACAACCTACACATGTTACAGTAGAAAGACAAGAGGTTAAGAGCTTTATTTCATTTAATTTGATGGAAAGAGCCAGAAAACTATTTATATATTTTGCAACAAAATGATCTAAAATGTCTACTTCCTTAAGTCAAGCATGCATGTTTTACTTTGGGGAATCCCCATCATATAACTTGTGTTCAAATCCGACCTCTGATGCTCACTACCCATGTAACTTTGGGTAAGTTACTCAATCTACTTAAGTCTTAATTCCTAATTGGTAAAATGAGAAGTTTGAACATGATAACCTCTGAGATCCTTCTGAGATAATTAGATTAAGTCTACACTGCCCAACTTTAGATTTAATCACCAAAGGTGAGAACACCTCTAATTCTGGAAAGTACATAACCCAAGTGTGCTAGACTCAACTGACTGCCCCCTAGGTGGTCTTATGAGAACTGTCTATTGTGATTGGACATGCAAATTAGGAGGGAGACACAGGAAGTGATGCATAAGTGACCCCTTTAAAAGGAGAAGGTCCTCAGTCAGCTGAGGTCTTTGGTGGAAGAGAGCATCTGGGGAGGACCTCTTCTGGTTCATGGAGGAATGTTAGAATGCTGAGACTCTGGTGGGACCTATGACTGCTTCCCTTTGAATTGTCCCATGGGTAAATTCTTTCTCTTCCCTTGATGTTTCTGGAGGCTCTACCCTCAGGGAGGCCTCTCTTGCCTCTCTAATTGTAAAAGTCCTTGTGGCTAGAAGCCTTGTTTAATTAACCTCTGTTCCCCTCTGCTGGGCCTCTAAATTCTTACCTGGTCCAGACCTCTGGTCCAGGCCAGAGTTTCTCTCTCTTTATTTCCCTACCTTCAACCTTCCTAATTGTAAATAAATCACCCTAAAAGTCAATTTTGATTTGAGATTATTTCTTAATTGGGGAAATTTCCCCTGGCAACCACCTTTTAATATATTGAACCCATAAAATACCGTTTTCTCTCTTACACTTCTCAGCTCTATATCTTTTGAAATCCTTCTACCATCACCAAGTTCTCTACTAGTGAGTAGACAAATCCCAGGGAATGGACAAAAGCAAACTCTTTACTGTATATTAGATAGAGGCTTAGGGTATTGACTGAGGCATGTAAAGATTAGAAAATTTACCAATGTCAGAGGCAGGATTTGGATTGAGGTCTTTCTTATTCTTTTTATCTGAAAATCTTTATTTACTTAATTAATTTAGAATATTTTTCCATGGTTACATTATTCATGTTCTTTCCCTCCCCTCCTCCTGTAGCCAATGAGCAATTCCACTGGGTTTTACATGTGTCATTGATCAAGACCTATTTCCATATTATTAATATTTGCATTAGGGTGATTGCTTAGAGTCTACATCCTCAATCATATTCCCATCAAACCGTGTGATTAAGCAGTTGTTTTTCTTCTGTGTTTCTACTTCCACAGTTCTTGGATAGTGTTCTTTCTCATAAGTTCCTCAGAATTGTCCTGGATTGTTGCATTGCTGCTAGTAGAGAAGTCCATTATGTTTGATTGTGCCACAGTGTATCAGTCTCTGTGTATAATGGTCTCCTGGTTCTGCTCCTTTTACTCTGCATCAATTCCTGGAGGTTTTTCTAGTTCACATGGAATTCCTCCAGTTCATTATTCCTTTCAGCACAATAGTATTCCATCACCAGCAGATACCACAGTTTGTTTAGCCATTCCCCAATAGAATATAGAATAGAATATCCCCTCATTTTCCATTTTTTTGCCACCACAAAGACTACAGCTTTTTTTTTTTTTTTTTTTTTGTACAAGTCTTTTTCCTTATTATCTCTTTGGGGTATAAACCCAGCAGTGGTATGGCTGGATCAAAAGGCAGTCTTTTAAAGCTCTTTGGGCATAGTTCCAGATTGCCATCCAGAATGGTTGGATCAATTCACAACTCCACCAGCAGTGCATTAATGTCCCAATTTTGCCATATCCCCTCCAACATTTATTACTTTCCTTTGCTGTCATTTTAGGTGGTACCTCAGAGTTTTGATTTGCATTTCTCTAACTATAAGAGATTTAGAACACTTTTTCATGTGCTTATTGATAGTTTTGATTTCTTTATCTGAAAATTGCCTATTCATGTCCCTTGCCCATTTATCAATTGGGGAATGGCTTGCTTTTTTGTACAATTTATTTAGCTCCTTATAAATTTGAATAATTAGAACTTTGTCAGAGGTTTTTGTCATAAAGATTTTTTCCCAATTTGTTACTTCCCTTCTAATTTTGATTGCATTAGTTTTGTTTGTACAAAACCTTTTTAATTTAATGTAATCAAAATTATTTATTTTACATTTTGTAATATTTTCTAACTCTTGTTTGGTCTTAAAATCTTTCCTTTCCCATAGACCTGACAGGTAAACTATTCTATGTTCACCTAATTTACTTATAGTTTCCTTCTTTATACTCAAGTCATTCACCCATTCTGAATTTATCTTGGTGTAGGGTGTGAGATGTTGATCTAAATCTAATCTCTCCCACACTTTTTCCAATTTTCCCAGGAGTTTTTCTCAAATAGTGGCTCTTTCTTCTTCTAGGTCCAACAATCTATCCACTAACCTTTCATCATCATGATGATGAAAAACTGACATACCTTAGCCTGGTTGTTCATTATAACAAAACATGATAGCCAATTGTGTTTGACATTAGACAAACAAAAACAACTCAATAGTCATTCATTATCTTCTCAAGAGATTTTTTTCACATCTGATTTAATCATGTAGATGGCACCATGGATAGAGCTTGGCCCTATAGTCAGGAAGGTCTGTGTTCAAATATGGGCTCAAACCCTTTCTAGCTGTGTGACTCTGGATAAGTCACTTAACTCTGTTTGCCTGTTTCTTCATATGTAAAATGAGCTGGAGAAGGAAATGGTAAACCACTCCAATATGTTTGTGAAGAAAAGTTCAAATGGAGTCACAAAATGTCAGACACAGCTGAAATGACTGAACAATAACAGTAATTTAATCAGTCAACAATATCTGCTAAGCACATTTAGAATACCATGTGGTATTAGATTAGTGTAAGATTCAACAGAAATTGTAGACATGGCTTATGAGAGCCCAAGATCCCATTACAGGAGGAAATATTTATATAGCTATTTAAAGTTTAAGAAGTATTCTACTCACTCTACTTTGTATCTCCTCAGAAGGAGATGCTCCTTTCAGGTTAAGCTCATCAACTCTAATCTCACCATCATGCTGCTGACTCAAGCTCTGTTTGACAGCACCTCTTCAGCTTCCTTTTCCCTCTGAATTGAGGACTGGAGGTAGAGTACCAAACTCCTCCCAATGCCTTCCTTTTTAGTGGGCAGAAACTGGACTCTGGGAGCTCATTCTCTTCATACTACTCTTCCTGGTTTCAACTCCTCAAACAAGATACCCACTGGTTCCCTCCCCCTTTTCCTGCTTCCTTTTGTGTGTTATCTCCCCCCATTAGATTGTAAACTTCTTGAGGGTAGGGACTCTCTTTTTATTCATTATATCTCTAGTGCTTAGCACAGTCTCTGGCATATTATAGGATCTTAATAAATATTTATCAGATTGGAAAAGATTGTACTGTATACAGGTAATGCAAATATTATTATCCCTGTTTTCATAGAGGAGGAAACAAACTCAGAGCAACTGAGGGAAGCTTCAAAGAAGCAAATTTTGTTCCAATATGAGAGAAAAACTCCCTAACGAATAGAATTCTCCCAAAGTGAAATAAGCTCCCTTGGAAGGAAATTGACTCCTCTACCACATTAGAGGCCTTCAAGTAAAGGATGTATGACCACCCTCTGGGGATGTAGTAGAGAGGTGATCTTTTTTTCTGATATGAGTTGGACTAGGCAACTTCTGGATTGCTGGAGAAACCACATCACAAACCCTGAGGGAGACAAACATCTGTGAATATATCCCTAAACCCCAGTGCCTTGTATAAATAAATACTTAACAGAGCTGCTTAAAGATGCTGAGTAGATATTTGTTAAATTAGATTGCATCTGCAAAGGCCAATCATGATTCTAGAAGACCGATGATGGAGCAGTTACCCACCTCCTCAGAGAGGTGATACAGAAAGAGACATTTTTTTTTCCTGACCAATTCAGAAATTTGTTTTTGCTTGGCACATTCCTTGCTAAGGCTTTCCTTTCTGTCCTTTTTTCTGTTTTAAGGGATGAAAGGAGGTAGAACAAAAGATAGAATAAATGTTAATTAAAAAAAAACTATAATGGATTGAATTATCTTGATGATAACAAAAAGGAGACCCAAGACAAATACTCCATTCCTGGTACTGCCATGATTCTTGTTCTCATTTGTTCCTTTCCACAGTTAATTTTATACCAAGTAATGCACAGCTCATCATGTGCTCCCCAAATTTATGCCAACCTCCATATTTACCACCTTTTAGGATACATCAGCTATCTGCCTACTTCTTTCCCAATGATCTTCTTCCCCAAACTTTTAATAGGGTCTATTCTAAGCAATCTTGCACATATCACATCTTCTTTAATATTCTTTAATTGCTGTTTTTTATGTGCATTAGTCTTACTCTCTATTTAGATTTAAAGGGAAATCAGATATTCATGTTCTATTTCATTATATCTCCCTATCGTTTTTTATATGAGTCACCTAAACTGAGAGGGTATTGGCACATTGTGATCTGTCCGTGAGATCCATGGAAATGTTAGATGGTTCCTGATGCACCAAGACATAGTAGAATCACAGTACTTATTATTGTATTGTGCTATGCTGTGTTGTATTGTATTGTGAGAATACAGAGTATTTCCACACTCTCTAGGTATGATAGAATTAATTGGAATAAAACCAATGTCATTTTTATTGCATTCCATTTAAAACATTCTTCCCTAGAGTAACTGTTTATTTGACAACAATTATGAGGACAGCTGGGCAGCACAGCCAGGCTAGAGAGGGGAAGTCCTGGATTCAAATCTGATCTCAGACCCTTGCTGTGTGACCTTGGGCAAATTACTTTGTTCCATTTGCCTAGCCCTTATCGCTCTTCTGCCTTGATTAGTATCAATTCTAAGACAGAAGGTAAGGGTTAAAAAAAATCATATTGCAGCATCCCTGGGACCTTGTCGAAGTATATGTTCTCTATCTCATTTTCAATTTCTCATTTTCTATTATTTTTTTCCTTAATGCTTAAGAATCCTTCTCTTGGCCCTGTCTTTCTTACAAGTAATTATGCTATAGCTCTTGTTTTTATTGCTAAAATATATCACAAGGATTATATACCTTGACCAGATGGGTTTTATGGTTCAATATTAGGGAAACCATCAACATAACTGACCAAGTCAGTAACAAAACCAACAGAAAACATATAATCATCTCAATAGGCACAGAAAAAGCTTTTGAAAAAATACATTCATTCCTATTAAAAATACTGGAGAACACTGGAATAAATGGAACATTCCTTAAAATGAAAAATAGCATCTATCTGAAACCCTTTATTATTAAACTTCTAGAAAGTAGAGGCTATCCTAGCTGTCTCCTTTTTCCTTTGCTCACTTTTCAACCTTTTGCAGAATCGCCATATCATTCTACTACTTTGTGAAAATGATTTCACAAAGATTAATGACCTCTTGGAAGGCAAGATTCTCAGAGTAAAGAAGACTGGGTTCAAGTTATGCCTCAGACTCTTACCTATTCCCTCTTTTATCCTGTTGTCTTCCATTTTCTTGTATCACTGCAGACCATGTCTTCCTCCTCCCTTTCTCTCCTTCACCTGCCTTATGCCTGGAACACATTTGTTCTTCACTGTTAAAATCATCTTCCTTCAAGACCAAGTTCAGAGTTCATCTACTTTGTAAAGTCTTCCTTTAACTCTCCCTCTCAAATTATCCTCTTGCATTTTATTTTATTTTATTTTATTGTTTATACCTTCACCTTCTGTCAGTATAAATTCTGTGTCAGAAGGGTAAAGGCTAGGCAATCAGGGTTAAGTGACTTGCCTGGGGTCACATAGCTAGGAAGTGTCTGAGGCCAGATTTGAACCCAGGTCCTCTGGATTCTAGGCCTAATCCTCTATCCTCTGTATTACCTACCTGCCCCTCCTCGAGCACTTTAGATCTCATTTTTGTCCTTAATCACATCCTACTTTTATTACACTTGAGTACTGTGTTCTCTTTAGTAGATTGTAAACTCTCTGAGGGCAAAAACTAGGTCATTTTTCATCTTTTCATTCCAAGACCTACACATAATAGGCATTTGCAGATGTTTATTGAAGAAGTGAGTGTATAATAAAGGAGCAAGGGGAGCAGATTAGGAATCATGTGATCTGATATCAAGTCCTGGCTATTCCATTAATAAACTGTGAGACCTTGGATCAGTCACTTCACCTTTTTGGCCCATAAGGTTTATCTTCTTTAAAATGAGAGTGTTGAATTAAAATAAATTCTAAGATCCCTTCCAGCTTTAATAGTCTATGATTTTCTGACTAATCAAGGTATGAATCGAATGCTAACACACCCATAGCTCAATCCATTTGTGCTGCCTTTGTTCATCATTGTCCACACAGCTCTTCTCCAAGTATTTTTACAAGGAAAGGAAATGTACCTACATATCTATAATATATAGTCAGCTAGGAACTTCATTACAACTCAACTGAATTTTTTCAATCATGCCAAAGGCACCTAAGAAGGACAAGCTGAAAGTTTTCAAAGGAAGTAGTTTGCATTTAGCCAAAAAAAAAAATAGTATCCCAAGTAATTTCTTAAGTGGTGAAATCCCCTTTTCTGCCCTTTTTCTAGAGTTTTAAAAATAGTCTAAATGGAATCTCACTCCACTTTCTAAAATGAAATTTACCTTTAGGCTGAGAGAAAGCATTAGAAGTTTCATCCCAAAGAATTTTGGAGGGGAGGGACAAGAGGGAGGTGGAGTTTTAAGTGCCTGGAGATAGGGGCTTCTAATTAAACTGCCCTCTCAACCATAACTCCGGAGTGTATGCTATAATCATGACAATTCAGTTTAAACCTAGGATTGAATTATAATTTTGTTAGTTCAGAGGTTTTCAACTGTGGATCATAGTTCTTAAAGAGCTTTTGATGACTGGCAAAATAGAAAGATCCCCGGACTAAGAGTCAAAGGACCTGGTTTTGAACACCAGCTAAGCTACTTATGATCTGTGAGAACTTGGGCAAGTTACTTTTCCTTTCTTAGCCTCTGTTTCCTTACCTGTAAAATGAAGGATTTGGTCTAGAGGAATTCTGGGATCTATTCCTACTCTAAATCTATATTCTATGAACTTAAAAAAATCTAATTAATTAATTAACTAGTTTGATATGTTATACTACCCTAGTAACTCCCTCACTCCCTTCCCTCTCCCTATTAGAAAAGGCATCATTTGACAAAAAGATACATGTTATATATATATGTATATATATATATAAAACACACACACACACATATATATTATATATAAAACACACACACATATATATATATATTATATATATAAAACTATGTCTTGCTTATTTCTATTTATTCAAAGCTGTACAAGACATGGATTTTTTCCTGCAGTGAGGGTAAATGCATTTGATAAAAGGATATAATAAATAAATAAGAAAAAGTTTCTTGACCTTATGAAGCTAGGTGGCTAGACCACAAGATTTAGTCAAGAGTTCATGACAATTCTACCCAAACTGATTTACTTATTCATCGCCAAACCAATTAAGCTACAAAAAATTTATTTTATAGAACTAGAAGAAAATAATAACAAAATTCTTATGGAATAATAAAAGGTCGAGAATATCAAGGGAATAAGACTGCAATAGACTTTTGCTTGGTCTCCTTGATTCAAGCCTCTCTCCACTCTAGTCCATCCTCTACTCAGTTGCCATGATCCCTTTTTTCTCCTTCCTTCCTTCCTTCCTTCCTTCCTTCCTTCCTTCCTTCCTTCCTTCCTTCCTTCCTTTATTCCTTCTTCCTTCCTTTTTTCTCTGTCTCTCTTTTTCTTTCTGTCTTCTCTTACCTTCTGTCTTAAAATCAATACTGAGTACCAGTTCCAAGGTAGAAGAGTAGTTAGGCAATTGGGGTAAAGTGACTTGCCCAGGGTCACACAGCTAGGATGTATCTGAGGTCAAATTTGAATCCGGGACTTCCTATCTCTATGCCTTTCTCTCCATCTACTGAGCAACCTGGCTGCCCCTCACAATCATTTTTTTCTAAAGCACAGGTCTGACTCTGTCAGTGAACTCAAGTGGCTCAAATATAAAATCCTCTGTTTGGCTTTTGAAACTTTTTACATCCTAGCCTCTTCCTCTCTTCCCCAGTCTACATTACTTTACTTCTCTTCCAGTACTTTATGATCCTATGACTAGCCTTTTTTGTTGTTCCTCAAACAAAATGCTTTTCCCAATGCCTGGAAAGTTCTGCCACCTCCTGCTACCTCTTAGTTTCTTTCAAGACAATTTAATTCCCACCTTTACAGGAGCCTTTCCTGGTCCCTCCAGCTGCCAAGGTCTTCTCCTTTTGGATTTCCTTAATCTATTTGTGCAAATATCAAGATATTTATGTATCATCTCTCTCCCTCATCATTCAAATGTACCCTCTCAGGATCAGAGACTATGGGCTGGATTTCCTTTTCTTTATATCCTTGGTCTTAGCACAGTGCTTACACAGAAAGAAAATGAATACAGTATTCTGATGGGTGGAGGGCGGCTAGGTTTAGACTAGTGCAATGACCTCCATCTAGTTGTGACCCTGATCAAGGAACAAAGCAATCTGGAATTTGGAGATGGTGCCTTCTTTTAAAAAAACAAACAAATTAATTCATTATTTTAGTTCCATACAGAAACACTTTTTGACAACTATCTTTTGACATTTTAGGAATCAGATTTTTCTCCCTCTCTCTCTGCTCCACCCCCACCCCCCCAGGCAGTAAATAGACCAATAGAGGTTATATCAGTACTTTCATGCAACACATATTTCCATATTGCTTATGTCATGATAGAAGACACATATCACACACACACACACACACACACACACACACACACACACACACACACGGAAAATCTCACGAAGGAAATAAAGTAGAAGACTGTTGCCTTCTTTTTGATAGGTCTAGGATACAGCTCTCTTCATTGATGATATTGGTGCAAGATCTCCACTCTGATTAGTTGTTCTCTTCCTCATGTAAGTTATAGAGTTACTCGCTTTGATTGGAAGATTGAATTGTGCTGTGAGAGATAGGACAGTGTCTTTATGGGATGGTCTGGAATAGGCTTTTCTTTTTTATGTAATACTGCTTGCTGTCATAATATTTCCATTAAAATGTAAATCTCAAATATATATTTAAAAAAAGAATGCCTGCCATCCTTATACCTTGCTGTGGTCCTCTGTTCGGAGGTACTGCCATGTAGCATCACCACCGCCTGGTCACTATCCAATGGGTCCCCTTCCTGAAGTGTATACCTCCTGGGGCTCTCTTCTCTCCCAGCCCTTTGTCCCCTTGGGGACAAAGGTTGGATTCTCAGGGCCATAGGCTACTCTCTTTCAGCAGGCTTTCCCCCGTAGTCAGACTGTGCCCTATCTTATTCCCCACCCCCCCAACACTGGACTGTCCTCCACCTCCAATTTTTTGTCCCAAGGGAAAGAATTCTTAGTTATTGCTCCACTTGTTTGCCACCTTCACTGACATTGACATTGACAGTCTTCTCTGTCTGTGTTCTGGCTTGTGAAAAAGAATAAATGTATTTCTTCCCCTGCTAGAAGAAAGACAGACAGCTGCTCAGGAAGATTGATAAGGGGCTGACATCCAGTGCACCCACAAGGCCCTGATACATGCAGTCTGGTTCGGAAGGGGATTCACTACAGAAGTTTTGAACTTAGCATTTTCAGAATCACAGAAACCACTTTCTCAAAATGCTTATTTAATTTAATACCGACTGTGCTTGGAAACCCACAAGTTTTTTGATCCTTTTGTCCTTTCCTGCTTTGCTCCTTCCCACCTTCTCCCTTTTTGTTTGTCACTAATTAGGGGCCTAACTCTCTCTTTTTGAACATTGGCCCAGATTTTTCCATGGGAAAGTACAGAAAAGATACAGTTTTAACTTTGGCTACGTGTGAAAATTATGTTTCTCACACTAAGGATTGAGAATATCTAATAATGTTCTCCCCACCAGCAAAGGGCCTTCCAGATTGCTGGGGGTGGTGCGGAGGTGAGTGGTGAAGAGGAGGTGTATATATGCATGTGCTCAAAAAGCTGAAATGTGTTAAAACTTCTATTATGGGGTCAACCCACCTAGTGCGGCTGCACTCTCCACTCTGCTAACTTCAAGAAGTAGAAGCAGGCCTCTGCTGGGGAGAGAGGGGTCTGAGACTATGGGGAACCCATGAGGAAGGCATTCTGGACTCTTCCCAAGGGGATGATTACTCATGTCACTTTCTGATTGCAATGGGAATACAGTCCCAAGTCCTTTTCTTGAATAAATATTGAAACAGAAGGGCATGTACAAATGCCGTACTTTTTCATCTTAACGTCCCGTGTCTGACAAGGACAGTAAGGAATCACAGGATGATAGAGCTAAAAGTTAGAGGGATTTTATCTATTTCAAAACCCCTTGTTTTATAGATGAGGATACTAAGATTTTGGGAGCTAAATCTATAACAATAATAATAGATTTATCTATGCTTTAAGGTTTGTAAAATGCTTTACATATATTGGTGGTTCAGTCAGAGCACTGGGCTTGGTTGGAATAAAGGAGACTAATCTTCTAAATTCAAATCTGGTCCCAGATACTTATTAGCTGGGTAACTCTGGGAAAGTCACTTAACCCTGTTTGCCCCAGTTCCTCATCTGTAAAATGAGCTGGAGAAGGAAATGACAAACCATGCTAGTATCTTTACCAAGAAATCCTTAAATGGGGTCACAGAAAGTCAGACACAACTAAAAAATGACTGAACAACAACAAAAATCCTCACCAAAACCTTGTAATGTAAATGCTATTATTTCCTGATTATACAGATGAGGGAACAGAGGCATAGAAAAGTTAAATGACTTGCACAGGGTCACAAAGCCAGCAGATAAACAAGACAGGATTTAAATTCACGTCTTTCTGACTCCTAACCCTATATTCTGTCCCCTAGGCCACCTAGCTGCCCTAGGTCAAATGATTTATTCCAAATTACATGGGTAATAAGCATTGGAGGTGGGATTTGAATCCAAGTTCTCTGACTCCTGAGCCAGTGCTCTATCTACTGTGTCATAATTTCTAGTAGGTCATAACTGCTTTCCTTGACATCCCTTCAAAATTCTGTGCCCCTCAAGCATTCCTAGTTTCCCTGAATAATTTATTCCAGAACTATCATGCATAAATTCATCAAAACTCTTCTTGAACCTCTTTTGCATTTTCAGTCTGTACCACTCTGGGAGTATAGGTGGAGTAACAATTTCCCTAGGCTTACCACCTCCTCTGAAAAGCAGAAACTCATTTCATTTGTCCTAATGTCACCATTTTTGAACTAAGGGATGCCTTTTAGTTCTAGTATATCCATCAATTCCGTAGATCCTGATAATATCCTTATCTCAGTTATCACCTTTCCAAACTGACGTGTCCTTTAAAAAATGTTAATACAAAACCTGCTTCATCCCCTTGATTGTGTCAGCTATCTTTCTTGGAATGTTTTCCATCAATTTTCAGTGTTTCTTGAGAGGTGCTGACTAGAACTACCCAAAGCAAAGCAAGCTCCCAACCTTGAGGCAACAGTTATATAAGGGGTCCACAAAGACGTATGGGTGTGAACTGAATAAATAATATGTCTTTCAATATACATATTACTATTTTTTAAATGTGCACAGATGCTGCTATAATGAATAAAACAGAAATTCATTAAAAGTATTGCTGAATTTGTAGCTTTTTGCCATCATGCACTTTCCTGCTTAATGATGACAAGAGTGAAATTATTATCATGTGAAAGCCCAAAGGGGTACTCATCCTCTCTCTGAAAGTTTAGGAAACACTGGCATTTTAGTGTGCAGAGGGCAGAGGGTCATGGGTTTAGAGCTGGAATCTGTGATTTTATATATGGGTAATATAATGCTTCTCGCCTCAATACTTTAAAAAAAACTGGATTTTTCTTTTTTACTTTTTTTTTGCGGAGTTATAATAGTGTGTTGGGTCATTTTATATGGTTTTTGGTAGAGGTGTTGCATGTTCAACCTGTGAGCCACAATGCTCCTGAGCTGAACCATATTAAGATGTAATTGGAAAATATATAACCCTTACTGCTCTTCTGTCTTGAAACCAATACACAGTACTGATTCTAAGATGGATGCTACTTTGGGAATCATCTTCACACTGGTATAGAGAAGACGATAAGGTATAGATTTAAAGAGTTAACAGAATTGTTAATGAAATTAAGAAAAAGTTAACAAAATTGAAATTAAGTAGATTAGTTGCTAATGATCTATTAAGTATGTTTTAGATAGTAAACTCCCTAAAAAGCATGAATCATATATTCTCTAAATTTTGTGTTTTCCCTAGCACCTAACCCAATGCTCTCTACACAATAGAAACTTAATAAATGCTTGTTAAATAAATGAAGCAAAACAAGAATTAAAATAAATTAGATATTCACCATCCGTGTAGTAGAAAACAAAATTTGTTCCAGATAAACAGTTATGGTTGATAAATGACTGAGATGAACTATAATTCAAATTTATCATGCCAATAGGTAATAGAAATAATATGGGTGTTTGAAATAAAAAAGTATGTAACCCCAAACTTATTTTAGTCAATGAATCAATTCAAGATTATGTATAGATTATTTACTTTAAGATTTTATGTAGAAAGTCTTGAATCACAGGCTGGAATCACTCTGATACTTTGGACCTGGTTTGGATCATCTTTCCCTGGTAGAAACTAATTATTCTGTCTTCTGAATACCAGTTCATTTTAATATTAATCTAATCATTAGGAAGGTAGATTTTCTGCAAAAAAGTAAAAATAAATTATAAATTCAATAAAAATGACTTGAGATTATCTACTATTGATTCCTTTAATCAAGAATGAAACATCAAGTGCTGATGCCTCTCTGACTAACCTTTTTCTTGATCAAATTGTTTAAAAAAAACACAAAAAAGAATAAATTGATCTAAAATTTATTTCTTCCCCTTCACTTCTCCATTTTTTGGAAGAGGTACAAGGAATTAGGGAAATAGCCAAGAGGTAGGCCACAATAGGGCAGCTAGGTGGGAATGGATAGAGTACTAGGCCTAGAAAGAGAAAGATCTGAGTTCAAATCCAGCCTCAAACACTTACTAGCTGTGTGAGCCTGGACAAGTTGATTAACCCTGTTTGTCTCAGTTTCCTTTTTAGTAAAATGAGCTGGAGAAGGAAATGGCAAAATCATTCTAGCACAACTGCCAAGAAAATCCCATATGGGGTCATGAAGAGTCAGAACCGACTGAACAACAACAATATCAGGCAGTAATAAGAAACAGGAAAAAAGTTGGAGGAAAATTCTAAAAATACCTAAAAATCATCAGTATGGAAAGAAAGGGACAAGGGACTTGTAGTTTGAAAACCTGGTTCTTTGTGATGGCTCTGCCAATCACTACCAAACTGGGTTACCTGAAGCAGCTGACTTCATCTCTCCAAATCCTTGTTTCCTCAGAGATTTTTTTTTTTAAAGTGAGATTAAACTAGATGGTCTCTAATGTACCTGCCATCTGTAAATGTCTATGTTCTAACTATGTCAGTTCTTGCATAACTAAGAATTGACCTGATATTCTTGGGGAAAAAAAATGAAGGGGACTTTGAAGAAACACAGAATAATTTTTATCACACATTGTTATGTAAATATATGCAAAACTGACTTAATAGCATCTGTTGGAAAGAACTTAAAACTTTTTGAACAGAATAGCTCACAAGCACTTAACCACTTCTGTGATAAATGAATTATAGAATCATAGAATGCCAAGGTTGTTAGCTGGCTCTGAGGTTATCTACTTCAATCTTAACCTGAATGGATTTCCCCCTTTACAACCTCCTTCAGCAGAGAAGGCACACAGGGAAAGGGAACAAGTTTTGGGTTGGCTCTGATTCATAGAATTATAGAATTTCAGAGTCGGAAGGTACCACGGAGGACTTAAGAGTCTTGAATAAGAATCCTTTCTACAAAACACCTGTAAGTGGTCAAGCAACCATCACTTAGTGCTGCAGTCATGAGAGAATTCATTTTCTCCTGGGACAACCATTTAGATTTTCGAAATGCTTAAATTTTTTTTTCTGCAGCTGCCAACTTCTACCCACTGGTTCTAGTTCTCTCCTCTAGGCAAATAAAACAAGTTTGTTCCTTCTTCCAAATGACAGATCTTTAAGTTCTTAACTGTGGCTATCATGCTCCCTATTATGCCTTCTCTATACTAAACATAATCTGCCTCTATGACAGTAAGCAGGCCGAGAGTAGAAAAGGCAAGTGGGAGTTGGCTGGATTTCTTTCAGGAAATTGCAAATCACTTTTACTGACCCCAAGCTTCCCATGAAAGCAAATCTTTTCAAGACTAACATTTTACTGATGTTGTTAAATGGTAATGAGACATGGAACACAGCTGCCTCTGAACAACTAAACATGAGCATCACACAGAGGGCAATAGAAAGGTACATGGGAAGTGTGAGAAGGCTGCAACATATAGCCAATGAGGAACTCTGATCAAGAATGAGAATAAAAGAAGTTGTCAGGAAATTGAATGGCAGAAAGAGAAGATAGTCTGGTCACTGGCAAGAGCAAGAGATAGACAGTTAATGTGCTTCACTGCTAACTTTCAAATGTCAGAAGAAAATAAGGCAGGCACAAAGGTTTGATCCTTATGGTGAACTTGGAGAGAATATAGACAACCCTTGGCCCAACTCATTGCCCATCTTTATTTTCTGTCCCATCATCCCACTATTGGGCCAGGTCTATATGGTACCTTTCAAACGCATGTTGAAATTTTTTGTCATAGGCTTTTTTCATCCACTTGGCCTTTTCTGTGTAAATGGGCAAGACAATTAAAAAAAATATTTCACAGCATATTGATTTGATTTGCAAGCCTTGGCAAGTTCTATCAGGTGCTATCCTCAGCAACTGGCATCAATGCATAAACTGCAATTGTTTTTGTGGTGGGCTTGTGCAAATATTTTTCATTCATACTAAAATATATGATGACCAAATGTCTCATTAAATGTTTCTTGTGGCTTCTGAATGTACAATGAAACCTGCTTCCAACTCCTTTCTTTTCCTCTCCAAAGAGTATTCTTCTATTTAACTTCAACTTCTTTCTCTGGATTAATTGATACCAACAATGTCAGAAACAATATGATTTTAGCTCCTCCAGCAATATGGTAACTTGTAATCATGGGACAGGGATCTCACATTTAAAGTAGTATTAACAGAATTTAAGATTGTTGATGGCCTCAGAATGGTATGATTCTTATTGCTCAATGACTCTTTCCCATCACCCTACCACCATCACTGCAGAAATGGGCTTCATACGACTGAAGACCTTTTTTTTTTTTTTTTTTTTACTTTTTTTTTTAACATTTATTAATATTCATTTTTAACATGGTTACATGATTCATGCTCCACCTTTCCCCTTCAACCCCCCCCCCGCGCACCCCCCACCCATGGCCGACGCACATTTCCACTGGTTTTGTCATGTGTCCTTGATCAAGACCAATTTCCAAATTGTTGGTAGTTGCATTGGTGTGGTAGTTTCGAGTCCACACCCTCAATCATGTCCACCCCGACCCATGCGTTCAAGCAGTTGTTTTTCTTATATGTTTCCTCTCCTGCAGTCCTTCCTCTGAATGTGGGCAGCGTCTTTACCATAAATCCCTCAGAATTGTCCTGGGTCATTGTATTGCTGCTGGTACAGAAGCCCATTACATTCAATTTTACCACAGTATATCAGTCTCTGTGTATAGAGTTCACGACTGAAGACCTTTTAAAATTTTACTTTGTTTTATGGGTTGCCATAGTTTTAAAAAAATCATTATCATGTGGTCAGGCCTTATAATTAGCTAACTTGGTCCTTGGCAAACAGACTCAATCTATTAATAATGCCATTATTTACAGACTAGAGGCCATTAGTGGCACAGTGGATAGAGCGATGAGTATAGAGTCAGGAAGATTTAAGTTCAAATCTAGCCTCAGAGACTTCACTGGGCAAATCGTATAAGTTTAGTTTCCTCCACTGTATAAGTGGGGATAATAATAACAACTCCCTCACAGGGTTGTTGTAAGGACCAAATGAGATATTTGTAAAAAAAAAAAAAAAAAAAATTCAAAAGTGCTTAGCACAGTGCTTGGAACATTGCGGGTGCTATATATGTATTTATTCCATTCTATTCTGAGACTTTCGTTTACAGTAGAGTCTCTTGGAGCTGGTATTCTCCTGGCACAGGCATCAGGAACCAAAGGTCACCTCCACACCATGAGAGCCTGGAGAATAACTTTGGGGAGGTTTATAAACCATACCTTTAATAATGCATTCTAGAATTCCACTAGCAACCAGCAAATCCTTGAAAGGGTCAGCCCCCAGATAGCTACTTGACTATAGATGAATCACTTAATTTCTCTATGCCTCAGTTTCCTCATTTATAACAACACTTCTTCAGTCTAATCTCAAAGGGAGGATATGGAAAGCACTTTATGAAAATAGTGCTGCATAAATGGGAATTTGTGTTCTTATTATCTTATTATTATTACCTCTCTTTGTGAAAATTGAGGCCACTCCTGTCATCTGCAGTCCTGTAGTAACTTCCATACCTTTCCAGTTTTTCAATAGAGCGTTAACAATCACATTTGAGAGGTTTTTTTTTCAGTATCCTAGGAGATGGTTCTTTATAGGTTGGGTAACTTGAATTCATTAGGAATTCCTAGGAGCTCCCTTACTATCTCTTCATTTACTTTGAGTTTCAATTCCTTGCAAGACATATTTTGTTTCATTTTTCCCAGTCTAAGGATCATTCTTTTTGGCAGAGAAAATAGGAATAAAATAGATGAGTAATTTTTGTCTTTCCATCTATCCTAAAGAGATGCGCAAACCTTTCTGTGATCTTCCTTTGGCATCAACATGACTGAAATAATCTCTGTTGTCCCTATTGTCTATTGCCAGTCTCAGCTCATTCTGAACTTGAGTGTTCCCAAACATTATTCTTAGGGGACAATGCCACTTTTGTCTACTTATCAACAAATTCTTTCTCTTTCTATTCCTTTTAAAAGGCCAAGTTGGTTGATGAATGCCCCTGTAGCCACATCAATCTTTTTAGGCAACTTCATTATTGTTGTCTTTTCAGTCATGTCTGATTCTTCATGACCCTATTTGAGATTTTCTTGGCAAAGATACTGGAGTTTGCTATTTCTTTCTCCAGCCCATTTTACAGGTGAGAAAACTGAGGTAAATTGTGATAAAGTGACTTATCCAGGATCACACAGCAAGTAAATGTCTGCGGTCATATTTGAACTCAGGTCCTCCTGGCTCTGTGCTCTAAGTACTAATACCATCTAGCTGCCCCTTTTAGGCAACAAATTCCCCATTTTCTTCCTCATTAGAACTACTTGTATTTGTGACATTGAAGCATCCCTATTTCCTTGTACTTGTACCTAGAGAAATATTAAATGATGAGAACCCTCTAATCCCATGTTGGCAAACCTATGGCATGCATGCCAGAAGGGCTACTCCCTTCTTCCTCCTCACTCGCCTGAGGACATTTCTCACATGACCTGCCCCTCTGCCCAGCAGCCCAAAGGAGCATTTCCTCCCTCCCCTGTCTGAGATAAGGTGGGGAGTGGGGTTTAATGGGGCATGAGGGTTGCAGTCTGGGCACTTGGTCTCTAAAAGATTCACCATCACTGATCTCAACCTTTCTCTGAATTCTGAAATTCACTTTGTCAAGGTCTTGGATAAGCTTCAGACTATTGCTGAGGTGCCTTTTCCCATCTGCCACGAACTCACTTCATACCAAGGTTTCAGTCATTTCTATTTAAGCAGCCAATTATTCCTTAATGGCCAGAATCAAGTCCAGAATAGCAGTTACCCTAGTTGCTTCCTCCTTCTTGTTAAGGATGAATTTATCACAAAAGCAAGTAAAAATTTTATCAACAGCTCAATTAAATAAAAAGATTTCCAGCAATTATCTAGATCATTTAGAGCTCCCCTGGATAGAAAGCTTGCTTCTAATACATATTGGCTGTGTGTCCATGGACATTTGAATTAACCTCTAAATGCCCAAAGACTATAAGTTACAGATATGTATTGGTGGAGGGACTTTCCACATGGGCGATGTGAATGAAGATGAAGAATAGCTAACACATGTAAAGTGCCAGACAGTATACTAAGCTTTTTTAAAAATATCAATTCATTTTTTCCTTATAACAACCTTAGGAAGTAAGTGCTATTATTAGCTTCATTTTGCTAATGAGAAAACTAAGGCACACAGAGGTTCAATGACTTGCCAGTTGCTATTATTATCTTCATTTTGCTGATGAGGAAACTAAGACAAACATAGGTTCAATGACTTGCCCATGGTCACATAGTAAGTATTTGAGACCTGATTTGAACTCAGATCTTCCTGACTCTCAGTCCTGGTGCTCTATCCACTGTGCCACCTAGCTGTCACAGGTCTGGACAAAAAATGTTACTATTTCAAATTCACATTGCTTATTATTCACACTCAGGTGATGTTCAACAAAATTTCTTATTTTTCCTCCCTCAACCCAATGAACAACCACAATTCTAGAGGACTTAAGATGAAATATGCTACCCATCTCCCATTAGAGAGGTGGTAGACTCCGAGTTATTTTGAGGGGACACAGACAATGTAGGAATTTGTTTTGCTTGACTAAACAGCTTCTAAGACCAGTGGATTATCAACAATGGAAAATAAGTCTAGAGATGTCTCTAGTCCCAGAAAAAAAACAAACAAACCAAAAACCTAGGTTCCCTATTTTTAGAGGCAGAGCTAAATACAGGCTCTTGTTGGTCAGTGAGTTTTGAGATCAGATCCTCCACTATGCAGATATGGTTAATAATTAAGAGTCAACTTGAGAAAATTAGATAAATTTGGGACTAGAGAACAGAGTATTTTAAAATGTTTTTATTCCTGGAAAAATCAGCATTATATTTCACCTGCTAGAAAAATAAAGCATTTATATTTTTGGACAAAAGAATTTGACTAAATCTTTTTTTAAATGATTCTTATTTAATCTAAATCTAAATCTAATTTAAATGTGCTCAGGATTTTTGGTTGTGTGAATGAATGAATGTTACTAATAACAGAAATGTTTGTTCTTGCATTTTCTGTGAGTATATGTTGATAATTGTTCAGGAAAAATAGTTGCTTAGTCCAGAAAGAGGATTAAAACTAGTTTAAAAGTTTTTTCTTGGGGGCAGCTGGGTAGCTCAGTGGATTGAAAGTCAGGCCTAGAGATGGGAGGTCCTAGGTTCAAATCTGACCTCAGACACTTCCCAGCTGTTGACCCTTGGCAAGTCACTTAACCCCCATTGCCCACCCTTACCACTCTTCCACTTAGGAGCCAATACACAGAAGTTAAGGGTTTAAAAAAATAAAAAATTAAAAATTTTTTTTTTCTCCAGTGACTTCAAAGACAGAAAAAAATAAGTTTAGAAGTTCAAAGCTAAGATTTATCCGGGGTCAGGGGTGGGAAGGGAAGCTTGTTTAAAATCAAGAAACAAGGAATTTGCAAAAAGTCAAAACTTCATTTTTGGAGTTTGGTTTGCCTGACCTCAAAGAAGTTCTGAAGGACTTGGCAGATTTATTTGTCTAGGTAAAATAGAAACAAAGTACCCTAAAAAGAATTAGAATATATCAAGCACTTGCAATTTTTTTAGTAAGAAACTAAATTGGAAGTGTTTTAAAAGGATGGCAAAGTGAGAAACTGTAAACTTGAAAGTTTTAGCTCTGATCCCCTAAAGGCTAAATTCGCAATGAATTTGAGATGCACAAAAATTATGCTAATTTGCAAAAGAGATTCAATGGAATAAAAAATAGATTTGAAAACAATTTGGAAAATAGTTTAAAAGCAAAAAAATATGAGGTTAAGAAATTAATAACATTAGAAAGAAAGTGAAATACTAAATGAGTAAACAACTGAACATTTTTAAAAAGAGAAATGCAATTCTCTGATATGCAAGGCTCAGCTTGGGTTAGCCATTTAGGGAAAAAAAAGAAGAGATTAAAAAAGAAATTAGATGTCATTTTCACTGACAAAGTGTGGACCTGGTGATCAATCAAAAGGCAATGAGAAGCATATCAGATGTTTTTAAAAGTAAAAAGATTCTAAGAATGCAACTATGAAAACAGTACCTCAAATGATGAATGTCTTAAAATTTTGAATCCTCAACAGCAGGGAAAAAGAACCAGTGCTTTTTTGTTTAAACCAGACCATATAAAGCAGCAAGGTGGTACAGTGAAGAGAGAAGTTGGGCCTGGAGTCAGAAAGACTTGAGTTCAAATTTGATCACAAATGCTTACTAGCTTTGTGATCCTGGGAAAGTCACTAAACATGATTGCCTAGCCTTTCCTGTTCTTCTGTCTTAGAATTGGTACTAAGAAAGAAAGGGTTTTAAAAAAGAAAGTAATATTGAAATTATATCTTTTTGTTTACCCTGCATTTCTATTTCAAGTAAATCGTCCCTTTTCAGCAGAGAAATGGAGAGAGTGTGCATAGTGTAAACCTCTAAGGGCTAATTTAGGAGAGAGAGACAGGGAGAGAAAGAAACAGAGAGACACAGAGACAGAGAGAGACAGAGAGGTATAAACCACTTTGCAATGCTTGGTACATAGTAGGTGCTATATAAGCTATTACTATTATTACCACCACCACCACCATCATCATCATCATCATTCAAGATCCTCATTTTCTCAGCTATCAATCACAGTCTTCATCAATGGATAACTTGGGAGGGAAAAAAAGGCTAAGATTTTGCAAAATGTTAAGGGAAGTTTAAAGGGTTTTTTAGATCAGACTAGTGAAATCACCATGCTGTAAAGTTCTGAAACTCTACTTTTGAAGTTGTAGCATTTATGTAGCACCTACTATGTGCCAGGCACCATGTTGTTTTCCTGTCATGTTCAAATCTTGATTACTCTATTTGGAGTTTTCTTTTCTTTTTTTAAAAATTTATTTTAAAACCCTTACCTTCCATCTTGGAGTCAATACTGTGTATTGGCTCCAAGGCAGAAGAGTGGTAAGGATAGGCAATGGGGGCCAAGTGACTTGCCCAGGGTCAAGCAGTTGGGAAGTGTCTGAGGTCAGATTTGAACCTAGGACCTCCCGTCTCTAGGCCTGGCTCTCAATCCACTGAGCCACCCAGCTGCCCCCTATTTGGAGTTTTCTTGGCAAAGACAGTGTAATGTTTTGCTACTCCCAGAATGAAAGCCAAACTATTTGAAAAAGTGGGTTCAGGAGGGTAAAAAAAAAGTCAAATGAACGCCATCTAGGCCATGATCAAACTCTGGCATCTCTGTTTTATAGAATGCATGAAGTCTATGCAGAAATTTTTTTTCTGAAATACAATTCAAGGTCATCCTGGGAAAGGCTAAGCAATTTAGAAAAAGGAACTCTAGATTGACTCCCATGCTAAAATGTGTAGCTTTTTTCCCACCCCTTAGGCAGAATAATTATGTCTTTATCTTCTTCCCCAGCTTCATACCAACCAGGTCATTTTGGCTCAAGGTAATTCTTCCTTATTTGGCTCTAGTACCTGCCATAGTGCACTTGAATAAGGGGGGAGTTGGTATTCATTGGTGCTGTTGCCCCCCCACCCCTAATTTTGCTGTTGAAAATTTGACTTTAATAGACCAACAATATCATCGTATGGACCTCATCCACCAAGCTCAAAGCTTTGGGAAACCAAACTGAAACAAAGGGGCGACTAGGTGTTGTAGTATAGAGAGGGCTGCACTTGAAGTTGACAAATCCTGTCACTTAGTCACTGTGTGACTGTGGTCAAATTACTTAATTGTTCTCAGCCTCAGTTTCCTTCTCTGTCAAATGTATTTAACAACGACATGCATTTCACAAGTAGACGTGAGGATCAGGTGTTCTACAAACCTTAAATGCCATATAATTACTTACTATTAAGACAGAACATGTCACACATGATGGGTCTTTTTCTTTTGTTCTTACAAAGTGAATACTATCCAAATGGCTAAATGCTCTAACGATCAATGTGTTTATATTACTTTATATATGTTTTTAGGATGGCTTAATGTTTGCCTTCTGTTATTAGGCTACAAAAGACTACATTATTAGTAACACCAAACTTCTGAAAGTCATAATCTTCAGTATTGAGTTCATGTATTCTGCTCTATGTGAACCTTTACTTCTTTTTGAAGAAAAAAAAATCCTTACTTTCCATATTAGTAATAATACTAAATACTTGTTCCAAGGCAGAAGAGTGGCAAGGACTAGGCAATAGGGGTTAAGTAACTTGCCCAGGATCACACAGCTAGGAAGTATCTGAGGTCAGATTTGAACCCAGGACCTCCTGTCTCTTAGCATTGCTCTCGATTCACTGAGCCACCTAGCTACCCCCTTAAAAAAAAAAAAAAAGCAAAAAAGCAACCTTTTACCTTCTGTCTTAGATACTAGGTATCTAAAACTAAATATTAACTGATATCAAATATCAGTTCCAAGGCAGAAGGGTGGTAAGGGTTAGGCAATTGGGGTTAAGTGACTTGCTCAGGGGCACACAGTGAGGAAATGTCTGAAGCCAGATGCAAACCCAAATCCTCTTGACTCTGGGTCTGGGCATGGCGCTCTATCCACTGAGCCACCTAGCTGTCCTGTGAATTTTACTTCTGTAGAGCTGTAGGAAAAAGGCCAGGGTATCTCTATTAGTAATCTCCCCTCTGTTCAGAGAAGATGCACCACTCCAGGGCAAAAAGAGTACCCATTAATTCCTGATGAATGTCTTTCTGGAAAGAATTATGAAAGATTTAATTGGCAATGTGAAATGTATTACATGGAATAATCAACTGCAATTACTGTGACGTACCTTTACCTGATATTTCCTACGCTAGTTGCCAGAAATATATTCTCTTAAGAAGGTTAAATGTGCAGAACAGAATATGAAATTTCTATAATGTTTTATATAGAAATTGTTATATAGGAAATGTTATGTGACCATACTAATTCTTTTTTAAATTTTTAAACAATTCATTTTTGCTTTGAATCTAAACATTAAATAAAATAGGCATTTCCAAATATATATACATGCATATGTATATGAATAGAAAAGGATTGTACATGAAACTGTAGCTCTCTATAATGTACCGCTTGCTTTTCTTTTTAATTATATAATAAACTGAACCTGTATCTTTCAAAGCTGTCTTTGTCTATGATTCTTTGTAGCCTCCCTTCTGTTCTCTTCTGTGCATTCATTTAATTTTATTTTTAAAATGTATTTATTTAATAGAATTTATTTCCAGTTGTCTCAAAACCTCCTTCTTCTCCCTATACCAGAGAAGGTATCACCCGACAAACAGATATGTATATACAGATTGTGTCTTTCGTGTTTCTATTTTTCGGTTCATTTTCTGGAGGCGAATTATTCTTCAAATATTAATTCTGTAGCTGTATACAATATTCTCTTGATTCTACTTGTTTCACTCTTCATTACTTCATATAGATTTTTCTATGCTCATCATTTCCCTTTGGCATGGGAGTATTCCATCACAATCACGTACCATAATTTGTTTACCTGTTCCCCAATTGATGGCCATCCCCTTGATTTCCAGTTTTTTGTCACCACAAAGAGAGCTGCTATAAATATCTTGGAATATATAGGTTCTTTACTTCTCCTTGATCTGTTTGGGAAACAGATTGCTGGATCTAAGGGTATACAAAGTTTTATAACTCTTTGGACACAATTCCAAATTGCTCTTCTAAATGATTCGATTAGTTTGTAGTTCCATCAATAGTCTATTAGTGTCCCTATTTTTCCACATCCCCTCCAACATTTGTCATTTTGCCCTTTGATCCTTTTAGCTAATCTGATAGGTTTGAGATGATATCTCAGAATTGTTTCAATTTGCACTTCCCTAATCAGTGGTGATTTAGAGTATTTTTTTCCTATACTTCATATATGGCTTGGATTTCTTCATACAAAAACTGTTCACATCTTTTGCCCATTTATCAATTGAGGGATGGCTAGTCTTATGAATCTGACAAAGTTCTCTACATATTTTAGATATGAAGCCTCTATCCAAGAAACTGTCTATAACCCCCCCACAATTTTCTGTTTTCCTTATAATCTTGGCTGCATTAATTTTTTTGTACTTTTAATTTTTTTGTAATAAAATTAAAAATAAATAAAAAGAAACTTTTTGTTTTAATGTAATCAAAATTACCCATTTTACATCTCATAATGATCTCCATCTCTTGTTTCCTTATAAATTCCTCTCCTAACCCTAAATCTGATAGGTAACATGTTCTCAGATCTTCTAATTTGCTTGTGATATCTCCTTTTATGTCTAGATCATGTATCCATTTTGATCTTATCTTAGTGAATGACAAAAGATATTGTTCTGTACCTAGTCTTTGTTAAACTAGGCTCCAATTGTCCCAGCATTTTTACCAAATAGTAAGTTCTTATCCCCAAAACTTGGATCTATACTTTTGCCAAATACAAAGTTACTATAATCTTTTAATATTGTTTACTGAATGTCTGTTCTGTTCCACTGATCTACCTTTCTATTTCTTAGCCAGTAGCAGATAGTTTTGATAATTACTGCTTTACAATGAAGTTTAAATCTGGGACTACTAGATCTCCTTCCTTTACTTTTTTTCATTAATTAGATATTTTTTATCTTTTGTTCTTCCAAATGAAATTTTAAATTATTTTTTTCTAGCTTAATAAAATACTTTTTCTGGTAATTTAATTGGGATGGCATTGAATAAGTAGATTAGTTTAGGTGGGATGGTCATTTTAATTATATTGGCTCTGCTCACCCATAGTCAATTAATGTTTCTCCAATTATTTAAGTCAGCCTTTATTTGTGCAAAAAAGAATTTTATAATTATGTTTGTGTAGTTCTTGAGTTTCTTTTGGCAGATATCTTATTTGGTTTGTTGTTATTTTAAATGGAGTATCTCTACTTATCTCTTCTTGTAGGTCTGTGTTCATGATATATAAAAAATGTTCTTGATTTATGTGTCTTTCTTTTAAATATTCTACTATTTTGCTAAAATTATTGATAGTTTCGGCTAACTTTTTAGTTTCATCTGTAGAATTTCCTACATATAACATCATATTAACTGCAAAGTGACATAAGTTTTATTAGCTCTTTGCCCATTCTGATTCCTTCTATTTATTTTTCTTCTCTTATTACTATTGCTAGCATTTCTAATACTATATTAAACAACATTAGTGATAATGAGCATCCTTGTTTCACTCCTGATCTTATTAGGAAGGCTTCTAGCTTATCCTCATTATAAATAATACTTGCTGATGGTTTAGATAGATGCTTCATCATTTAAAAAATCCATTTATACCTTTGTTTTCTGGTTTTCTTAATAGAAATGAGTGTTGTATTTTGTCAAAGGCTTTTTCTGCATCAATTGATATAATCATATGATTTTTGTATACTGTCCTTTATAATGTCAGTGCATCTTATAAGGAAATATAATTTAACCATGGCTCTTCACACTGGTGATGTGATAAAAAAAACAAAAAACAACCACACAATACTATCTTATTATAGGATCTAAAATTGAGTAAGAAGGTAAATGCCTAAATTCTACACTAAGGATTTAAAAATGATCTGTTGACAACTAATTACTTCCCGATATTCTTATTACTCTAAGACTATAGTTGTTCTATAAGCACAACCTGACTTGGTTTGATGAGCTCTTGATGAGTGTCCTTACTGCCTAGGAAAGGTAAGTCAGTTTTAAATGGATATTTTGGGATGAAGCCAATAGTGCTGTTTCAGTCTGGAATGTACATGAAGCTCCAGAATGAGACCACTAGTTAACACAACTAGAAAATGCATTGTCCTTATTTCAGGAACTTGTCGAATCATTTCCAGGTATTATTAAGAGTGTTCTACATTATTTCTATGGTAGGCAGATATGAGAATTCACCTCTCCTCACTTATCAGTGAGATTGTCTAATAGGCTGAGATGCTACTGAGATCAATTCACTGACTGTAAGAGGGGAACTTAGATATTTATTTAAGGTATGGTGGTCGCCAGGAATCAGATTAGTTTGATTCCATATTTAAAGTAGACCCAAGTCAGAATGCCTTTTATATAAGTTTATTTACAATTAGGAAGGCTGAAGGTAGGGAAATAGAGAGAGAGAAACTCTGGTCCGGACCAGGTGAGAGCCTCCAGAAACACCAAGGGAGGCGAAGGGAAGTCAGCCTAACTAACCCACTTGACAATTCAGAGGGAAGCCACCTGAGGTCTCACCAGAAATCCTTCTACACCAAGTTCAAAGCACCAACTGCCTCTGCAGGAAGTTACCCCGTCACTTCCTGCGTCCACCTCTAATTTCAAGTGGACGAATGGCAGCCTCAACACTGTTTTGGGATGCCCAAAGGGCAGGCCCTTGTTCTCGATTTGTTACTTATTGTCATGTGTGGGTAACTCATCTCCTCCCCACTAAGTTGGGTGGGATGTCATTATTTCTGATGGCTAGAGTCTTAACAATGAAGGAGGATGAGCTAATTCTATTTACACACTGACGTCCAAAAATTTTTTGAATGACTAGTTGTGGTGACTTCACTCATCAATGTTGACTGAGTAACTCAAGGAATCAAGGATTTCTTCTAACTGATGGTCATGGAATTACATATATTTGCAGACTGGGAGTACAGCCACTCATATTCCACATTCCATACCTATGGTCCCCTGAAGGTATTGTGGATCCTGACTCAGGGGCACTGGGAAGTTTACATAAATAGCCCATCCTGATCTATGGGATCTCAACTTCCCCTGGAGAAACTAGCATAAGAAAGTGCTCCTGGAATAATTCTAGATATTTGGTGTGGAATGAGGAATTCATGGACTTTCAACCTTTACCATCATCTATAGTTGTGTACACAAGATTTTGAGATTAGGATGTAGCTGTGGTACTTATTAGGACTTGTCAGATTGGATGAATAACAAGTACATATTCTAGATGGCAGTGAACTGTGCTTGCTTCGGCAATACATATGCTACATGACAATGAACCTATATTGGAAGAATCCATTTATGGATTCAGAATATTTATTCTGAAATAGCTATGGCTAAAGGTATCATACTATGGGTCTGTATCATAATCCATTAAATTGTAACTTCTTTGAGGGCAGGAACTGTCTTTTGCCTCTCTTTGTGTCCCTAGCACTTAGCATGGTACCTGACATATAGCAGGCATTTAATAAATACTTGATGACTTTCTACTGGTCAGCTGACCAGCAGAATAGGACTCAAATTGCCTTTAAGTTCACTCCTTTGATGCCTAGCAGCACTGCTAATTTGCAGAACCATCTGGCCACTGTTCAGAAAATCAAAAGGCCAAGCATGTTTGAAACCTAGGACTAGATTCTGTCGACTGTATCACCCTTTGTACCTGAATTCAAGGCAATGTCCCAACCTTATTATGTCACTTGGTATATATTATAGCATCAAGAATAGTCTTTATTAAATAATCTTACTGCTTTGCTGCCTTCAGAAGAGCAAAAGACAGAGAACCACATTCTTTGAGATAAACAGAGTAATACTGCTACCAAATCAAGAATCTAGAAGGAATACATATAGCTATAGATTGAAAAAAAATTGAATATGCTTCAAGTTGTGCAGAAATACAAAGGAGAGAATTATTGAAGCATATGTAAAAGAAAAAAACACCTTTTTATTTTCTCCAAAAGTATTATAATTTCTCAGAGGCAGCTAAGTGACACAGTGGATAGAATGATGGGCCAGAAGTAAGGAAGACCCTAGTTCAAATGCAGCCTCAGACATTTACTAGCTATGTGGCCATAGATAAATCCCTTAACCCTTTTTGCCCCAGTTGCCTCATCTGTAAAATGAGCTGGAGAAAGAAATGATAAACCACTCCAGTATCTTTGTCAAGAAAAGCCCAAATGGGGTCATAAAGAGTCTGACATGACTGAAACTACTAAACAACAACAAAAATATCTCACCAGTCTAAAATGCATTCCAGGCTTATTTCCCCCTCTTTACAAAAATGGGAAGAAGTAAATCCAAAGCCTCCTTTTGAAATCGAGTAAGAGTAATAACTAAATTGAACTCTTCTCAAGATAAGAGCATTGTCTACCCACACCTTGAAGTCACTAGCCTGTTGACCCACCTAAGGACAGCACCTTCTCTATTGAAATTCAAGGTTAAAATATTCATCACAAAAAGCAATTCTCTCCCATTTTTCAGAGGAACGGCACAAGAAGGAATGGAATAGCCTTGGCATGTTAACTCCATCCTGTATTTTGACATATTATAATCCTTTCCTTGTTTAAGATTTCTAATATGTAACCTCAAAATGTCTTGGAGCAAAGTCATATTAGTGGACTGGGGAACTATACCAGTTTTATTATCTCTCTCCAAGTTAGAAATTGCTAGGATATAGATTAATGATACATTAAATGAAGTTGTTTCTGGCAGCCTTGGCCCAAATTACAAAATATATTCTTCTTATTATTAATTTTTTTCTTTGGCAGGGCTATGGCTGCTCTGAAAGGCTTCAGTTCTGGATATGGAGGAAGAGCTTAAATTCTGCTTGTTTCCTTGATTTTTATAGTAAAAAAATTACCTACATTTCAGATCTATTGGCTTAGTTTTTTTTTTTAACCCTTGTACTTCGGTGTATTGTCTCATAGGTGGAAAAGTGGTAAGGGTGGGCAATGGGGGTCAAGTGACTTGCCCAGGGTCACACAGCTGGGAAGTGGCTGAGGCCGGTTTGAACCTAGGACCTCCTGTCTCTAGGCCTGACTCTCACTCCACTGAGCTACCCAGCTGCCCCCATATTGGCTTAGTTTTAGAATTAAAATCCCACTTAGTTTTACTACATTTTTTCCAAACTTATTCAAGTCTAGGAATTTTAATCATTGAAGAAAGATATATTTATTATTCATTCTTGACTGGACTTCATTCAGTTATCAAAACTGATTGTTACCCTTTTCAGTTTCAGCCAGGTCCTGGAAGGCTTCCTAGCTCTTACATCATTGGTAAATTACCAGCTTTAGTTAAGGTACATTGTGGAAAGTGAGGCTATGGATCCCTAACTTTAAAGTAAATGCCCAAACCCGATGCATACTCACACGTGACTTGATATTTCTAACAGAAAGCCCCAGCAAAGAGGAGAAGAGTGCTGGAAAAGGTAGGAAACTAAATATAAACTTCCCTCACTTTGTAACTATTGAGAATAGTAAAAAAACAAACAAACAAAAAACAACAACCAAAAAAACACTGGATGAAGATCTGAATTCTGTCTTTGTTATTTACTATTTGTACTGGGACCATTGGTCCCATCATGTGGGTGTTAGTTTCCTCATCTGTGAAATGAAAATATTGGACTAAACCAGGGAGTTGTTAAGCTGGGGGGTTGTGAACATTTTAAAAAAAATAATTTTTAAAGTGGTATTTCAATAGAATTTAATTACTTTGTAATCCTACATATTTTATTTTCTGCATTTTAAAACACTATTCTGAGAAGGGGCCCACAGGCTTCACCAGGCTGGCAAAGAGGTAAAGGTAAGAATCCTTGGATTTGCTGATCTCTGAGGTTCTTTCCTGTCCTATGAAGCTATGAAACAAGGGTTAACAATGCCACAGGCTTGGATGAGCAAAGACAATTTATTCTATCTGGGTAATGGGAAGGCACATTTACTCATCAAGGGTTAATACTAATTGGCTCTTTCCTTACCTTTAGTAAAAGGAATATGGAAAGATTAGCATATGGAGGGAAAGGCAATGGTAAACATGAGTAGGACCAATGTAAATTTTTGCAGACTGACCTAATGCTTTTTGAAAATGATTTGTGAGGCTGTAAATATAAAAGGGCACCTGATGGAAATTTAGAATGGTAATGAATTTTAAATTGATTCCTCTTATGACATACAATTACAGTAGGGCCTCTTTATACCCAGTCCACATTGATCACTCTTGTCTCTGAATTCCTCTACCACTTGTAAATCTGAACCTTACACTTTAGCATTTGATTATGCATTTAATCTTATATTCTCTAACCTCCATGCCCATCTGTCTGTGCAAGCGAGTTTAGACCAGTGAAACGTTAGACTGGAATATAGAAATAACCCTAAATTCTAATAGACTATACTATTAGAGTATAAACTCTGGGAGGACATACTAAAATGGAAAGGTGATGAGTATAGAGCCCAGAGATAGCCTTTTTCTGTCTGTTATTTGAGGGCTGAGCCACTTAACTTTGGAGAGTTTCATCCTCAGAATAGTGGTCAACTCAATGAATTTTTCTTTAAACAATGGCAGCTCATGAACCTTGTTTACTCAGGCAAAGAGGGTTTATGATTTTTGTGGTTGGATGGAGGATCCTAGCCCATGTTTTCCAGAGGTGATCAGGGGGCCTAGAAGTATTCAAGCAGGGTACAAATGTTTAAAAGGTAGAAACTACTTTTGCGTCTTCCAAAGTGTTTGCCAAGTAAAACTCTGGGTATATAGTCAGTGCTCAATAGATGCTCATATGATTGGATTCAGTTAAGAAGTACTTGAGGACAAACTCTTCTCTACAAAATCCACAGTTTAGGATCTTTCTTGGTAATTTTTTTGTGTGTAATACTCTATGAAATTTATTTTACAAAGGAAAATCTTATTCTATTCGGCATCTGTTGCTGTTCCTGCTTTTAGCTCCAAGGATCAAAATGTCCCCCAAGAAGGGGTGGTTAGATAGCACAGTGGATAGAGCACCCAGCCTAAAGTTGGAAACACTTGGGTTCAAACCCAGACTCAAACTCTTTCTAGATGTGTTACCTGGGCAAGTTACCTAATTCTGATTAATCTCTTCTGTCTCAGAACTGATACTGACAGAAGGTAAGGCTTATTTTTAAAAATGCCTCCAAGTTGTGTGCCCCTTGCTGCTCCTCCCCTTTCTTGCCTTTTTTTGTGTTGTCTCACACCCCCAGATTATAAACTCCTGGAGGGCAAGGACTATATTTTTATTAATTTTATCCCCAGTGCTTATCACAGTGCCTGGCACATTATTGATGCTGTTTAGTCATTTTTCAGTCATGTTGTGCCCCATCTGGGGTTTTCTTGGCAAAGATGCTGGAGTGGTTTTTCCATTTCTTTCTATAGCTCATTTGAGGAAACTGAGGCCAATAAAGTTAAGTGATTTGTCCAGTGTCACCCGGCTAGTAAGTGTCTGAGGCCAGATTTGAACTCAGGAAGATGAGTCTTCTTGACTCCAGACCTAGCATTCTATTAACTGTACTACTTAGCTGCCCCAAAGCCTGGCACATAATGAGTGCTTAATATTTGATTGTTGGATTGGATAGCTTGGGACTTCAAATGCATTTGAGTTTAGTACAGGGACTGCTGAAAGACAGGCAATTTTGTCAGAGTTCTCCATTAGTCCAATGATTCTGGAAAGTAATTTGGAATTATGCTTTAAAAAGTAACTAAAATCATTCCGAGAACTCATTGCTAAGCATTTACTCCAAGGTGGTCAAAGACACAAACATGGAGAGATGGAACCCATATACACTAAAATATTCATGGAAATTATTTTTGTGGCAATAAAGAACGGAAAACAAAACAGAAGAATGTAAATCAAGTTGTGGTATATGAATGTTCCTGGAAAATTACTATACCATAAGAAATGAACATGAAAAAGCCAGAGAGGCATGGGAAGGCTTATATGAAATTATCCATAGTACAATAAGCAGAACCATAAAAAATTTATATACACAAGGACATTATAATGTAAACTGAAAGAATAAATTAAAAAAAAAAAGAAATGGAATGCTATGTAATTCTAAGGCACAACTGGCCCTGGAAAAGAGTTGAGAAAATGTACCTTCCTTCCTTCTTTGCAAAGGCAGGGGACTATGGGCATGGACTATTGCATATATGGTCAGACCCACTTGAGGTATAAGTTGATTTTACTGAGTTGCTTTTCCCCTCTTTTTAAAATCTGTGTTGCAAGGGATGGAGTGGAGAGGGGACAGAAAATATTCTGAAGTGAAAGTAAGAGAAAAACAAAAGATTAAAAAAATTAAAGACCAAAATAGCTTTGGTTCATATTAATACCTATAACAAGTCATTATCATTGCTAGCATAGTCAACACAGCTAAATGACACAAAGGTCTTCCCCTAGGATGCAAAATGCAGTGGAAAGAGATGAACTCGGCAGAAGACATGCTTTAATCTCATATCTGCCACCTATTTACAACATGTGTGACTGAGCAAGTCACTTAATTTCTCTGGGTCTCAGTTTCCTCATCTTTAAAAAGAGAGGATTTATTTAACTAAGTGAAGTCCAAGTTAAATCTATGGTCCTGTGCTGTAATGTCTAAGGGGACTAAATTGCACGGGTAGGGGACTGTGGGAGATTAACAGCGTCCTCTGTGGCTTGTCCAAATCCAGAACAAAATAGTTGCTCCGTTCTTATCGCAACTTACTCTGAGAGGCACATGCAAAATGTAAGCAATCGCAATGCTGTCCGGGTGCAGGGGCAATAGCGTGGTCAGTGATTAACTCTGGGGTGTGGGCTTTTGGGGTTGTGCCAGCCTGGCTTCCGCCGTTGGGGCTAAGGAATGGAGGAAGAATAAGAAAGTTCCGCTGGCATCTTCCACAGCGGGTGGGGACAATGACTTTAAGAGACTTGATTGAGACTAGGAGAAAGACCAGAGGCTACTCAAGTCCTGGCTTGTGAGTAGGTACCACTGCCATCTGCTGGACAGAATGGATATCAGACTTGTTTGGATAAGATTCTCTGATACCCATAGGAACAACTGAATATTTTCCTTTGTGGGGAGAGATCCAGAGAAATATTTGTCTGGAATCACACAGGCAAAGTGCTAAGTGACCGAAGCTCTTGTAAACAGGAGACTACAGGGCACAATTTGCATTGCTGTGGAAGGACTGCTTCCATGAAGGCAAGGAGGAGAAGGCCAAATTTAGTGGCCACGTAGGAGCCTAGGATTGAAGTCCCGGGTGCTTCTACCAAAGACATAAGGCAGATTCCCAGGCAGTCAACCTGATTAAAACAAAACAAAACAAAACCATAAGCAATCTGGATAAGGAATTCTTCCTGCCGGACTTAAAACCTCCTGACAAAAGAAATAATTGCTAAAATCCTTTAGGAGCTGTTATGCTAGTGCTCTGATATGCACTGAAATAATAAAATTTAAAGAGTAGTATATAGAGGAAACTAGGAGTCTTTTCTTTGACAAATGTGTTTCCCCCATACTACAATCCATCAGTTTTGAGCAAGTACTACAACAAATGATAACAGTCAGATTTATATCATGCTTTAAGCTTGGCAACATACCATACACATATTATTCCTTGTGATCCTCACAATCTTCATTTTACAGAAGACTAAACTAAAGCTGACAGCGATTAAATGATTTGACTGGAGTCCCTCAGCTAATGTGTCTGAGGCAGGATTTCAGTCCAGGTGTTACAGATTCAAAGTGCTATGCCACAGAGCTTCCTCATGTCCAATAATGGCAGTGGGCATGCAGGAAGGATTTCAGGTAGTTTATCCCTTGCTCCACCATATGTTTATAATATAGATAGTTAATATTTCCTTCAGTTCTTAACTTTTCTTCTCAGTGGCATTTTGTATACATAGTAACTTCTGAAGTCAGTTTTCAATTAATGAAAAACAAAGTCAAATTTTACTCAACACAACAATTTGTGTTGGGGACTTGTTTTCTTCTAAGAGCAAGAATAATAATAACATCAACACGTATATGACTTGAAAGTCTACAGAGTATTTTGTGTAAATTATCTCAAAACAACTCTTTCAAAGAGTGATACAGTGGAAGAAGTCTTGGACTTGGAGTCAGAGGACTTAGTTTAAATCCTCTCTCTGAGAATTAACTACTTGTGGGACTATTAGCAAGTCACTTATCTAGGTCTCAATTTCCTCATCTGTAAAAAAAATAGTTTGTTTTAGATGACCTCTAAGATCCCTTCCAGATCTAAATCTATGATCTTTTTTAGAGAGGTACTATGGGTATTAGTCTACCCATGTTACAGATGAGAGAACTGAGGGATAGGGAATTTAAATCATTTGTTCCTAAAAACCCAGCCCTAAAACTCAACAGACAGGATAAGAGGGAGAAGGTGAACCTTCTTTCTGCCCCAACATGATTTTGCTTTCCTCCACTAGATCTCTGTATTTTGAAAGCTTTTCCTTTCATATAGCTTGGAGATCATGAGTAGCTGGGATGGCAACATCTATTAAAAAGAGTGTTCTTCAGTTTTTATAGACCTGTGTTGTGTCTGGGTGATAATAGGCAACAAATTCAGTCAGAGATAATGGTCTGCTTAGAATACTGTTGTTTGTTAGATGATTTCTCCAGGATCTTTTGAGGATTATATGTGTAGTATTCGGGTTTATTTGCTGTCATCTGTCCAGCTTGTTGTTTTAGACAGGTATATAACCTGTCTTCTGGCATTCAGTGGCTGTATTTTTCATTATTATATTCTATGTTTCTTGGACTGAGGAATATTGGTCAGAAATGAATTCTCTTAATGCATTTATCTTCTATTCCCATGTAAAATCTATGGCCCAGAGGGCTATGAGTAAAAGTGGCCAAGAGACAAGTTTAAGCTTAAAATGAAGGGAAACTTTCTAATAATTAGAGTTATTCAATGGGTAATGGGCTGCCTCAGTTGGTAGGTAGCAATAGATTCCATGTGGCTGACCACATATGTATATTGTAATGGTCATGCTTTTTCAGGTACAAATTGGACTAAATGGCTTCTGAAGTCCCAATGCTACTTGGAAAATATGATTCTCTTACTCTGATCCTTCCTGTATAATCACTCCTCAGTGTCCTTTGCTAGATTACCATTCATCCTTTATCTACTACCCAAGAATATTTACCTAGGTTGGGTCATGGCTTTTCTTCTGTTTTCTCTCAACATCCTCTCCTCAACATCAGTCAGCCCACTTTAATGGTTGTTGTAGAATCAAATGAGTTAAAATAAGAAAACCACTGTGCAAACCTTAAAACACTATATGAATATAGTGTTTATAAATTGCCAGGGCTAGTTTTTCTCAAGTCCAGAATCATCTCTCTCTCTCTCTTTTTTTTTTCCTGCTAAAGGTCTTCTTTTTTCCCTCTTCTCTCTTCAAACAAAGATTATATCTTTTTTCCCCCATGTCTCTCTGGATAGCATATGTCTTGACTTCAAAGAACTAGGGCCAAACATGTTAAACTAAATATAAAGATGCATCTATGATCCTCTATTATTTTACAAGGTGTGAAGGAAATGTCTTTGAACTGGAAGAGGAAGAGGGCCAGTAGCCTAGAAAAGACTGACCAGGCTTCTGATAGCCCTTAAAAGAGCTGAGTTTTGGAGTCAGACCAGGAGCAAGGCAGCAGACAAGCATGAATCCAGCCTCTGAGAGGGAATCAAATCATTATTGACTCCCTCTGAGAGAAGTGGAAGACGAGGGAATTTTCTTTTTCCTTCCCTATAATTTATTTGGCTACAGTGTTTTGAAGTCAAGTTTTTTGACCAGTAGGAGATACCATACTTATTAAGAAAAGGAGACATACTCTCCAGACAGACTTGGAAAAAAAAGATGCAGTCTTGTATTTGAAGAGAGAAGAAGGAAGAAGCAGGACCTTTAGTAGTAAAGAAAAAGAAAAAAAAAAGATGTGACTGGAGTCAGAGAAAACTAGTCTTTATGTTAATTTATTTGATTACCCCCATAAAGTGGGTGGTATTATATCCATTTTACCTATGAGAAAACTGAATCTGAGTGATTAAGTGACTTTCCCAGGATAACACAACCTCATAAGGATTTGGGGCAGGATTTGAATTCAGGTCTTCCTGATTCTAAGATCAATTCTAAGCCACTCTACCACCCAGATGCCTAAGCTCCTGAGAATTGAGCTATGGAGAGAAGCAGATTCTGGATGCTCTGCTGAGCAGCATGCCCCATAGAAGGAAGAAGCATTAGGACTCCATGAGGAAAGAAAAGAAATGAGCATCTTTTAGTTCTTGAGGTGAGTTGCCCTCGTTACATGTGTTTCCTACAGGTATGCCCACTACCATTATAGTCCAAGGTTGTGCCCCCTCTTCCCTTAGATGTTATGTATATTTATGGGAGACTACACCATAGGTTGGGGAGAAGGATTGTTTCTGTAGTTCTTTCTGTCACATTAGTAAGTGTATTCACTATGAGCTAAAATGTATCTACTCTCTGACTATTAACAGGAAAACACTAATGGGAGCTTGTTTGGAATGTAGCCCTACAAGGTACCCTTGAATCTGGGAGTAGTAGGTATCCTCCAGAGAATCAACCCAGGAGTTGGGATACAAGTTGGTGTATACAAATGGAAGTACTAATCTGAAGAATTTTTCCTCTATTAAAGGATTACTCATTATCTAAATAAGTAAAACCTTTTAAATTTCATTTTGGACCATGGTACGTATGATTTCCCCAAACATGGTTTTATTATTGTCATAAAACAAATTCTTGAAGTTGTCCTAGGTTGGGAATGAATTAAGAGAACGAAGTACAGATTTAAATTATAGAATGAAAGAGGCAAGAGTTTTAAAAAGAAGAAAGAATTATATCTGCTAATCTAATACTAACAATATTTATTTACAGAAAGAGGAGAAAAGTGTAAAGGAATAGCAAATTTAATTCTAACTAATCAGAATTTTTAAAAAAAACGAATAATTTAAAAGAAATGGAAATGGAATGAAAATTCTTATTATATGGGCAACACAAAGTAGCCCAAAGTAGGTAAGAGTGAAGTTGAAATTCTTAGAAGATTTAATGCAAAGAATTAAGAATGAAAAGATTTAATTGAAAAGAATAGTTTATAATTAGTTAATCACTTTCTATATGTAAATGGCTGCTTCTTTTAAAAGCTTCAAAAGTTTATTCACTTAAGAGTTGTAGAAATTTCCCCTGAAATCTTATTTATATAACTAATTTCCACTGCCTATTAAAAATATTTGCTTACAAAAAACGAATAACAACAAAAAAACACACAACTGCAGCCCAGCTCTAGTCTGAATGACCACAAATCCTAATATAGTGAAAAATTAGGACGTTTTTACACTCTAGTATAATAAAGGAAAACAGGGGAACAAATTTTATGGACTCTAACAAAATAAAAAGATTATGTACAACTCATATCTATGCATCAGTACTGTGCTAGGTCCTTAGTTTTGAAAAGTACCATTTAGGATGTACATCTAAACGATCATTCTTACTAAATCTATCTCATATGAAATGTTGCTTAGTAAACTCTAAACTTTCCAAGTCCTCTAACTTATCATATTATGAAATGTGGCTTGTGATGAAAGGCTATTTCATTCTAAATTACATTTTCTGTGTAACATTTCCTCAGTCTAATCCCATCAACCATTATGTATGAATTCATTATTTAAATTCAATACTTTATGAATGAAAGAGCACTGAAACTGGTGGTAGAGGACCTGGGTCCAAATTCCCTCTTCTACTTAGTAGCTATGAATCATTTTTTTAACCCTTACCTTCTGTCTTAGAATTGATGCTAAGTATCAGTTCTAAGACAGAAAAACAGGAAGGGCTAGGCAATTGGAGTTAAGTGACTTGCCCAGGGTCACACAGCTATGAAGTATTTGAGGCCATATTAGAACTGAGGACCTCCAGTCACCAGGCCTGGCTCTCTTTCCACCAAGCCACCTTGCTGCCCTGTCTGTTTTTTAAAGCACCTTTTAGCTCAGAATCTATGATACTGAAATTTAATTGTTTCCCACTTTCACAATTATACATGGCTACAGCCAACAATGTTAATGAGCCCACAAAGGCTCATATAAAGGTGGGTTGCTTATTCTTCATAAGAATTCAAAAATATAGTTTACAAAAGCACAACCTAAAATAATACAAAGACTTGGGCAGCTGATTTACTCATAACCAAAAAATGTTGAAGGGCCAAAAAGCATAATGTTTTCAGAGAAATTCCAGGGCAAGTAATCACTTCTGAAGGAGACTACATTTAGAGCTATATGGACACTGAATTTTCAGTTTCCCCATCATAATACATCTTCCATTAACTTTAATGGTTCTTTTTGAAAACAAAGTACACAAGTTAAACAATTTTAGGGCCAAAGAATATTTTATAAATTGAATGCTACGTTTTTATAATAGAGTCACCTTTAAAAATTCATTATCTAGAACCAATATTCTTGCACTTTCCTAAAAAACAAACAAACAAACAAACAAACAAACAAAAAAAAACACGATGCCCAATCTGGACAATAAGTACTGTATACTGAATAAAAATAAAACCTTCCAAAAATCAGAGAACATGAAGGGAGACATTAAATTGGCATTATGCAAAGATAGACCAAAACAGAACTGTACAAACCCGGTATTCAAACACTAAAGGAAGAATTATAAACACACTAATATGTTCTAGTTAGAAGAGAGACCTCTAGTGTGTGTGAGCTAAAGCGAATGTGCTGTGCTCCAGGCGTAATTAATACACCAGAATCACTGCAGTCATTTTGAATACTCTGATGGTAAATTTTACAAAATATCACACACTAAATTAATCTAGAAATGTCTATATTATGTTGATGCCATTTTGCCCAAGTGGGCATCAATTGCCTTGTGTAAGCAAACAACCAACTTTACTTTGTGATTCAAAGTTTAAAAATTCCATGTGGTCACCTCCACCTAGTAATTACCCAAACTTCAAACCTACTCTCATAGTAACTGCTAACAAGTTTTCCCCCTAATCAAATAGAAGGGCGAAGCCTCAACCAAATTGTTAAAGTCAGTGTGCAGTCTCCTGCACCTCAAGCACCTTTATTTTACCAAGTGGTATAAAAATATATAATAGTAATAGACAAACTAACGCATCAAATAAACAAAGCGATCCGTCGTAAAGGACAATAATGGCTTAGCTGTTAGGTTACACAAATTCTAAAAGCACTAGGTACATCCTTGGTTTGGGGATCAGATGTCATTACATTTTTTGAGAATTAGTTTCAGTCTTAAAAATCCAGTATTTTCTCCTCTTCCACATTAAAAACACATTTGAGGTACACAGAGAATGTTTTTCTTTTAAAACACACACACACCACGCAAAACAGGAGGTCTCTTAAGGAGTCTACTGCTGAGAAGGTAAAAGCATTTTGCTCATTTTTAATTTGCTAAAACAATCCAAGCATGCTTGGTACCCAGAGGGTATTCTCAAATAAACTTGTATCTCTAGCTGCCAGCTTAGTTGATTGAAAACAGAAGGCGAACATTTCTTAAAGAATGAGTATGTTAAACTGTTATGTCTCTCCACTCTCCCTTCCCCCCACCAGGGATAGACAGACAGACACAAACATACACACACGGAGTCAAGGATTTACTCGAAAGCAGCCAGTCCTATTATCTAAGAGATAATGCAGGACTCGTACCAAATTACTTTTGCCCACTGTTTGCACCTTTTAGAGAGGAAGTCAAAGCCACGGGGATATTGGACAGTTCCTGCGAGCTGCTCCCAGACTCACAAAGCAGCTATTCGTATTTGCAACTTTGGGAACTTAGTTGGCTCTCGCCCATTCTGCCTCCGGAGCAGTCACGTTGAAAGATATTTTGATAACAGAAGACCACTTCAACTATAGTGCAACTGTTCGAAAGCACAAAGGCAGATGCGTAATAGCTAGGACCTAGCGGGTATAATGGGAACAGTGAGAAGTAGTAGGGTGGGTGGAGAGGGGGAGTGTGTTTTATCAGTGGACACATGTTATTTTCATCTACCACCACGGATAAAGGTGTGGGGATTCCTGAGCTAGAAACTATCCAAAATATCCCTTCTTGCTTAAAAAAAAACATTTTTTTAAAGGATCGATTTCACTTTTAACCCGACTTCCCAATAAAAGTCTCATTTTCTTGTGTTGTCTTTTCAAGCAAGGCATGGAGTCCTTTTTTTAGTTCCCGTGGGGAGTGGGGGGTGGAGGGAAAGAAAGCTTACAAAGCACACTTCAATGAAAGTGGGGGGGGGGGAATAATCTCCCCTTCTCCCCTAGGGGAAGGGATTGGATTGACTCCAAAGCGCACCTACCCCCTCCGCCCCAGACCATGGGTGCAAACCAAGCGGGAGAGACAGAAAGGAAGCTCTGTCCCTTTAAGGGAACCTTGGCAGACAGGAGGGGAGGGAAGGATGCAGGCTCCAGGCTCGGGCGCTGCAGGCACTGGGGGGAAGAGGCGAGCGCAGCAAAGCCACAGCCATTACCTGCAGCGCTCACATCCTCCTCCTCCTCTCTCCCCCTCCTTTCCCCCCTCGTTCCCCCCCACCCCCCCAGCGCAGACAGTCCCCGCCTCCCAAGGAGACTTCTAATCCAGAGCATGTGCCGTGCCCTTTATCGCGGAAGGGAGGGAAGGGGGGGGGGGAGGAAGAGGAATGAGAGCTTTTAAAAAATAAATGAAACATTTGCACCCAAAAATGGGAGTGAGTGAGTGAGTGTGTGTGTGTGTGGGGGGGGTGCGGCAGAGAGAGACAGATAGAGGCTAAAAGGAAGGGGGCTTTACAGGTCTCCGGTGTCAGCCAAGGGAGACGAATACACTAGGGACCCGACCCACACTGCTGGGGGGATAAGAAACCACAAGCAGCCGACTGCACACAAAAGGGAGACCAGGTTCCTCCAGCGAAAAAAGAGAGGAAAAGAAAAAAGAAAGAAAGAAAAAGAAAATCGCCCCGGGGCAGCATCTGCACAGAGCCACAATGGCGCCTTTCACGGAGCTTTCGGGGGCACAGGGGAGACCGGCAGAAGCCGGGGAGCAGCGGCGAGCAAAAGCCAGGCGGCCTCGGGCCCGGGGGCCCCCCAGTGTGCTCCTGCTGGCAGGGGGCGTTGCGGGACCCCGGGGGCAGCTGCCGCAGCCGGGCCGCCCGATGGGCCATCTCCGTGCACTTGGCAGGGGGTGTTTCGGAGGGACCGACGGGGAGGGGAAAGGCGAAGAGAGGAAAGGGTGGGGGTGGGGGTACCGTTGGTGCCAAAGCACAGCTCGGGTTAGGTGCGTGGGGTTGGGGGGGCGGGGTAAGTGCGCTCCCAGGGCTTCCAGGAGGGATCCGCGGCCGCTTGGCACAAACCGGGCTCCCGGAGCAGCCACCTCCAGCTCCTGGGCACCACTGGGATCCGGCGGGGCATTGCAACTCTCGCGGCCGCACACAGTGGCAAACCCCAGGCTGGGGCAGCCCGGCCCGCCGCCGCGCACTCTTTCCGCCCCCCCCCCCCCCTCCCCTCCCCCCGGCTTCTCCTACGTTTGGTAGAGGGAGGAGGGGAAGGAAGGAAGAAAGAAAGGGAAGGAAAGGGAGGGAAAAAAAAAAGGACTGGAGGAAGTGGCAGCAGCCGCCGCCGCCGCCGCCGCCGCCGCTCAACGGAGAGGAATTTGCCAACCCCACGGTGGCTGGCTCTGTGTGTGCGAGAGTGTGGAGCGCTCTCTCCCATGCCTGGCACATGCGTAAAAGCGAGTTGCGCCCAAAGTCCCAGCCATACCCTCCTTAGCAAATAATAACAAACCCAAACCGTCAGATCTTACCTGAAACATTGAAGCACAAAGTCTCTTTCCAAGTCCCCTTCCTTTCCTCTCCCCCCTTCCGATTTCTCTCCCAGCGATCTGCTCAGCTCGCTACACCAGAGAGAAATGCAATAGCTTGGCTAAGGTAGACAGAACAAAATACTGAGAAGAGTTGCTCCAGGGCTTTGAAACCCCTCAAGGCAAGGATCAGGATACAATTAGCTCATGCCTCTACCTCCAGTCTAAATCAATCTCCAAAATAAAACTTAAATCAAATTAACTGATCACACGGGCAGAAAATTGATCTCCTTCAAAAATAAAGCTGTACATATATGTATTTATAAATAGATATGTATATAGGGATTTTTTTTTGAGATTTTTTTTTGGGGGTGGAAAACCAGTCTCATTCCAGCCTCCAACTTGCTTTTTACTCTCCTCTTGCACAGAAAAGCTGATTTTAATCGTTGTGATTAGTTTTGATGTAACGTTTCCGCAGGCAATTTCTGCAAATGGATGGAGTGTTTCTTTGCCAAAAGAGGGAAAAGCAGCAGATGATGATAATTATAAGGATTGTGAGTTGTTTCTTTTTATTTGTATTCAGATCTTCCTCTTCACTTTCCCGAGTTGACCTGACATTGCCATTGCACTAAGGTCGGGCAACTTGTTGATTAAGATCACCTCCTCCTTGGATCAAAGGATATGTGATAATTTGGCAATAGAGCAACACATTTTCTGTTCCCTTGGCTATATAACTTCCCAAATGACGTGTATAAAAATAAGCACATGGAGTCTGCTTTGCCCCAATCAAGTCTCAATCAGTGCCTGAGGGTGATACACAAACTCATTTCAAATGTTCAACCATGCAGAATTGCAAAAAGATTGAAGGAGTTACACTGCATTTTTTTTTCTCCAAAATAGCAAAATTAAAAGAAAACAAAATCCATGGAAGCACATTCAAGCATCTACCATTCAGGTTCATGTAATGAATGTTCTAAAGCTAACTGCGCCTCTTTTCCCCTTTCCTTCCCTTCTCCTATCTAATGTCTCACAATATAAGGAAGAGTACTCTATGCTTCCATTATTTGACAGAAAAGATCAACCCTTCCAGGAGAGCAGTAAACTAAAGGGGTTTGATAATTTGAACATGTTTTGATGGATTACTCATCTTCACTTCCCTTTCTTTGACAGGTCTTTGTTCAAAATGATTGTGCTTGGGCTGTTGTTATCTTAATTTCTTTGTAGTTAGGATGGGGTATTCGGTTATAAACTCATGGGTCACCTCCCATTAGTGTCACATCCTTGCAGGATACTTTTTGAAATGGTATGTTTCTGAGCACTTCACAGTCCATTAATTCAAAGACTTTGCTGACATTTCTTATGAAAAAGACCAGACTGTAAGGCCAAAGATGTTCAATAAAACCCTAAATAAAATCAGACATGTCCAGCAAATACCTGCAATTGGCAGCTTGGAGTATTTTTTTAAAAAATCATCCATTCACCTCAAGGCAAGCAACTGCTATAATACGAACAAAAAAAGAAAGGTCTGATCTTACTGCTTAAAAATAGAGGCAATCAGATCAGACTGGTTAATAGCATGGCCTGATTATCATAGGCGTAGGAATGGGGATGGTAGTGGTCAGTATTTAGTCTTTATTTAACAGGTATACTGTGGCATAGGCTTCTGAGGTGAAAAAAGCTACAGTTCTGTAATTAAGGAAAGAATGACACCCAACAAAAATTGTGTGTATGTGTATAAACATACATATAAATATATACTTACACAAATAAGTGTATTATGGTGTGGGTTTTTTAGTGTATGTATGTTTGTGTCTCTCATGCACACACACATATATGTGTGTATATATGTATGTATATATATATATATATTTACACATACATATAAATAGAAGACAGCTAGATGGCTTAATGTATAGAGTGCTGGACCTGGAGTCAAGAAGACCTGAGTTCAAATATAACTTCAGACACTTACTAGCTCTGTATCCCCGAGCAAATCATTTAATCCTGCTTGCCTCAGTTTCCTCATCTGGAACTATAGAAGGATATGTCAAACCATTTCAGTGACTTTACCAAGAATACTCCAAATGGGGTCATGAAGAGTCAGACATACCTGAAGAGACTGAATAACAACACATACATACATATGTGTATATATACACACATGCACACACACATATATATATATATACACACACACATACACACATATATTTATATATATGTAGGTGGTTCAGTGGATTGAGAACCAGTGTTGGAGTCAGGAAGACCTGACGTCAAATGTGGCCTGTGACACTTACTAGCTATATGATTCTGGACAAGTCACTTAATCTCTGTTTGCTTTAATCAGAGAAGAAAATGGCAAACCACTTCAGTATCGTTGCCAAGAAAACCCCATGGACAGTGTGGTCCACAGGGTCACAAAGAGTCAGACATTACTGATCGACAACAACATTTATATGAATACACATATATATTCCCACATGTGGAGTTTCTGATATGTATATATGTGTGTGTAGATTTGGAGATATACACATACACTTAGAAGCCCAGGTCACGGCATGCCTATTATGTACACACATTTAAGCACATGCATACGCATACAGAAAGGCAAACTCTGCAGCCTGGTATACCATAGAATAATTTAGGTCCATAAATTCTAAGTTTAGATCTAATTAAAACTTGACCTTTCCTATCACTGATAAATAACAGAATGCATAAAAAATGCCTAGGGAGAAAAATAACAAAGGAGGAACATCTTAAATTACTGGTCAATTCTCATTTCCAATTGGAATAATAAAAAATGATGGCCGTATAAATACAAGATATAAAGTAATTTGACTTTTTTTTAAACCCTTACCTTCCACCTTACAATCAATACTGTGGATTGGTTCCAAGGCAAAAGAGCAGTAAGGGCTAGGCAAAGGGGGCTAAGTGACTTAGCTGGGGTCACACAGCTAGAAAGTGTCTGAACCCAAGACCTCCCGTCCCTAGCCCTGGCTCTCAATCCACTGAACTACCCAGCTGCCCTCAACTTATTTTTAAACTAACAATATTTAACTTATACATTACTACCAAATGAGTTTTTGAGCTTTGGGGGGATAAAGGGGGGAAGCCCTATTGGAAACAATACCCTTTCTCCAATGATTTTTGTCTTAACACCATTCTGTCACTTAATTAAAAAACAAAAACTAAACTAAAATACTTTCTAATGGTGGTGGCACTTTATACTTTGACAGTTTAATTTTTATAAACAGTTGAAAATGATTCAGAACTAATTTCTGTGAATAAGATTGGGGATCAAATTGGGAAATAATGTTCTTACTCAAAAATGAGACATTATAAAGGAAACACATTTTGGCAAGTACTTAATTTTATTTTCATTTGATCCTCCCGACATCCGTGGGAGGTAGGGGCTATTAGTATCCCCATTTTATAGACTATGAAACTGAGGTAAACAGAAGTCAAGTCATTGCCCAGGGTCAAAGAGCTAGCAAAAACCTGAGGCTTGGATTTGAAGTAAGAATGTCCAGACCCAGGGTCTTCTTTTTATTTATGAAGTAAAGGGAGGAATTTTCTCATATTGTTCTTTAGTTGCCCTTGAGGACATTCTCAAGCCAAAAATGGAACTTATTATCTAAGAAGAGTATAGCCTCCCAATTTGAATGGAAGGTATCAATACTCATTTGGTGGGGCAGCGAGGTGGCTCAGTTCAAAAGAGCGCCAGGCTTAGAGACAGGGAGGTCCTGGGGTGAAATGTGGCCTCAGACACTTCCAGGCTGAGAGTTCCTGAGCAAGTCACCTAACTCTAATGACCTAGCCCTTACCACTCTTCTGCCTTGGAACTAATCAATTCTAAAACAAAAGATGAGTTAAAAAATACTTATTTAGCTGTACACATTCTGAGAGGTTTCTTTAACATAAACACATGTAGAGATACTGTACAGATATTACTTTTTAGTCATACCTTATATAAACAATGCTTTCAATTGAAAAGAACCTCACTTTAAAAAGATCTTCCCTTTTTCTAGAAGAATCATTTTTCTTTATGCCTGCTGCTGATTTGGTGGCATTCCCAGTGGCAGATAGGCTGCAGGATAAGTCCTGATGTTATTGGAATAATGATCTTGAATTTCTCTTGTTTCAGAGGGACCATAAGTTTAGGTATGTGGGCTGCAGAGGACAAGGCTGTCCTCACTCGAGTACAATAGTGAAAACCATGTTTTTTAAATGCTGGGATTTTGGTCCTTGCAATGCTATTGAGATGAATTTTAAAACCCTCCAAATAAAAAGATAATGCAATTTATTTAAAAATTAGAAAATGGATAGTTTATTAATGCCACGTGAAAGAATGGCATCCTTAATATTGGGAGGAATACTATGTTTCATCTAATAGTAATTCCTAAAATAATAACTTTCAGAAGCAGAAAAATACTTTTTTTCCCCATATTACAGGAGGCTTAAAAAGCCCATTGGTGTATGTGATCCAAGCAACACCAGTATCTGGCAAACTACTCCTTTCTTGAGCTCTTGCTGTGTCCCTTCTCTCATCACCTAAGAAACTCACATAACGAACCCACTGAGCATGTATGTGAAATATATTTCAGTATTCCTTTTCTAATAAATAAATGAACCAATGTGCCAGCAGCCAGGCATTCATTAGCAACGTGCAAAATAGAGAAAGGGAAACTTCAGGAAGGAAACAGAGAGCTTTTAATCTTTTAAGATAGTAATGAGAATAAAATTGAGAACTGCTGATTTTTAAAAGCATGAAAACCATTTTTAGAGTATTTAGAACTGAATACAATGAAAATGAACAGAAGTTTAAAATGGAGAGGATTCTTGGAGAGAAAATAGGATGCTCTTTTTAAAAAACAGAGGCTCAGCTGCAATGTGAACTATAAGACAGCTCATTTGGTAGCACTATTATCACTGAGGCCTCAAATCACAAGTTTACACTGAATATCAATATTTTGTCTAGGGATAACCCTGCAGTATATTACTGGTGGCAATGTTAGATGATATGTACATTAACCTCTGGAGATGAAATGTGAAATTGAGGGACCCTCCACTCTGGGATTGGGATGTTCAGATCCAAGTTAAAGATTCCATTTCACTTTCTATTAAAGAAGAGAAAAGCCCCAGTGCTTTGGTTTAACGTTCTCCATTCACAGCTGCATTATTTACTAAGTCAATTAACTCTTTCTAGTCACTGGCCTATAGGTATTTCCATTTTAAATGTTTTTTTTAAAATCATTTTTGTTATTTTACACCACTGTCACTTCCATATAATTCTGCCTCCTCACTTCCATGGTGCCTATATATGTGTATTTATATATGTATGTATATATATATATTTTTTAAATAACAAAGAAATAGTTTAGGACTGATAGATATTCAGCAATTTACAACTCACTTCTCTTGGGAGGAATTGAAATGTGTGTTCGATCATCATTTTTCCAGAACCAGGATCAGCCTTATGTACTGCACAGCTATTTCTGTCATTTAGTACTGTTTTCATTTACATCATTTGAACCTCCAATAGTTAACTTATACCAGGACATTGACAAGGATCTGCAATTTACATTATTGGGAAATGCCCACAGAAATCAGATCACAGGTCCACAGGAATCTATTTTCCTATTGTGATTTATTTGCTCTGAATCAGCTCATATGAATCTTCTCATACTTCTCTGAGTTCCTCATCTTTGTGGTTTCTTATGATAATCATATACCACAACTTGTTTAGATATTCTCTAGTTGATGGATACCCATTTTGTTCCCAGTTTTTTGCTAAAGAGTGCTCCTATGAATATTTTGATATTAATGGAACCTAGGTATTTTAATCATGATACCTTTGGACTTAGTGAGAATTTTAACTCATGGAACACAACAAAAGAGAAATCCAAATTGAGTTGTTTTATTTTTATTTTTCAAGGCTTTTGCAGGCAAATCACCTGGTTTGGATCAGCTTACTTGAGGCCCTGCATAATGCAGTGGAATGTGAACCTTTCTTTCCCTGTATGAATAAGAACATTAATGAACTAAAAAATGTGCTACTTGATTCCTGGATTTTTTCTCAGACTCTCACCTGTTTATAATTAGCCTTTAAGAAGCCATACTACTTGCTAGATCATTGTCAATGGTAACAGGTTACAACATTACAGCTTTTTGAAAAGGTAAAGCTAATGGTCCTAGTTTGAAGGTGATTATTTGCTGATGGGCATGATTTTTGACAACAATAACCCTGACTATAAACAATGTGACCCTAATGTGGCCTTTATTAAATCAGTCTTGCTGTCCTTTCAAAGTTTTCCAAAAAGTTACACAACTTTTATAGCTACAACTGTCTCAGGTGAGAAAAAAAAAGACAACATAGATGTTAAATGAATATACTTTAACAATAGTCACAGCACTTGGATCACCACTAATGGATATAAAAGACTTTTAAAAAGAGAGAAACAAGGAAATTTTTTTTTTAACAAGGAAATTTTTTAAAGATTTTTTAAACCAGGGAATCTATCTATCTGCCTATGTATTAATGTGATTAGGTAAGCAGACTTTCCCTATAGGCAAGGAAAGATGTGGAATCTGGCATTGGGACTGAATAGCCTTGTTCCAGTAGGATGGAACTTTGTAAAGCACCTCCATTCACATTTATTCATTCAGCAAACCCCTAGTGAGTGCCTCTGGCCCCAAGCACTTGTGGTGGATACTATAGTCTAATAGAGAGATAAGACACAAAAGCAAATAACAATAATGCCCACCATTACAGGATTGAGAATAAACAGAACAAGCCAGAGAAGAGTTCATCTAAGAAAGCTCTTTGGAGCTGAGTTTTAAACCAAGGGTTCAGATAAGCGATGGATGTGGTGTGGGGGAGAGAAGGCTAGAAAGAAGTAGTGAGATCCTACCATATGAATGAGTTGAAGGAACTTGGGAAGGAGAAGAGAAGACTTATGAAGAAGAGGAGAGGGTTGTGTTAACTTTCTTCAACTATTTGAAAGGCCATATTGTTTGAAAGAGGAATTAAACTTGTACTGCTTGGCCTAAGAGGGCTGAGAACTAGTAACGATGGATGGAAATTATATGGAGGCATATTTTAGCTGGGAAAAGGTAAAAATTCCTAACAGGTAGAGGCAGCTAGGTGGTTCAATGGATTTAGAGCCAGCCCTAGAGATGGGAGGTCCTGGGTTCAAATATGACCTCAGACATTTCCTATCTATGTGACCCTGGGCAAGTCACTTAACCCCAGTTGCCTCTAGTCCTTACCCCTCTTCTGCCTTGAAACCAATATACAGTATTGATTCTAAAATGGAAGATAAGGGTTTAAAAAAAATTCTCAACAGTTAGAGCTACTTAAGAGTGGAATAGACTATGGTGACTATGGTTGTTTCTCCCCTTACTAAAAGTCTTCAAACCAAGGCTAAATGAACATTTCTTGGGGGAACTTTTAAGATAGGGATTCTTGTTCACTATGAGTTGGTCTAGATGATCTTTGAGATCCCTTCCAATTCTAAGATTCTTTGACTATAGAGATATAAAGTATCATCTGAGGTCTTTACCACATAGTCAATATTTTAAACAAATAACCATATGTGAATTTTACTATGTTAACTAGGTAGAGACAGTATCTAGGAAAGTGTTGTAGTGTATTTGATGTTATAAAAGAAAAATATTTGCATATTTTAGAGCATCCACCTAATTGAACTTTTCATGGCAAACATTACTCTTATGACAATAACTGAATTTAATTTCATGATAAATCATTATACTTAGGGCAACTAGGTGGCTCAGTGGATTGAAAGTTAGACCTAGAGATGGGAGGTCCTGGGTTCTAGGCCCTAGCCCTTTCCCCTCTTCCACCTTGGAACCAATACACAGTATTCATTCCAAAATGGAAGGTAAAGGCTTAAGAAAAGAAGGAAGGAAGGAAGCAAGCAAGGAAGGAAGGAATGAAGAAAGAAAGTGAAAAAGAAAGAAAGAAAGAAAGAAAGAGAGAGAGAGAGAGACGGAGGGAGGGAGGAAGGGAGGAAGGAAGGAAGGATAGGGTTTTTGAGAGCTTATCAGAGAACATCTTTTTCTGTTCCTTATGATATTTTGACTTGTAAAACAATTAAGCTGTGAGTGATTGCTGTCTTTTTGGAGAGAGTTTTGGCTCTAGCTCCATGCTGAACCTTCTCCTCCCCTCAACTATAGCAGGTTAGGATATCCAACAATTGAATAAAAGGTTGTTTCAAAAACCACAAGATAAAAAAAAAAGAATTAAAATAAACAACCAAAGAATGGTTCAAAATATTAAAAAAAAATCATTCAATACTCTATTTATTTATTTCACTCAACTTCTGCCTATCTCTCTTTTCAGAGCTTAAGACCCCAAGGTTTTCAGAAGGTTCCATTTAATCCACTGGATCATTCCATTTTAGGATTTTGCAGTGGGCATTTTAAGAGTAGTTTTTAATAAGATAAACATTTCATTAGTTGCTTTGCCCTATTTCATATCACAATGTTTTACAGCCAACCGGTTGGCATAGAAAGGTACTTACTTCAATTTGTCGTGTAATGTGTCTCATTCACAGCTCATCCGCTAAAGAACCACTTAGTTTTGCTTCACTGTCCCGCTGCCTGAATCAATGCTGTTCATGAGAAACCCTATACAACTGAGGCCCCTTCAGGGCACCATATACATTTATGTAAGTTATCTTTTCCTACATCCTTTGGGGGTCAGAACCTCTCAGCTTTGCTAACCATAAAGAGTACCCCTACAGCATATTAGCAACTTAAAAAAATTCACAAGATACGGATGTCATATTTCAAAATTTAAAAGTCTATCCTTACTCCTCCCCTGAAAAATATGTAAGAAATGTATCAGAAGGAATAATGAAGCTTGCCATTTCAATGCCATTTTTAAAAGAAAAAAAAATTCTCTTCCCAATAGTTGTAGGTACCACTGCAAATAAACATCCTGAAGGGAGCAAACATGATACGTTCACAGGATAAATTTAAACTTCAATGTAGTGTCGTTGGAGTTATCTGAGAAGAAAACAACTTTTTAAGTCTGGTCTAATGATTTTTCACATGAGTGCAGTTTTGATTAGCTAAATGGCACAATGAACGTGTAAGAGATGAAGAAGTGGGAAGCAGGGAGACGTGGGGGTATGAAACATGAGTGTTTTCATTGCTCCAACATTATTATTATTATTGTTATTAATAACAATGGCAATAATAGTGATAAGGAAACAATTACAAATAATTGTAGTGAACTTTCATTGTGTAAAAGACCATCTGGCTGTTGGAGTCAGACATAAAATTCTAAACTCAAATCCACAGTCTGTCCCTCTAAGGTTGCTCTGTAGATAATGGATATCTTAATTTAAAAAAAAAATAAAACAGATATCCATTGTACCAATGTATAGCATCTCCTGCTGAGAAAACAAAGCCTGCTTGTCTATTACCCTTCTAAGTGTTGATGTCCTAGCAAGGCAAGAGCTCTGTGCTCATGAGAAACTTATTGTTTTCCCCTTCTGAAGGCTTTTGATAAATGGAGCATGTACTCAGCTCTGTAACTCTTAATTTCATACTAATGTCAATCTTCCCAAAATTCCCTTTCCCCAATGAGCAACACTTAAAATAGTAATAGATTGAACTGATTTGAATTGTAAGTCCAGAAGACTCAAGTTTTACTCTACAAAAACATTCAATAGATTTAAAAGTCATTTTATCTTGATGTGGCAGAGATAATCACTGAGCAAGGACCTGGCATGGCGCCTTGCACTTGGTAGGTGCTTAATAAATATTTGTTGGTTTCCTTTCAAAGTTAGAAGGAGTAGGCTGTTTCATTTGGGGGATTCTCTTTATTAACTAAAAGCTTTGGACAAAAACCAACAACAGATGGGGATATGACTGGGGATGTAGACTCTAAATGATCACTCTATTGCAAATATTAATAATATGGAAATAGGTCTTGATCAATGACACACGTAAAAACCAGTGGAATTGCTTGTTGGCTATGGGAGGGGGAAGGTAAGAGGGGAGGGAGAGAACATGAGTCATGGAACCATGGAAAATATTCTGAAATAATTAAATAAATAAATTGGGGGGAAAAAAAGAAGTATGCCCCAAATAAATAAATAAATAAAGATAAAGAGTAACCAGCAAGGGGAAAAAAACCACCCAACAACAATAACATAATGTAGCAAGAATATAACATTCAGCTTATTGGATTCCCCCATTAACAAGAATCACTGCATAACATATGGCAAAGAAGTTTCACCTGGCAATAACTGCTCCTGAAGAAGTGTAGCTGTGAACCAAAAGAAATCATCATACCAGAGTGATCCAAACAAGTCTGTATGCCATTACTGGGCAAAATTCCTGTTTAGTACAGAGAGGTGTGGTGAAGATTTGTGAGATAAAGACCCAACTGGAACACCTGGAAATTTGTGAACCTGGGATATTTGGGTTTATGTAGACAAAATCAGCCAAAGGTTTGACTTACTTTTTAGTTTCATACTGTATATTTGGAGATAATGTAATACGACACTAACATGGCAGATCATTTGAGTAAATTACTTTGCTTTTTTTTTTTTTTTTGCCACAACCTCAACTACTTACCTTGACTCAGTTAGACATCTAGAAGAGATTAGATTTATTGGGCACCTGCTATGTATGAAACACTGTGAGAGGCCATTTGCTCAAATCAAGGCAAGTCAACGAACATTTATTAAATGCCTACCATGTGCTAGGCGCTGTGCTAGAGTGCTGTGGATGCAAAGAAAGGCAAAGATAGTCCCTGCCCTCAAGGAGCTCACAATCTAATTGGGAAGCCAATTATTCAACAGCTATTTACAAAGAAGATACATATAGAATATATGGTAGGTAATTTCAGAGGATGGGGAGTGGTGATAAGAAACTAGGAAAGACCTCTTTCAGAAGGTGAGATTTGAGCTAAATCTTGAATAAAGCCAGAAAATCTAGGAGACAAAGATGAAGGAGGGACAACATTCCAGTTGTGAGAAACAGTGAGGAGGCCAAAGTCATGGATGGTAGAATATTTGAAGGGGAGTAAGGTTAGATGGCACAATGGATAGAGTGCTGCAGGGCCTACAGTTAGGAAGATTCATTTTCCTGAGTTCAAATCTGATCTCAGACATTAACTATATGATCCTGGACAAGTCACCTTGCCCTGCTTGTCTAAATTTCCTCATTTTTAAAATGAGAGGGTTTGGGAAATAACAAACCATTCCAGTATCTTTGCCAAGAAAATCCCAAATGGAGTCATGAAGATTTGGACATGACTGAAAACAATTGAACAACAAGATGTAAACAGGCCAGAAAGGCAGTGAGGGCTTAAAAAATAAACAATGAATTATATATTTCATTCTGGAGGTGGTCAGGAGGAGGGAGTCACTGGAGATTATTGAGTGGAAGAGTTGTAGGAGGAGAGGACACATTAAGACCTGAACTTTAGGAATATTAGTTTGACAACTAAGTAGAGATAAGGTGACATAAGTGATAAGGTGCAACAAAAGGATGAAGACAGACCTTTTGTTTTTTTGCAAAGCAGACATTTAGCTCCAGATTCCTAATTCAGTTCAGCTCAACAAAGATATATTACAATTGTAAATATTCTTCATTGAGGAAGGTACGTCTGGGTAGATCCATATTAATGGAAAACTAGAGGTTCCATAACTGAAACCCATCAAAGTCTGGATTTCTTTGTTCATAGCCTTGCCACATCCTTCTATGTTATCTTACAGGTTAATGGTCCATTAGCGCCATTTTGTTGTTGAGAAATTGCTATATTTCTGTTATGTAGACATTTTCAGGGGTAACTTTTAGATGTAAAAAAAATAGCAACATGTTTTTTCCTCTAGCTCTGGGTTTTGTATCTATATAAACAAAAAAACCACCTGTTTATGAATTAATTCTGGAAAAAAAACCCAATATTTTCTGTGAGGTTTTCAAAAAACAACTCTGGCCTTTACCCTTAACCATTAAATGTATTTCCTGTCTTATGTATTAGTATTTATCCAATACAGTTCTCCTACAAAGTTAATTCACTCATTAATCAGGAGCAAGTCTGGGAAAGGGGGAAGATTCTTTAGAATCAGAGAAGTAGTTTTTTTCTTTCTAGACTATCAAGCATATATATACTAAATTAGACACATAATAGAATGGGAACCATTTATTCTTTCATTCAACCAGCACTTATTAAGTATCAGTTATGCACAGCGTCTAAGATATGAACCTTATCCTCATGGAGTTTATAGTCTAGTAAGGAAATAAAACACAAACACAGAAAATTATAATAGAAAATATTGTACAATATACAGAAGAGAATTGAAAGGCAAAATTCTATGTGACAACTACAAGAACATTTCTTACCAATTGATTGATCAATTAAAGGGAGCATAAAGCTCAGTGAGTGTTTTTTTTTTTTTTTTGTAGTTATTATGGAGAGTAGGGTGATTCATTGGGCATTCCCTTCACTCTTTGGGAGAGATGAAAATTGTTTTTTCTCTCTATAAGGAATATTATTTTGTCTTACGAAGCTTGGGGGAAGAGGAAGGGACTATAGGGAGCAAGATCTTATTGCTTATTTTTTCCATTTTTAAACTCTGAAAGTATTTATACATAGTCTTTTAAAAAAAATTCTTACCTTCTTTCTTAGAATCACTACTAAGTTTCAGTTCCAAGGCAGAAGAGTGATAAGGGCTAGGCAATTGGGTTTAAGTGACTTTCCCAAGGTCACATAGCAAGGAAGAGTCTGAGGTCATATTTGAACCCAAGAACTCCTGTATCCAGGCCCAGCTCTCTTTATCCACTCAGTCACCTTGCTGCCCCTATACGTAGTCTTATAATCCATTGCTTTATCTTTGTTTCTTTTTATTTAACTAGCTCCTGTCTTAGCACCACTATTCATCTTAGTTTCCCCTTTTCATTTTCCTTATTGTCAAGTTCATTTCTCTCCAGTGATGGGCAAACTATTCCCTGTGGGCCACATCCAGGCCCTAGTTCGCCCATCCCTGCCTTAAGCAATTCCCTAATCACTACACCCCCACATCCAGATGTAGTGATTAGGGAATTGCTTAAGGCAGGGATGGGCAAACTAGGGCCTGGATCTTGCCCTCTGGGAATAGTTTGCCCATCACTGCTGGAGTGACTTTCTATTCTTTACCATCAACCCTTCTATCATCTTCCTATCTCTTCTACCCTTATCTTGGTCTCCCAATGTGAAAATCAGACTTTTGTCAAGAAAGCATATTATATATTATAGAATCACAGAATTTTAGAACTGGAAGGGACATTTAAGATTACCTAGATTAGATTCTAATCTTCTGTCCTATAAATGAAGAAACTAATGCCTAGAGAGAAGGTGGAGTGATTTGTTTAAAGTCACATAGGTAGTGGTGGCTAGGTGGCACAGTGGATAGAGTGCCAGGTGTGGAATCAGGGAAACACATCTTCCTGAGTTCAAATCTGACCTCAGGCACTTACTAGCTGTGTGACCCTAGGAAAATCATTTGACCTTGGTTGCCTCAGTTTTCCATCTGTAAAATGAGTTGGAGAAGGAGATGGCAAATTTTTCCAGTTTCTTTGCCAAGAAAAACCCAGATGAGGTCAGACATGACTGAACAATAGCAAAAGTAAGTGTCGGAATTGAGACTCAGACTCAGGACTTCTGACTCCCATTCCAGTGCTTATTCCACTATTCTGAGGGTCCTCCCCATAATCAGTTTACAAGCAATTTAAAATAATTTCAAAAATGCTAAACATATATATAAAGGCAAGTTATTATTATTATTAAATATTCTGGATTTCAGATTTCTACCTGTTATATTTCTGAGAAACATATTACTTTTGATTGTAGAGACATTATTTTTCATTTGCAAAATCCTTCTCTCTTTATATAATCAAACCCATTAACTTTGATTCTAATTATTTCTTCATTGATTTGATTAATAAAATGTCTATACTATCCTGAAAAAAAATGCTAAACATACTCAGGCAGTAACTTGAGTTGTGCCTTAATAATCAGTTAAAAGTTGAGTCAATTCAATAAAACATTTTTTAAAAATCCATGGGTCACCAAACACCTATTTTGACTGATTTTTCTTCCTATAGAATTGATTTTTTTTTTTCTAAATTGACAGACACTATTAGTTTATTTATTGCCAGGTAGGCACAACCCTATTTCACTGGGTAAATCTAAATGACCATGTACTCATTTGTGGGTTAGTCATAACCACAAATCAGACACATAGGACGAGTTGCATCTGTCTTTTGGAAACCCCAAAGTTGGGCCCCTCTCTCCTGTGAGTGAGCAGGAAATGAGTGGGTCTACCCTGAAGGAAAGTCCACTAATTGTCAGTGGTAAGCCTGATTCTTTCTGTATCCCACTACTGGAGTCTCCCTCCCCTCCTCCTTTCCCTCCCAACCCTGTTCTTTTTTAAGGAAAGCAGGGAAAGAGTGGGACAGAGGAAGGAAGGTAACATGATACTGCAGAAACTATCTGTTTTTCTGTTACTGCCCTGCATAATAAATACTCACTAAAACCCAGTGTTTTAGCAGAATTAGGGTGAGCTGCCCCTCCATCAGAGTCCAGGGCAAACGCAGAAAATATATAGGACCACAGATGCATGGCTAGAGGCAGGAAAGATAGAGGACTTTTAGAACACTGAAGCACATTCTGTCTTACTGTTTGGGCCATCACCAGCCATACCAACTGCTAGCTTGTTTGAAATTGGTCTTCTCTTCTAAAATCCCACCCCTTGTCCTTGTGAGTTGAGAATAAGGGGAAAAGTATCTTATCAAGAGACTCAAGATCTAGAGAAATGTCTTCACTTCCTAATTAGCTACCGTTTAATTTCAGGGAAAAAAAAAACTTGATTGGGTATATTTTCCTAATTAGACTAGGAAAACCTAATGGGAGTGCTGATACTGCCTCCCCCAGGAAGGCCATTGATGACAATCAGGAAAGCCAGACCTTCCAAAGGAAGCTTTCCTTCTCTTTGTCATTATTTTCTTTAGCCTCTGTATAGGATAGGATGAACTGGAGTTTTGTCCAGGCTGAAGGCTTTGTATTCACCGTACACATATCAGATAGAAACCAAATTAAAGAAAGATTAGGCAGAATTCTGAATTGAATGTCTTAAAGCAGGGAGATTTATCCAGTTTCTTCATGTCAGTCTATGAATACGTGTGTATTGCTCCATGATACGGATGTACAGACGCACATTTCCCTTTCAAGAGGGCAAAGGAAATTGTTCATGAAAATGAAAACTAATCTCATTATTTTCAAATGAATATAAGATTTTTCTAAATGGGGGTCAGATCATTGGCCTGTGTAGTCTGATATCTTGCCTCGGGCAATGGCCAATACATAATACTTCAGACAAATGGGGTGGGAGTGGGGAGGGAAACCCTCCACACACAAAGCCAATTGTACTATTTTATATACAAGGGGAAATGTCTCTTCTCAGCTCCACAGGTGATCAGTTTATGCCCTGAAGCGCAAGAATTGATTATCCTTGGCTTGTGTGGACTCTAAATGCTGTTAGTGGTCATCAAATGGCCTGGCTTATGTTTAATTCTGACTAGAATATTAGATGGAATACCCTTTTGAGTTCCATAGACTGATTATAGTTAAGTGATAGTTTTTAATTATAGGTATAACAATCATAATAGTAATATAACAAGAGTTGCTTTTGAAGACTCAGTTCTTTTTGCTATCTTGTTAACTTTTATTTAGGTTTTTGATATCAAAAGTAGGGAGTGACAACTTTGAATCTCTAAAATCTGTATTTGAGAACAAAATACACACATACATACATCTCTCTCTCTCTGAGTCTCTCTCCCTTTCCTTCCCCCTCTTTCTATCTGTCTCTCTTCCTCCCTTTCTGTCTCTCCATAAATACACCCCTCATTCATTATTGGCCAACTATCAACACAACAAAGCTAGGCTTGCTGTACAACACCGAGAACACTATCCAAGCAGCAATGAAAAAGTCATTGCTCAAATGGCACTGTAAAATAGGCCCTTTCCCATCTATATTGATTTCCCCTCTCAGCCAGAATTCCCATGTAGCCATTTCTGGATCCCAGTTCACCTGTAGCTAGAGGTGAAGTTGATTTTGGTTTGGCTGGGTGTCAAGGTCCGGCCAGTGACCACTGGTTAAATGTTTTTCCTTCGTCAGTTTGGAGATGAGATCTTATTATCCTCCCAGAGGCCATACAAACATTAAAAGGGGCTTTTCAAACATTGATGCTTTACCTATATGTTGATACAATTTGTGGCCTGCTTGTTTAATATCCTTTGCAGGTAACAATTGAAAGAAATCTTGGTGAAAAATCCCTGGACAATCAAGAAGGTAGGCGAGCAATGTCCATGTGACAGAGAAAATTGATTATTTGACTATTACAAGCATAGGGGCAATAGAAAGTATATGATAAGCACTAAGCATAATGCAAATCTATCAATATTTAAGAAGCTAAAGATCCTACAGATGGCTACCATGAAAGATGACTGAATGAAAGAAGAAGAACAGAGTTGAAAAATAAAAAGGACAAGGAGTTGTGATCAAGATTTGGAGGTTTTTGAAATGAAGAAAGCTAGAGGTCGCATTCAGGGATAGGAAATTGGGGAGGGGCTTGAGAAGCTAAATGAGGAGAGGGAGAATGAAGAAGATGTAAGCTAAAGGAGAAAGACTCCAACCAAAGAAGAAATGTTAGAACTAAAGAAAGACAGGAGAAGATACTGGACTGAAGAGACTATTGATTCTACCCAGACAGTCTCTCTCCTATATATCACCTTCTCTCGGCTGACATTGCTACTCTCATGGGGAAAGCCCCATTGTAGTTAGCTTGGATTACAATAATTGTCTTCTGGGTTGGTTTCCATTCCTCAAGTCTTCTTCCACTCCAGTTCAATTACTCAGCTGTGAAAGTGATCTTCCTAAAGTGCAGAACCGACCTTGTCAACCTCTTTCCACCCCTCCAATTCACAAACTCCAGAAGGTCCCCATTTTTCCAAAAATCTAATAAAAATTCACTTCTTTGGCTTTTGATGCCCTTCATAACCTGGTCCCCTCTTACTTTTCCAATCTTCTTATGTCTTGCCCCACTCCACATACTCTAATATTCAGGGACTGTGGTCATCTTACTCCTCTTTGCACAAAGACACAGTCTTCCAACCTCATGTATTTTCTTTCTTTCTTTCTTTTTTTATTGAATCCCTTACCTTCTGACTTAGAATCAATACTATGTATTGACTTCAAAGCAGAAAAGTGGTAAATACTAGGCAATAAAGGCTAAGTGACTTGCCCAGGGTCACACAGGTAGGAAGGAACTGAGGTCAGATTTGAATGCAGGACTTCCAGCCTCCAGACCTGACTCTCTAGAGCCACCTCGATGCCCGCTAACTCCATGCATTTTCACATGCTGTCTCCTATGCTTGGAATTCTCTTCCTACTCTCATCCCCTTTCTAGCTTCCTTCAAGTCTGGGCTAAAATCCCATCTTCTACAAGAAAGCTTTCTCAAATCCCTCAAGGCTAGTGCCTTCTAGGTTGATCACCTCTAATTCATCTGGCTTATATCTTGTTTGTAGAGAGTTGTTTGTATGTTGTCTCTCCCATTAGATAGATAACTCCTGAGGGCAGGGATTATTTTTGCCTTTCTTTGTTTTCACTGGGTTTAGCCCAGTACCTGACACTTAGTGGGTGCTGAATAAATATTTGTTGATTCCTCTAAAGGCTGGGAGAACAATTATGGGGTTATTATAGTAGTCTACCAAGTGGTGATTAGGGACTAGACTAGGTTAGAGCTTGTCTGAGTTAAAAGAAAGGGGCTGGTGCAAGAGCCCTTTAGGATGCAGAATCTACAAAGATTAATAACTGACTAAAGATAGGGCTAAGGGAGAGATAAGAGCCAAGCATCAATCTTAGGTTATGAACCTGGTTGACTGGAAGGACGGTAGTGGGCTCAACTGAAATCGTGAAATTTGGAGGGAGAATGGATTTTAAAAAAAGTTAATGGATTCTGTTTTAGCAATGGTAAATTTGAGATGACTATAGGGTGGGGTATTCAGGTAGAAATATCCAAAAGGCGGTAGGTAATGTGCTATTAGAGTTCAGGAAAGATAGATGGAGCATTCAATAAGTGTTTGCTATGCTATGTATGGGATAAATACTGGGAATACAAATACCAGCAAGCAAGGGAGTCCCTGTCCTCAAGGAGCTTATATTCTGAAAGGGAAAAGATAACATAGAAAGGGGGATTGGAAAGAAGGCATGGAGGGTAAGTGCATCAACATGGTTTAGAATGCTAGCCAGGAGATAACACAGAGGCTTGGCTCTGAGCAACAGAAGGCAAAAAGTTTAGCAATGGTACTTTTAGGAGCAGTGTCCAAAGTTCTATGGCGGGGGGGGGGGGGGGTATATATGGGGTGTTTAGAGAAGACTTTCACTTCTGGTGTGAGGGCTTGCAGAGCCCTTTTCAGAGCTACTCATCCACCTTTGATGTCTTCTTTTCCCACCCAACTCTCACCTGTGACTCCACAGCCATACCCAGCTAAAACTGTTGTGACAAACAAGTTAAAATAGTCTGAGGGTAACCAACAGGCCTCCAACTTCCCTGTGAGTTAGGGAATGTCTACTCTAAGCATGTGAAGACTTCCTCCCGCAGAATGGGTGGATGAGAACAATTTGTTCCAATGGCCATGGCGGCGAGGACTGAAACAAGATTGATGGAACCCTTAGAGTCTGGTCAGACATCAAAGATGCTGAGACCATCCACTGCATCCTTGGCCACTGCCAGTTGTCCTCTCTCTTGTCTTGCCACTGTTCTTGGATGACTAGAAGAGAGAAAGGCTGATGACTTTGTGCAACTCGGCCTCACTGAAATCCAATTCATGCACAAGTCAAGACATTATGCCAGGAGATGAGAGGACAGATGACTAGATGTAGAGATAAGTGACCCCACAGGCATTGGTAGATTATCAAGGAAGAGAGTAAAGTTAAAGAGAGCCCAGAACAGAACCCTGAGAAGGTGCTCTTAGTTTAGTGTGTGGGAGGAAGAGGATAATATAGAAAAATAATTGCCTGAGGGGTAGTCAGCTGAGTAAAAGGAAAACCAAGTGAAAGCAAAGTCTAGGTTGTAAAGGGACCATAAAGTGTCCAGTTGCTTGGGAGACACTAACTAGGTCAGTAGGAGAGTAACAGCTCTGGAGCTGAAGGACTCCAAAATCAACTTTCAACTAATTCTCCCTGGAAAGTATAAGTTTATAACCTCCTTGTCCGCCCCCCCCCCCGCCACGCCCCAGAGTAATTGTTTTACTTTGTTACAAGAGACCTCCCGTGGAATAGAGATAATCTGTAAATATTTATAATATAAAAATAAAATACATCACTCAAATAAATTTAAAAAGGAAAAATAACAAAAGTATAAGCATCTCATTCTCATTTGTAGTGTATATGGAGAACATGATCAAGGTGTAAATTCGTCTCCCTTCTAGAAAAGAAGAAGGAGCTGAAGGAACACCTTTCCCCTCATTAGACAGAATGAAATGTTCTTTTAAGAAAAAAAGGAAAAGTTTTATAAAGGAGTAATTATCAAACCTATCTGGTACTGGCTAAGAAATAGAAAAGTAGATCAGTGGAACAGGTGACAAATAGAAGCAAAAGATTATAGTAACCTTGTATTTGACAAAAGCATAGATCCACGATTTGGGGATAAGAAATCACTATTTGGTAAAAAATTGCTAGGACAACTGGAAAGTAATTTGGCAAAAACTTAAGTATAGACCAATATCTTACATCATTCATTAAAATAAGATCAAAATGGATACATGATCTAGACATAAAAGGAGATATAAGTAAATTAGAATAAAAAGGAATGTATTACCTATCAGATTTATAGAAGCATTTCTGAGGCAACAAGAGATGGAGAGCATTGTGAGATGTAAATTTTGAGTACATTATAATTTTGACAATTATAACATTGAGTCCATGATAATTTTGAGTGCATTAAATTAAAACAGGATTGTACAAATAAACATTGCTAAGATTAGTAGGAAAGCAGAAAAATGAGGAAGAAGTTATAGTCTAATAGAAATCTCATATCTAAAACAAAAAAAGAACACTGTCAAATTTATAAGAATAAGAGTCAACCCCCAATTGATAATTGGGCAAAAGATACAAACCGACAATTTTTGGATCAAGAAATCAAAGCCAAGTCTATGAAAAAATGTTCCAAATCACTCCTAATTTGAGAAATGCAAATCAAATAACTGAACTATCATCTAACAGTCATCAGATTGGCTAAAATGATCAAAAGGCAACTTGACAAATGTTGGAGGGGATGGGGGGAAATGGGGACATTAATACACTATTGGTGGAACTGTGAACTGATTGAACCGTTTTGGAGAGCAATTTGGAATTATGCCTAGAGTTATAAAATTGTATATATCTGTAGATACAGCATGTTTTATAACATTGCTAGGTTTGTTTCCCAAGGAGTTTAGGGGGGAGAGGAAAATAACTTATATATTCCAAAATATTTAGAGCAGCTCTCTTTGTGGTGGCAAAGAACTGAAAATCAAGGGAATGTCCATCATTTGGGGAATGGCTAAACAAATTGTGGTCTATGATTGAGATGGAATACTACCGAGCCATAAGAAACAACAAGCAGACTTATTTTTTTTTAAACTTGGAAAGAACTGTGGATAATGAACAGTGAAATGAGCAGAACCAGGAGAACATTATGCACAGCTACAGACTGAATATTTGAAGAATAACTTGTGAATGTCCACCTCCAGAGAATGAACTGAAAAATGGAAGCATGAAAGACACTATATATATACACATATATACGTATGTATATATTTATGCATATAAAAAAGAAAAAAAAGGAAAGGAGGACTCCAATAACAAAGTTGTTGAATATACTCTAGTCACTTTCCCCTCTGCCATCTCCTTTTTAGTAACCTTTGATAGCAATGAGAAATCCTAATCTTTGACAAGAGATAGGAGGGTGGAATAATTTAGCAGAGAAAAGAAAAAGAAGAAAGATTACAAAGATTACAAAGATCAGGGAGCATTTGGAGATATGAAACAGATAAAAGGTTCTTCCCAAAGAGGAGGAAGCAAGTACTTGTCCTCCAAAGAATGTTCTGGTGGATGCCCAGGCACTACCAGGTAGGAGATCATCTAGTAAGCATAAGAGGAAGAAATGAGCAGTGTTAGTTGGTGCAGCCAGGTGGCGCAGTGGATAGAGTGCTGGGCCTGGAGGCAGGAAGGGATGATCTGAGTTCAAATATGACCTCAGACACTTACTTAGTTGAGTGACCCTGGGCAAGTCCCTTAACCCTGTTTGCCTCGGTTTCCCATCTGTAAAATGAGCTGGAGAAGGAAATAGCAGACCCTTCCAGTATCTCTGCCAATAAGACCCCAAATGGGGTCATGAAGAGTTGGACACGTCTGAACAATTATAATACTATATGCTGGGGCAGCTGGGTAGCTCAGTGGATTGAGAGCCAGGCCTAGAGACGGGAGGTCCTAGGTTCAAATCTGGCCTCAGACACTTCCCAGCGGTGTGTCCCTGGGCAAGTCACTTGACCCCCAATGCCCACCCTTACCACTCTTCCACCTAGGAGCCAATACACAGAAGTTAAGGGTTTTTAAAAAAAACAACACTATATGCCAGCACTGTGATAGGCATTGAAAATATGAGTGTGAAACTAAAAGATGCTTAAATCCCATTATGCAACAAATTGCACATAAATTACTGGCTACAATATTTATACAAAACAAAGGGACAACTTTGGATGGGGAGAGGGAGGAAAAGCTTTAAGTAGAAGGTGGGCATTTAAATAGAATTTTGATTTATTTATTACTTTTTATTATTTTTTACCAATTACAAGTAATAACAAATTTCCACACAAGTTTTCCTAACTTATATGATTGAATTTATCTCTCTCCCTTCCCTTCTTCCTCCCATTATTGGCAGGTGATTTGATCTGGTTAAACAGAATTTTGAAAGAAATGAGGTATCCTAAGAAATTGAGGCAAAGAGGGAATGTATTCCAGCAGAGGTGACAGTCAGTGAAAAGGTCTGGGAAAGGAGATTGGAGTATTAATGAAGAGATCTCTCAATTTTAGAATTTTGGTATATGTAAGAAATGCAGATTCACAGTCGAGCCCCAAAACAGTTAAGGTCACGCTTCTCTTTTTAGACAGCTCCATCTCCCCAGAGACCTCTATAATCTTACAGACTTATACAGTAGGACCTCAATTTATGTGAATTCAACACGCATGAATTCAGGCACATGCGATTGACAATTGAAAAAATAAAGGCAGAAAAAGATGTAAAATAAACTATTTTAATTAAGTACAAAATTGGCACTACTTCTTCAAGCACTGTAAAGTCTCCCAGTATTTTGCCCAGTCACACTCATTCTTGTTCTGAGAAGTATTAGTGGGAATCATTACATTGTTTGGGTCAAACATTAGCTTCTGTATTATTCTTGGTCCAGAATTCTAACTAATAATGAGTCATGTCTGCATCAGTGTGGTGCTTCTCTTTGTCTTATGAATGCTATTTAGTTATTCATAAGGGCCCCAAAGTACAAGAGTAGTGAAGCTAGTAGCTCTGATAAGCCTAAGGAAGATCATAAAGTATTCACATATATTCATATAGAAATATTTATTAAAATGGAGTTTGTTATCGTGTATGATTGTCATCTTACAAGAAGGGTCTTGGAATATATTGGTCATGTAAAACAAGATCCTACTGTAGTGGATTTTCGCCTTCCCTCTCATCTGGATCAGACCTGTTTCTCTAGAAGGGGAAAGTATCTGTCATCTTTTGAGTCAATTCCATCTTCCCTGGGTTTACATAGTCCATCTAGCTCACAGTACAAGTTAAAGGAATATCCAAGGTTGGCTCCAAATGGTGTTTTTTTGAACCTTACTCTCTTCCTAAGTTCTGACTTCCTGTTATTCTATTTGTCTGTCTGTGTAAGATCCTTGTCTTTACTGAACATAGCTTGACTGTTGTTTTTTTTTTATCTATATAGATGGTATTAATAATGCTTTACTGTATCTCTACAATATGCTAGATCCTTTTGTATTTTGTACTTATATTTTTGTATTTTGCATGCATGCATACACACATATGTACACACACAAACCTTCCTACTCCTCCACTACTCTTGCACATAAATAGGAATATATATATATATATATATTTGTATATATATATTGCCTCTTTGGGAGCATTTAGTTTTATTTTTAAAATTATTATATATATTTATACCAATTGCATGTTGTAACAAATTTCCACATAAGGTTTCTGAAATTATATGATCCAAATTGTCTCCCTCCCTCCCTCCCTCCTTTCCACCCCCTCCTGGAGCTGGCAAGCAATTCACTCTGGATTATTGCTGTATTATCACGAAAAATGTATTTCCATATCATTCATTTTTGTAAGTGAATAATCATGTAAAACCCAGACCCTAAAATAAAAATCCAAATAAACAAGTGAAATATCACATGCTTTCATCTGCATCTTGGCTTCAACAGTTCTTTTTCTGGAGGAAGAGAGCATTCTTTGTCATAAGCCCCTCAGAATTGTCCTGGATCATTGTATTGCAGAGAGTAGCTAAATGGGAATGTGTTTTCTAATCACCAACTGGAAGTCACATTAGGTGGACAGAGAGAAGGCAACTGATCATCATCATAGAAAACATATCGTTTTGAGCCTGAACATAGTCTTTGTACTTTACCCCAACATAAATCTCAATGGGACTTAAATCCCAGCTTAGGATGGGACAAAGACTATATTCCTGTACTTGATTATTCTTCCATGGCAATGACTAAAAGGAAAGTAGACATATACTGATAGTTAACATTCATCTGGGTAGTGTTTGGGGTTCTTATTGCCCCTTTCATATGGCTCTTTGCTTTGGCATTGATAACTTATGTAAAATATATAAATTTCTTATAACTCCCACTGATGAGGTCTTTGTCCTGGCAGTAGTAAATATCTTTGATATTTCATCCTTGATACTTCAACTTCTTGCCTTGATCTGGGCATATCTTGTCCCACTGATACAACATTTATGATGTTTTGACATGCATAGTAGGCTTTAAGAGAGCAGATTTCAAAATGATTAGAAAAGGCAATTATGATACATAAATTAAAATTCTAAACAAGAAATCAGTTTTTCCTTCCTAATAGAAGCTCTTAAGAATGAAAATCGGGGGGGGGGGGGCAGCTGGGTAGCTCAGTGGATTGAGAGCCAGGCCTAGAGATGGGAGGTCCTGGGTTCAAATCTGACCTCAGCCACTTCCTGGCTGTGCCACCCTGGGCAAGTCACTTAACCCCCATTGCCTAGCCCTTATCACTCTTCTGCCTTGGAGTCAATACTTATTGACTCCAAGATGGAAGGTAAGGGTTTAAAAAGGAAAAAAAAAAGAAAGAAATTCTAAAATTCTTAAACACAAATAATTTCAAATGAGGGGAAGGAAGAGTTAGTTGCCTAGGACTCTATATGGATTTATAGGGAACTCACCATTCAAATTAGACTTTATAAAGGTATGTGCAAAGGATGGATGACTAGACACAAGAAAACCAATCAAGAGGTTGTTACAATAGTCTGGGTGTATGTGCTGAAGATCTGAATTCAGATGGTAGTTGTGTGTGTAGAAAGAAAAGATGGATGAAAGAGGTGCTGTGAAAATAGGACACTTGACAACTGATTGAGTGGGAGGGAGCAGGAGGGAGAGGGAATAGTCAGACAATGGAGGGAGCACTGGTCTTGGGAATAATGAAGACCTCAGTCGAAATCCCGCCTCAGGTACTTACTAGCTGTATGAGACCTTAGGCATGACTCAAACTTTATAAAACTCAATTTCCTTATCTGCAAAATGGGCTGTTGTGAGAATCAAATGAGATCATAATGATAAAGTGCTTTGGAAACCTTAGAGCACTATATAAAAACTACATGTTAGTATTCAAATACTATATGTTAAGAAAGCTTGAATAACTAGGAAAAGATAGGTGAGTTTTGAAGCAGGGAGGGCTTGGGAGAAAGATAATTTGTCAAATCAATCCATTTCAATGTTATGTCTGTAATATGCATGGCAGCATATTAGATGTTAGGGACAGAAAGAGAGGAATCAGTCCTTGTTCTCAGTGAGTTTACATTCTGCTAAGGGGAAAATGGAACATGTACACAAATAAGACCAGTACAAGGAAAATTGGAGGAGGAGAGAGTGCTAATAACGGGACTGGAGGAGACAGAGATCAGGGAAGACTTCAAGGAGGCAGTGGCACTTGAGTTGAGCCTTGAAGAAAGACAAGCAGCCTGGGAGGAAGAGATGAAGTGGATACAGTTCATATAAATACATGAAATTTGCTGATATGAAAGTGGGAGATAGAGTATCAAATTTAGTGAACTAATAGTGAACAGATTTAGTCACTTTGTTTGGAAGACCAAGTTTGTGAAAGGAAGAAGTATGAAACTAGGTTGCAAAGACAGGTGGGAGCCATATTGTAGAATATATTAAATATAAGTCTAAAGATCAGTTTTGTCTGAGAGGCAAATGGGAGCTACTAAAAACATTTTACATCAAAGACTTAATTTCCTCAACTGTAGAATGGGGATAATATCGGCATCAGCTACTTCACCAGACTGCTGTGAGGAGAAAAAAAACAAACGACTGTATTATCATTACCATTACCTGTAATGACAAAGACTAGAATTCCTAACTTGTTTTCCTTTGTTAGTCTGTACAATCATTATTTACCAACTAACCATCTTTATAGCATTTATCTGGACTGCTTCCATTTCTGCCTTCTTTTTCTTAAGGCAAAAACTGTCTAAATTGTATACAATTTTGTAGAGTAGTTTCTCAAAGTAATTTGGCCACTGAACAAATTTGGGCTTAAAATAAATTGACAGAACCTAGAAATATTGGTCAGGGAGGTATGAAATGCCTTTGGGATAAGAGGGGATTGAGGAAATTTTGAAGTAAAACAGAAAAATTAAGTATTTTCATTCTGAAAAATATATTTAAGTATTTTGATACATACATATTTTCAAATTTAATGTTTTATGAGGAATAATATCTTTATCATTAACATTTTTCTGTAGAACTAGACTATTGCTTAGAGCATCACTGTTCTGCAGAAAATAATTTGAGGAACTCTGTGAGTTTTGCTATTATTTTACTTGTCCTTCTGTGATTTCTTCTTTACAATAGCAAGCATTATCCAGAATTTTCTGTTCAATGGAGGCTGAGAGGGCATATTCAGTGGTAAGTATGTCAAGGTATTAGTCTGGATCTTTATTGCCTTATTGGTGGCACCCTTTGTTATGACATTTTAAAAACAATTTTTTTTGTTTGTTTGTTTTTTTAAAAAACCCTTACCTTCCATCTTAGAATCAATACTGTATATTGGTTGCAAGGCAGAAGAGTGGTAAGGGCAAGGCAATGGAGGTTAAGTGACTTGCCCAGGGTCACACAGCTAGGAAGTATCTGAGGCCCCAAAACAAGTATTTTTTTTTTTTAAACCCTTGTACTTCGGTGTATTGTCTCATAGGTGGAAGAGTGGTAAGGGTGGGCAATGGGGGTCAAGTGACTTGCCCAGGGTCACAGAGCTGGGAAGTGTCTGAGGCCGGGTTTGAACCTAGGACCTCCTGTCTCTAGGCCTGACTCTCACTCCACTGAGCTACCCAGCTGCCCTCAAAACAAGTATTTTTAATTAATCTGTCCCTTCCCTTACCCACGCCCCTACTGAGAAAACTAAAAAACAAGAACTAATCCCTTAATACATATTCAAATAATTCTACAAATAATTCTATCCATATCTGAAAATTTAGGTCTCTTTTTGCATCACAAATTCAAGACCTCTCCATTAAGAGACATGTTTCATTTTCATTCTTTTTGAAAGACAAAGTCTTCAGCCTTTAGAACTTTAGAGTTCTAAAGTCTGTCAGAGTTTTCTTTATAATATTATCATTATCTGACCATGTCTCCTGGTTTCTGCTTATTTCATTCCTTATCAGTTCCTAAAGGTCTTTCCCATTTCTTATGAAATTGTCCATTTAATAATTTCTTATTGTATAATAATAACTATCATATTAACACATTATAATTTGTTTAGCCATTCTCTAATAGGTGGACATTGTAGATGCTGTCCTTTTCTAGATATAGAGTTCTCCTCAGAGTAAGGCATGAATTCTCTCCCCTTTCTTGGATGCTTGTTGCCTCTCTCAATGACACTGCCTTAATGGCCATAATGCATGATGATTCCTAGCTGGGAAAAACAGATGATCACACTTGAATTTAGAAATTAAAGGGGCACAATAAGGTTGAAGCTTGCATACAAATTCTAGGGATGGGGGAAGCTATATACAACAACAAGGACTGGATTTTCTGACAGGAGAAGCCATATGGCACCCCCCCAAGAAGAGCTGCAGGATTTAGTGTGTTTTTTAGTTCTCCAAAACAAAAGGAGAAAAGACTCAGGTACCATTTAAAACATTAGGCAGAGTTTATTTAACTTTTGTTTAATTTAAAAAAAAATTTTTTTTAAACCCTTAACTTCTGTGTATTGGCTCCTAGGTGGAAGAGTGGTAAGGGTGGGCAATGGGGGTCAGGTGACTTGCCCAGGGTCACACAGCTGGGAAGTGTCTGAGGCCGGATTTGAACCTAGGACCTCCCGTCTCTAGGCCTGACTCTCAATCCACTGAGCTACCCAGCTGCCCCTTGTTTAACTTTTAAAAAGCAAAAGAGGGGCATTTAGGTAGTCCAGTAGATTGAGTGCTAGGCCTGGAGTTGGGAGGACTTGGGTTCAAATTCAGCCTCAGACACTTACTAGCTGTGTGATTCTGGGCAAGTCACTTCATCCCCAGTTGCCTAACCCTTACAGCACTTCTGCTTTGGACTGGCTGCTTAGTATCCATCCTAAGACAGAAGGTAAATGTTTAAAAGAAAAAAAGAAAAAAAGCAAAGTAATCACTACTGAGCCCATAAACAAACCCGACCACTCTCCTTTCATTTCCAGGGAGCTCTCTAGCATCAAAGGCAGAAGAGTAACAACAGCAATAATGTCACCTACTACCTACCAACCACTGTGCTAAGTGCTTTACAAACATCATCTCAATGGATCCTCTCAATGACCCTGGGAAGTAGGTGTTATACTATTATTCCCATTTTACAGTTGAGAAAACTGAAGCAAACATGGTTAAGTAACTTGCCCCAGGTTACACAACTAGTAAGTATCTGAGGCTGGATTTGAACTGAGCATCCTGACTCCAGGTCCAGTGCTTTATCCACTGTACCACCTGTAGTCTTTGTAAGTGGAACAATATTACTCAGTCAAAAGCCATTTATGAAATGCCCCTGCACTATGCTCAGCCATCACAGATTGTGCTTGGAGCACTTGGAAGGGGGCAACTGCATCCTGTTTTCTCCCCTGTACTCTTGGTACCTAACAACATTTCAGACTGTTGCCCTGAGCAGATAGAGAAGGCTAACCATCCTGTTCCAGGAACCCCCTGACCCATTTACCTGAGTCTAGATATACTAACACCCCAAATAAAAGTTCTCCCAAACCCTCCTGCAAAGGGCTAGATCCTCCCTGGGTCCACTAGCTTTTGTGATTTGTGGTAATAATTTGCAATAATAAAGCTTTTGTCCTCAATAAAAGCCTCTGTGAATTTTTCATGTTCAAACCTACCCAGGCCAAGCACTTTAATACAAATGAAGAAAAAAGACTGAGATAGATCTCTTAGATAATAGTTCCATCCCTTGCTCTTCCTAAGCCCTGGATCCATCTTGGTTCAGGAATTTGGCCAAGAAACTCCTCACCACTCTCACCTTGCTCCTGTCTCTGTCCACTGGTTCCTTCTCCTTTAGAGTGGTTTGGGGGAGGCGAGGCATGTGGTTCTCTAGAAGGGACAAGTAGAAAGAAGAATTATCTCCAGGAGATTTTCTCCTTAAGTCTCTGGCTTTCCTGTCCTTCTCGATGAACCTCTTCTCATTTAAAGGTCAAGCCCAAACTCAGATACATGAACTGACTGAATCAATTATCTGTCGTTGTTATTCCATTGTATCTGATTCTTCATGGACCCATCTGGGGTTTTCTTGGCAAAGATATTAGAATGGTTTGCTATTTCCTTCTCCAGCTCACTTTACAGATGAGGAAACTGAGGCCAACAGAGTTAAGTGACTTGCCTAACTAGAGTCACACAGATAGTAAGCATCTGAGGTCAGTCCTGGTATTCTATCTACTGACCCTCAATCATCAATCAGTCTATCTTAAACGAGATATCAGTTGGATAAGAAATGCCCAGAACAAAACAAAGAACTGAAACCTTATCAAGGCTATATCTTCTGGAGGTAGCTGGGTGGCTCAGTAGTTGGAAAGCCAGACCTGGAGACAGGAGGTAGTAGGTTCAAATCTGGTCTCAGACACTTCCTAGCTGTGTGACTCTGGGCAAGTCACTTAACTGCCATTGCCTAACCCTTACCACTCTTCTGCCTCGGAGCCAATACACAGTATTGATTCTAAGATGGAAGGTAAGAGTTAAAAATATATATATCTTCGACATCAGGACAAAGATCTTATCAGCTGATACAATAAAGATTTTCTATCTCATCGAGCAGATATTACCGAGTGCCAAAACAAAGAACATGAATGTGGCAACAGGGTTCCACAATAATATCTAGCTATATCCTCTCCATTCATATCAACTGGAAGCAAATGCCTACTTTCCTTTAAGTGCCCTGGAAGAATGATGGAGTCAAGGACGGTGGGCCTTGTCCCATTTTTATCTAAAACCTGTGGAATTAGTATCTGTGAGTAAAGTATTAGCACTGTGGCCTCACTTTCTCTACCTTCTTTGCTATCCAGGAAGTATGTAGATAAATATTATCCTATTAGTAGAGGAGGGAGGATGTTGCAGGGAAGTAGGAAGTATAAAAGAGAATGGCGAATTGCAGGCATATAGTAAAGTATTATTAATAAACTAATACAATTCTAATTTATCATTTAACCAATAGGTATTCATAGATGACAACTCTATGCTCTAAGGCAATGGTTCTCATTAGATTCTTTTAGGGACTCTTAGGAATCCCTAACAGCCTTTCAAGGATCCTGTGAGGTCAAAATGATTTCACAATATTAAGATGTTTTAATTCCTAATGCACTAGATAGAAGCAGCTATAGCCCACCTAAGCAAAAGCGCTTTTAGGTTGTTGAGTGTAAGTATATAAAAGTAAAATATAAGAGTGTAAATGGGTCCTGAAACCAAAACATTTGAGAGCTGCTACTCTACAGAAATACAATTTTTGAGACATGACATCTGCCCTCAAGGAGCTTACTTTGGAATACAGATTCAGTACAATTCAATACAAAATACAGACAATACAATTCTATCCTAAACTGTTTGATGCTGACTATAATTCAATAGGTGTGGTAGTAATCCATGTAACTTGGAGTAGTTAGAAGTGAGGAGACTATAATATCATGGAAGGAACATTGGAATTTTTTTTTAACCCTTACCTTCCCTCTTGGAGTCAATATTGTATATTGGCTCCAAGGCAGAAGAGTGGTAAGGGTAGGCAATGGGATCAAGTGACTTGCCCAGGGTCACACAGCTGGGAAGTGTCTGAGGTCAAATTTCAACCTAGGACCTCCCATCTCTAGGCCTGGCTCTCAAGCCACTGAGCTACCCAGCTGCCTCCAGGAACATTGAATTTTTTTTTTTAATATTTTTTAAACCCTTAACTTCTGTGTATTAGTTCCTTGGTGGAAGAGTGGCAAGGGTAGGCAATGGGGGTCAAGTGACTTGCCCAAGGTCACACAGCTGGGAAGTGTCTGAGGCCAGATTTGAACCTAGGACCTCCCGTCTCTAGGCCTGGCTCTCAAGCCACTGAGCTACCCAGCTGCCCCCAGGAACATTGAATTTTGATCAAGTAATTGGGATTTGAATCCCAGCTCATTCACTTATTAATTGTATGTTCCTTGGCAAGTCACTCTACCTCCTCTACAATCCATTTCATTAGTCTATAAAATCAGGATAACAGACTGGATGATCCTTCCTGGCCTGTGAAGTAAAAGTTCAGCTAAACTTTTGAAGAAGGGATAAAATATAGTTATGTAGATAGAAGGAAGGGATGTCATGAGGTGTTGGGCAAGTCATGGATGCAGGTCAGAAGTGAGCATGGCATACGGAGAAGGCAGTGGAGAGGCTTGCATGGCTGAAGGAGAAAGTACACGTTGCAGGGTAGTGAAAAACCAAATTCTAGAAAAAGAGTGAGACTAGACTCAAAGGTGTCTTGAAAGCCAGGTTTAGAGCTATTTGTATGCCCATTGGGAGCCATTCTTTTATTTATAATTTAATTCATTTTTTCAATTAACAAGAATTTATTTTTTCCTTCTTCTTCTCCCCATCTACCCATTGAGAAAGAAAAGGATTTCCCCCACCCCCTAGTTTCCTGTCTAATCTTAGCTGCCTTGGTTTTATTTGCACATGCAATCAAAATTGTCCATTTTATCCTCTGTAATCATTCTATCTCTTGTTTGGTCATAAACTCTTCTGTCCATAGATCTGAAAGGTCATTTCTTCCTTTCTCTTCTAACTGGTGGGACCTTTCATATCTAAGTTATGTATCTATTTGGACTTTATCTTGCAACCTTGTTTTAGGAATTGATCTACACCTAATTTGTGTTCAACCGCTTTCCAGTGTCACTAATAGTTATTTTTAAATAGCTCCCTTTGTCTGTTCTGGAGTAAGGGAGTTGCAAGCATAAACGGTATGTTAAAGCTGATTTTTCAAGAGGCATGTAGGATGAATCATAGGATCGTAGAGGAATTTGGAAGAAGGAGAATACCTAAAAGGCTTATTGTAATCATCAGGGCAGGAGGTGAAGAGGGTTTGGATCAGGATGGTGGCATTAAGAATAAAAAGAGAAAGATGCCCATTGAGCATGAGGGTGGGAGCTGGTAACAGTGTGATTATAGGACAGGAGTTACCAATCTTTTTTTGATCCCTATGCCCCTTAGATTTCATTAAGCATCTCCAAATTCAGTATTCAACATGAAAGGAAAGAAATTCTATAGTTTACCGTGCATATGCACATAACTAACAAAATCAATTAAATCCAATATGATAATATAGTTGTTTACCAAATATTCCCCACACCACTTTAAAAAGGTTTTCATGTGTACCCCCAGGTTGCGAATCTCTGATGTGGAAGTTAAATAGAATAACTATTCTGCTCTGAAGATTTGCTGAGTGGAGTAAAGTTGTTTTTTTTTTTTTTTAATTCTTTTGCACCTTTGAAAGTTTCTACAATTTTGGAGTGACTCTCCTACTTTCCAGAAATCCTAAACTTTCAGAAGCTTTTTACCTTCAAAGGAAGCCACCAGTGTCTAGTTATATCTGTTTAAAACATATCTTTGCTAGGTTTTATTTTCTGCATTTTTCTTTTAACATTTTTTTAAAGTCACTTCCTTCTTGCCCCTTGACAAGTGAGTTTACTGAATGATTCTGTAAGAAGCAGAAGTGTAGTTTACTCTTTTGCTTTTGTCATGATTTTTTAAATTTTGCCTCCCTCTCGAAATTGTTTGTAATATTAACTGTGTTGCCCTGGGCAAGTCGCTTTATCCTGTTTGCCTCAGTTTCCCCACTTGCAAAATGAACTGGAGAAGGAAAAAGCAAACCACTCAAGTATTTTTGCCAAGAAAACCCTAAATGGGGTCATGAAGAGTTGGACATGACTGAAATAACTGAACAGCAATAGCATAACTTTACCAGTTTACAAACTACTTTCACGTCCACCATCTTAGTTGATTCCCATAACAACCTAGAAAGCTGGTTAAGACAAATTGATTCCCTTAGACCACAGTTAATAACTGGTGGAACTTGGACTTTAATCCAGACCATCTGCCTCCAGGTCTGGAGGTCATTATGGGTCCATTAGAGAATCAGGTAGTGCAGAGTACCGTGGCACAGAGAACAGCAAACTTGCAAGGGCTAGGACAGAGTAGTTGGGAGATGCCATTGTATAAAGTTAGGATTCATAGTGAGGAGATGAACAGAGGAGAGGGAATGGCCACCCAAGCTATATGGCTCTTCTTTCCTTGTGGCAATTAAGAAGAGAGCTCTCAAGTTGCTTAGGATTGCTCTAAAGAAAGACTTTTCTCCTACCACAGAGAAAGAGCTTCTAACTGTGGGAAGATTTTGCACTTATTGATACCTGGGTGACGTGCCACCTTAATAGGTGTCATCTTAATAACTTCACTGGGTGTCACATAATAATTGGAGTAACATTTATATAACACCTAAATATTTGCAAGGTGTTTTATAGATGATCTCATTTCTTCCTTAGAGTAGCCCTGAGATCATTTCCGTTTTGGATATGAGAAAACTCGAGACCAAGAGAGATCAAGTGGCTTGCACAGGCTACTCTAAATAGCTTCAGAGGAAAGACTCGAACTTGGTTCTTGCAGACTCCAAAGCCAGTGCTCTATCCATTTCACTACCTAGCTGCCCTCTCACAGTGTAGGTGTGGCTACATCTTGGACTTCAAATGGGGGAGAAAGTGGATTATGTATATCCTGACTTTCCTTTGTTGTCAAAAGCCTGAATTTAGCCTTATAATTTAACTTTATTTAACTAATACTGAATTAAAGACAACACCTTTGCTTTGGCTATTCTCATTTTATTTCCTAAAAGCAAGATTTAAAAAAAAATATGCTTTTTCAGGGGTTAAATATGTTAGATTGTGAACACCAAACTCCCCCTTCCTTTATGAATCCTTAAGTTTCTGGTTTAAAATCCCTTCCTCAAAGGGAAATTCTACTTCCCACCAAAAGGGAATCTCAAAACAAATACAAAATCATCAGCCTTTACTGGGTCACCTTTAAGCACCCATTGTTTGCTGTCAGGGTAAGAGAGGGGAAAAAGGAAATCAGCCTTTGTCCTCCAGGTGTTGTCGCTCTAATTGAAGAATTAGGATAAATATACATGAAACAAGTAAAGGAGGATGCTGGGGCTCTATATAATTAAGGCCAGATTATCTACTGTTCCTGGAATTGGAGGAAGAAAATATTTACTGTGGACTGGGAGAATTAGGAAAGACTTCATGGAAGAGATGGATCTCAAAATGGGTTTTGAAGGGTGTATGGGAAGTCAATAAGTGACCTGGAGAAAGAAGGCGAGGAGGAGAAGGGGACTGAGAAGGGGAGAAAGGATTGGGTCAGTTAAAGACAAAAAGGAAATTGAATAAAGGGGAGGTTCAATGTGGTTGAGGACCAGAAATAAGGAAAGGAATTGGCTTGTGCCTAGAGATTTGAGGATTAGGAACCTTGTTGCTTATTTTACTAGTAAGGGAAATGAAGCCTCGAGAGATAATGGACTTGTCCACCATGTTCATGCAGATCTAAAATGGCAGAATCAGGATTCAAATTCAGATCCTCTGGATTCAAGTCCAGTATCCTTTCCCCTATATTACAATTTAGAATTGCCTTGCATGGCAGTGAGGAGAAGATTAGAGGTTTTCATTTTTTAATTTTGATTTGTTTTTAGCCAGGTAATGAGTGACCCAGCAAGGACATCATTGTTTTAGGAAGGCTGATCTGGCCATGTTGTACATTTGTGAATGTGGGTCTTAGGGAAAAGGGATGGGAGACAGGGAAGGTGCTTGCTGGGGTTAGTCTTACAAAGTTGACAAAACATTAATATGCTTTTGTTGTATTTGTTTAGTGAGTAGGCTCATGCTAATGTAGCTCTCCTGGAATATGAATTTTGTGAGGGCTTATCTTCTCATGGTCTTTGTATCTATGCTGTTTGTAAATATAAGTGGACATCTGAGGGGCAGGTGGGTGGCTCAGTGGATAGAGAGCCCGGCCCAGAGATAGGAGGTCCTGAGTTCAAATCTGGCCTCAGACACTTCCTAGCTGTGTGTCCCTGGGCAAATCATTTAACTCCCATTTCCTGGCCCTTACTTACCCTCTCCTGCCTTGGAACCAATACATGGTACTGATTCTAAGATGGAAGGCAAGAGTTTAAAAAAAGTGGACACTTGGTAGTGTTTGTTGATAGTAGTAAGATGAGGTCTTTGTTAGCTGCAATTGTCAAAGTGGAGTAAAGCTTCATTTTATGTTTTCTTACTTTTTATGAGTTACCATTTATTTTATTTTTTAGATATGTAACACAAAATAATATATAACAATTATATAATACATACAAATTGTTATGTGTAATTAATTATAATAAATATGTTTATTCAAGAGAAACAAATTCTTGCTTTAACTATATCAAAAAAATATTTTCCCTTCCCTTTTACTCCTCTCCCCTCCCTAAGAAGGCAAGTAATATGATATGTCATACATATATTATCATATAATATACATTTCATTGTTTATCATGTGAAACAAGACAAATATTACTTACACTAGAGAAAAATTCATGGAGGAAATTTTATTTGTCTGTCAAAATTGTCCTTGGGATAGGAAGGTCTTAATTTTCTCCTCAAAACAAAATCTTAAATATATTTCCCATCTCTCTTGCCATTTTATCATTTTTTTGTGAGTGAACATCTTTTTCATTACTAGTAGGATTCCAGTTTTAATTGTAGGAAATAACTCCTCCTACACCCTTCCCAGTGCTATTAAAAAAAATCTCTCAACTCTAAAGCAAGGTTTCCTACCATCTGACTCCTAAAGCCATGATGGCGAACCTACAACACACTTGCCAAAGAGGGCACACAGAGTGCTCTCTGTGGGCATGCAGCCATCATCCCCCACCAGAATTCATTACTAGAAAGGCAGAGGGACTTGGGCAGAGCTACTCCCCTCCCCCTCTCCACCCTGTCTGACAAATTTTTTCCCATCCCTGGCCCCTCCCCCTAGCAGTCCAAATAGGAGCACTTTCTGTCTCCCCTGTGTGTGTGTGTGTGTGTGTGTGTGTGTGTGTGTGTGTGTGTGTATGCTTGTGATACTTGGTCGGGGGGATGGAATGGCACGTGTTGTCAGGGGGTGGGGCAGGGTACAGCATGCTGTCTCTAAAAGGTTCACCATCACTGTCCCAGGGTCCCTGAGCTGAATTGAAGAAACAGTAAGGGTTACCTGGGAGGCAGTTAAATGGTCTGCAAATAGATTGTTTCCTGTGCAATAGGATGAAGAGATGGAGGAAGTTGGGAGAGCCTAAAAGTAGAGACATAAGTTATGTTAAAAAAGGAGTATCAGAAGTAAACTGTCCCTTTTCACCACTAAAATGTTTATATCTAGATTAACATTGGATGATAATAAGGAAAAGATATGGAGAGGAGAAAGGGGGCTTTAATTTCTCATGTATTTTCTGTTGTAAAACAGGTAAAGTTTATAGTTTTTAAAGTCTAAGATTATGCATGCACCAGGCACTTCTCTTCTTAACTATATCCAATTTACCTCTTTTCATATTTTGTTTTTGTGCTCAGAGGCATCTAGACCTTCTGCACTTTAACATGGTGTCTTAACTAGCCTCCAGATGGAGTCTCTTGGTTGAGTTTCTCTTGCTACTCATCCACTTTGCCCTTCAGCCTGCTATTAACCATTTTCCTCTTAGTCTTAAAGGATGCCCTTTCTTCTCAAGTTCATAGCCAATGAGCTCCCTTTTGGGAGTCACCCTCAATTATAATATCAGACCTAACTGTTTGGGGCCACAGGTTACCCAGCATAGCTTCCGCATGGCATCCCCTCACAGTTATATAAAAACTGATTTAATTGTTGCCTTCTCCATTGTAGACCCTAAAATAAGTCCAACTACAAAGCAGTTGTTTATGATGTCAACACAACTCTACTCCAAAGCTGCCCAGTGGGTGGGTTTCACAGATAGTTAACATCACAGAATCTTGTGTTGCCCTCATTAGAACTCTTATTCTTAGCATTTTTTTTTACCTTTAACATTAACTGTCAAAATTATAGTGCTGTTTCTGTTAATGTTTTATATCTTTTAATACATTTTTAAAAATTACTAAAAATTGTGACCCAAATAGGCCTTTTGTTTTGTTTTGTTTCAATTTTTTCACTGTTTCTCACAGGATGCAGTTAGAAGCTAGATTTCCTAAGCTCCATCTCTCCCTGGGAAGCCTGTCTTCACAAGCACAGCTCTCTTTTTCTGGGTATATCATTGCCTTCATCTAACTGCACCTTCCTCTCATTACATCCCACTTTGTTGCCTTTGCTCTATCTGCATCTGACTTTTCTGTTCCCACCTTTGCACATTTTATTCCTCTGACCACTAGGAAGGCCACTGACTACTCCCTAACCCTAGAACCCAGGTCAGGTCCATGTCATCCCTGATGGTATGGGTTCATTCCTTCGATGTAGCTTCTGGAGATTACTCCCTAGGGGTTCCAGTCCTCAACGTAATGTCTTTTGGCTACCTCCAGGCTCTTCACATTACTGATCCAGGCCCCCTACTTTTCATGCTCCGTGTCCAAAATTAGTCATGATAAACACATACACACACATTGTTGTTTGTTTTTCATTTTCAAAGAGGACCAATGATATCATGGGGGCAATGTCTTGACTTGCGCATGGATTGGATTTAAGTGAGGCAGAATTGCACCTAGCTGTTGGCCTCATTCACTCTTCTAAAGTCATCAAAGTCTAGTGGCAAGGAAAAAATTAAGATGACTAGTGATGGCCCAGAAAGCAGTGGATGACCTTGGCATCTTTAATGTCTGACCCAGCTTGAAGGGCTCCACAGAGCCTGCTTCAGTTGCCTTCATGAATATTGGGACAAATTGCTCTCATCTACCCATTCCACTGGAGAAGTCTTTACATATCTGGGATAGACATCCCCCTTACTCATCAATGGGTGTGAGGTCTGTTGGTTACCCGCAACCTGGTTTAGCCATTTGCTGAGCTGGTTTATGGGGGCATAACCACTGGGCATGCTACAGTTTTTTGGAGCCCTCAGTGAGGGTTGGGTGTCAGGTGGATATCAAAGGTGGGTAAGCAGCCCTGAAACGGGCTTTGCAAGCCCTCACACCAGAGGTGCTGCTTTTCCTTGAACACCCATACTCTCTTTCTCTCTGGTGAAAAGGGATGCGGGGTAAGTAAGGAAATATACCTTCAATACTCCTTTCTCTCTTTTTTAAACCATTACTTTCTGTCTTAGTATCAATTCTAAGACAGAAGAGCAGCAAAGACTAAGCAATCAGAGTTAAGTGACTTGCCCAGGGTCACATAGCTAAAAAGCATCTGAGGCCAGATTTGAACTCAGGAAGGTGAGTCTTCCTGACTTAAGGCCAGGCATTTTATCCATCGTATCACCTGGAGTCAAGATGTCAAGAAGACATCTTCCTGAGTTCAAATCTGGAGTCAAGAAGACTCACCTTCCTGAGTTCAAATCTGGCTCCAGATACTTCTTAGCTATATGACCTTGGGCAACCCATTCCAGTGTCTTTGCCAAGACAACACCAAATGGCGTCATGAAGAGTTGGACATGATTGAAAAATAACAAAAAACAAACCACTTTGATGTATTTCATTTACTTTTGTCATTATCTAGCAAAAGCAGTGTCCTGTGTTTGTTAAAGTGATAATTGACTGATTTGCTATTCTTTACCCATTCTCTTCCAAATTATGACTTCACCAGCTGTGACCTCAACCAGGCAGAAATATTTTCGTGATAGCATGGTGTGGATTCATGCAGGAAAACACTAATAAAGTATAAAGAAAATAGCATTAGAAGCCTCAAGGTTAACTGTTACTCCACTGACACTTTTGAGCCAGAGACACAGTCAATTTTAAATGGATTTTTAAAAAGGACAAATCAGATAAAAGCAGAAAAATCACTAAAAACAAAAGCTAGCTTTAAAATATTTTAGTTTAAGTTTAAGTTTTGCCCATCCCTTAAAAGTGGAGATATGCAATCAGAGGGAAGAAATCGGTTGACTGTAAGTTAAAGTTTTCTTTTTTTTCCTCTGCTGACTTGGTAATTGGGTGATTGGAACTATGTATTTCCATTGCCCCTTTTCCTGGTTATCCAAAGGATTTCCCCCTCTTTTTGTTCTGAATTTAACACAATCACCAAATATAATGAATATTTCCATTGTACATTGTGCAATAAAATAAGAGGATTTTACATGAAATTGTGAATGTCTATTATATAGAGCTTACTTTTCTTTTAAAGTCTCTAATTTCAACATGCAACTTTCAAAGGTCTGTTAACTTGTCTTTTTACCTTTCTTCTGTTCTCTTCTCACTTCTTTTTTTTTCACCTTATAACTACCTTCTCTCTTCCTTCCACCTCCCTTTCCCACCTCAGTGGGACAAAAAAAAATAACAATTACCTTGCAACAAATATGTATGGTCAAACATAACAAATTCCCACATTACTCACATACAAAAATAAGATATCTTATTTGGTACCTTTAGTTCATCACCTCTCTTTAAGGAGGTGGAATAAAAGTCTTTATCATCAGTCTTTTGGAATCCTGGCCAGTTATTGCATTGATTAGAGTTCTTATGTCTTTCAAAGTTTGCTCTTCTAATATTATTGTTACACAAACTGTTCTGGTTCTGCTCATTTCACAATGCACTAGCTTATATAAGTCTTCTCAGATTTCTCTGAAACTGTCATTTTTCAACAGTAATAAAATATTCTATTAATTTATATACCAAAATTTGTTGTCATTACACAATCGAAGGGCATATTTTAAATTTATTGTTATTTTTAATTTATAGATATTTGCCACTAGAAATAGTTTTTGTATAAATGGGTCCTTTTCTTTTTTTGTTTGCTCACTTTAGATTCCTTTCGGGTTTAAAAGAATTATTACTGAGTCAAAGTATAAGAGTTTAGTGACTTTTCAAACATTGTTCCAAAATGTTTTCCAAAATGGCTACACTAATTTGCAGACTCATTAACAGTGTTATGTATTTGTTTTACCAGAACCTATTTAGCATTTATTTATCTGTTTTTCATTTTTGCAAATTGATGGTATGTTGGAACTTCTATGCTGTTTGAATTTGTACTTCCCTAATTAATACTGATTTGCACGATATTTTCACATGGATATTGATAGCCTAAATTTTCTTCCCCCCCCCTTTCCATATCCTTTGACCATTTGTCTATTGAAAAATAGCTTTGTTCTCAAAAATTTGAATCAAATTATTATATATCTTGCAATGATACATTTATCAGAGAAACTTGCTGAAAATACTTTCCCCTCCATACTTAACAATTTCTCTTCTATTTTTAATTTCTCTTGCTTTGTTTATGCAAACTCTTAAAAATGTATATAATCAAAATTGTTCATGTCAGCTTTTGGGATATTTTTTGTCTCCTCTTTGTTCATGAACACTTCCTCTGTTCATAGTTGTGAAAGTCATTTTATTTCTTGTTCTTTTCATTTGTTTATGTGACCTTCTGTATGTTGTATACTTAATCTATTCCATTGATCAAACTGTCTATTTTTTTTAACCAATACGAAATAATTGTGAGGATAATTGCTTTGTGGTATATTTGGAGACCTATACTTTCTAGGTCCCTTTCCCTCCCATGTCTCTTCTTTATTTCTCTTGAAATTCTTGTCCTTTTGTTCCTAGGGATGAATTTAATTATTACTTTTTCTAGGTTTTTAAATTAATCATTTGGTAGTTTGATGGTATGTCATGGAATAAATAATTAATTCATATAGAATTGTCATTTTATTTTATTGACATGCTCCTATGAGCAATTAATAGTTCTCTAATTGTTTAAATCTATTTCTATATAGATTATTTTGTAGGTATAGATATATAACTTCTGTGTGTCTTAGACACCAAAATATTACAGTGTAAAAAAGTTATTTTGAATGGAATTTCTCTGCATCTCTTCCTGTTAGCTTTTGTTAGTAATATATAGAAATGATGATTTATATGGGTTTATTTTTTTATCCTGCAAAATTGTTGAAGTTCTTATTTTAGTTGATTCTCTAGGGTTTTCTAAGTAAACCATCATATCATCTGCAAAAGTGATCATTTTGTTTCCTTTTTGCCCTATGTTTATTGTTTCAATTTTTCTTTTTTTTCTTATTGTTATAGTTAGTATTTCTAAAACAACATCAAATAAAGTGGTGATTGCATATCTTTAGCTTATTTCTAATCTTATTAGAAAAGCCAGTTAACTACATTATATATAATGCTGTTTAAAAATTTTTAACATTGTTACTATTTACCATATTAAGGAAAAATCAATTTATTCCTATGTTTTTCAGTGTTATTAACAAAATGTGTCATTTTGTCAAAAGTTTTTTCTGCATCTATTGAAATAAGCATAATTTATATTATTCTTGGTCTAGAATAGTCTATTATGTTTATAGTCTATGGCCCATTATGTTTATGGTCTATTATGGCATGTATATGGTCTATTATGTTTATAGTTTTCCCAAAAAAGAACCAACCCTGAACCTTGTGGTTAAATCTGAGCTGGTCGTAGTGAATAATCTTTCTGATATAGTGTTATATAGCCTATGTTAATATTTTATTTACAGTGTTGGTGTCAGTATTCACTAGGAGTTAAGATATTTCTCTGTGTGATTTTCCCAGATGTTTTCTTCTCTCTTCCTTTGGTATAGTGATAAAGGCTGATTGATGATATTATAATTGTTTCCTTTTCTGATGATATTGTCATTGTTTCCTTATTAGCACACAAGGAGAAAAATTCAAAATTCATCTCACCAGCCTTGTAGCAAATTATCTTAAGGATAGAACCAGAAATGTTAATGGATACAATCTTTAAAAAATAATTTTTTTATACTTGATCCTATCTGTGTGAATGAACTTTAAATACAAATAATTACAAGGAGATATTATGTTTACTTTGAAATAATATAAACCTCTTGAGCTAGTTTGTCTTTCTCCTCCCAAAGTTAGAAAAAAAACTCAATAATTTGGGGACAGGTAAGGTTTTTTTTTTTTTTTCCTTCTTCTTGTAGGTTGAGGTACAGGAAGAAATGAGATCATGAGGGATTTTCTTCCAAATGCAATAACAGAGGCCCATTTGTCATTTGATTTCAGAGGTTTAAAACTTGTCAGATGTGGGAACTGAAGGTAACTCAGTGAAGGTCACATTAGGAGAAATCAGAAAGGAGCTGAGTATGGATGTGAACTGATGCTTCACTAACACAAAGTGTTTTTTTAAATTTCTTAGTTACAACTGTTAAGGGAGAAACCAGGGAAAGGTGCCTTAAACAGTAAACAGGTGGGTGTGTGGGAGATAGAAATGACAGGAAGGGGCCCACAAGTAGGGAGACTAAAGTTTAGCAGCAAAGGGGTGTCTGTTACTGAATTGGCTGTTAGGTCCAACTGCCACTCTGAAGCACCAAGACTAGGCCTATGGTAATCAGCAAAGTAAAGGCAGGAGTTTATAAGTTAAGGCAACACATTTAATCAAGGACAAACTAAGATTAAGGATGGGAATAGGGTTTACTACACTTAAAAGCTAAGGGGCAAAACACAGGGGCAGGGGAAGGACTTGACTACACTCTCCTATGATCTAAGCAAGACAGGGCCCAAAGAAAGCTGTACTGGGGTCACAAGGGAAAAGTTCCTCCCAACCTGGTTCCAGCCAGGTTTGGTCAGCTTAGCTGAGGACCTGAGGATGGCTTTACTTTGGATCTCACGGCTAATCCAGGGATGGTTTCAGGATGCCAGGAGTCAACTCCACCAGAACAGGTGATTTAAGGTATCCAGGCAGGGAGAGAAAGTTTGCAATGCTGTCCACCAGATCACAGACTACTGCCCTACTCGGTGCCGCTCTGCAGGTCTGATGTCCTCTGCTGTAAGCCTTCACCACTCTCAGGATCCCAGGGAATCTGGATACAACTCCCCTAGCTCTGAGATCTCCCAGGGGCAGCAACAGTTTGTGCCAACCACCATGGAGTCCTTCTCAGGCACAAGCCACTTCCTCCTTCCCCTGCCTTCCATTGAGAATGTCCATGACCTCCAGCTAAGGCTTTTCCTAGCCGGCTTACACACCTACTTTTAAACTTATGCCTCTAGGTGTCCCTTTAAAGAATTAGCCTAGGCAGCCTAGTGGACACTGGAACACTATGAAATCTCAAAGGTCAGATGAAGAAGAATAGCTCACATTTACATGGCATCCTAAAGTTTACATAGTATTTTCCTCACAGGGACTTAAGAAAAAACCTCCAACAAACCCTTATCTTCCATCTTAGAATCAGTACTGTGTTTTGGGTCCGAGGCAGAAGTGCAATATGAACTAGGCAATGGGGATTAAGAGACTTGTCCGGGGTCAGACAGCTAGGAAGTTATCTGAGGTCACATTTGAGCCCAGGTCCTCGCATAGGCCTGGTTCTCAATCTACAGAGCCACCTAACTGCCCTCCACAATGACTTTTGAGGTGGGTAGTGAGAAAATTTTTAGTCCATTTAACTGATGAGGAAACCTGAAATGACAAGAAGTGATTTGTCTGTCATAAAACTAGTGAACATATGGGCTTAAGGTTTGAATTTGGGTCTTCTGATTTCAGAATTGGTGTTCCTTTTCCTCTTTTGTGTAATGATTGGTCCTGTCCTATCTGTTGAAGAGTCAGATTGAAATCAATACCTCATAATTATATCAGAAATATTCTAAAACACATTCTATCATACATCAGAACTAATTTTGCTCTATTAGTGGATTGACTGGAAGGATTGGGGGTTGGAGTCTGTTTAATGAAAAAGAATGATGAAAAAAATTATAAGGCATCTCAGGGAAATGGGAATGACACAACTCCTATGTAAAACAATTCCATTCCATTTAAAAAACATTTATTTAGTGTATACTTAATATACTATACTCATATAGTATATTTAATATAGTATATATACTTACCAAGGAAAAACAATATGTTAGGTGCTAGCGATATAAAGTCAAGAAGCAAAACAGAAAGAGTTCCTACTCTCAGAGTACATTCTACTAGAAAGAAATACCCAATTTGGAGATAATTAAATATAAAGTACATAGAAAATAAAACAAAGTGAATTCCAGATCTATCAAGTGTTACAAGCAGACTAGATCAGGAAAGGGTCATTTTAAAAATGGCACCTGAAATGAGTCTTGAAGGAAGCTAACTGGATTCCAACAGGAGATGAGGAAGACATTTAATTCTAGAGGCAAGAAGCAGAATCTCATATGTGGGACCAGTTAGCAGATTAATTTTACTAGAACAGAGAATGCAGAAAAGAGAATATTCTGATAGAAGAGTTGAAAGGGAGCTAGGAGCTAGTTTTTAGAGAGACTTACTTGAGTGCTAGGCTGAGGATTTTACATTTTATTCTAGGGACAATAGAGAACCAGAGAGTATTTTTGAGTAGGAGGAAGGGACATGGTAGATGCGTTGGGAAATGGGCGATACTGGAATTTCTTGGGATGTTAGTTTCTAATGTGATATCTGTAACAGCCCTTATGGCTGAAGACTAATGAAAAATATTATCCACTCTTCCAAAAAGAGGCTATTCTACAGCTTCCTAGTGGAATCTGCCATATTATCATAAATCATTCTCATATCACAAGTCTATGATGCACAGACTGCTTGAAGGAGTGACCCCTTTGCTTAGAACACAGAGGAACAAGAACCTGATACAAGTGGCTTATACTTAATGCATGTAAATATGAATGAATGCATGCTTTTAAAACTTTGAGCTCTTTGCTACACCCCCACTCCCACCCCCTTGCTTGAGTCCTGAAGCTTGTTTATTTGCTCATTTTAAATGTTGTCAGTCAGAGACTGAAGAGTTACATTTCTGTTTGTTCCTCCAACTCTTTTTGCAGTTTAACAAGTCAAATACAAAACTCAGGGGAGCTAACTAGTCACATGATGGTACAGTGCATGGCATCGCATCATTGATTGGTTCTACTGCATTGGAATGCTGTAGAAGAGCCTGAAACCAAGAAATCTAGATGCCTGAAGCTTTGAGCTTTCCAATTAGGCTGAAAGGTTCCCTTGATAACTAGTAGTGCTGAAGCTTTTAATATTGTTTCTCTCTATCAGTTATCAGCAACATGTACCAGTTATGAAAGCTGGCAGATGACTTCACACCAGTAAGGAAACTCACCTAACTCAAATGTAATATTTTCTGATCAAATATTCTATCTGAAAAAAAAATCTTTCAGTTTACCATAAACTGGGCATAATTGGGAGCAAATGCTGCTCTCCCTCCTTCAATGCTATCTCCGCCTGTGCAGCCTATTTTGCATCCAAAGATACATTTGAAAGTAGAAATCCCTTAGAGCTAAATATTCTAAACTGACAGAAGAATTTCTAGTGGCACACCAGCCTAGAGCCATGTTTTTATGAGGACATCACTTTCTATTTCTAAGCTTCAGCATGCACTCATGCTTCCTCATTGCTGGGAGCCATGCCACATCAAGTTGCCTCCCTCTCAGCTTTTAATGTTTTTTTAATGGAGTCCAGTTTTCCGCCTAAGTTATGGCTAGCTTTCTGACAAATTGTCAGACACCTAAGCAGCCATAATGGAGGTGTCCCGATGTGACACAGGGAAATGGGAATGACAAAACTCCCATGTCATTAAACAAAACCGTATTACGAATAATTCATTTTTATCTGATTTTTCTTGGGTTTCTTATGAAGGCTGAGAGGGGTTTGAGAAACATTTAAAAATTAATATGCAATATAAAGTCCTTCCTTGTAAGCTATAAGCTAAAAGAATCATTTCGGAATCAGATGAGAGAGAGGGCATATTGTACATTTAGAGAAAACTGTGTGGGATCTTTTTTTAAAAGCATAAAATCTTTCATTTAGTAATGAAGTTAGTTCATTGAAACAAAACAAATATGTTTGGTAGGTACCAAGCAATGTAGAAAATACAGATTTATATTTATATACACATATGTGTATAAACATAGATGCACATATACACATATAATACATTTGTAAATAAAATATACACACATATATACATATATACATACACACACACACATATATAAATAAATCTGCATCTATGCCTAGTGCAGTGCTTGGCACATAGTAGGCATTTGCTAAATGTTTATTAATATATGCATATATACATATACACATATGTATATATCACTCTACATATAGGAAATGCATCTCTGAATCCTTGAAAATTCCACCAAGGAATGTAGGAATTTTCACGAGAAAGGAAGTGTGTGTTCCTTTTACAAGTCAGCAACTTAAATGCCTTTATCTATACAGCTCGGGAGACATCTGCAGAGCATTCAGCAATTAAATATGCCCCCAGCTGAACAATAATGTCAGTGCCTGGCCTGCATGTGAATGAGTCCTAGGAAAGTTAAAGGTAAGTGCCCAAGCTGTTGTCTAAAGACCAGGCTTTAGGTTTCTCTGAGAATCATCTCAGAGGTTGGAGAACGTTCGTGAGTTAGTTCAAATTGGCCAGATATTTATTTATTCACTATGACTCTGGTGAATTTACTTCACTTCTCTGGGGCTAAGCCCCTTAATCCATAAAATGGATTTTAAAAAACTAAATCTATGATCCTAGGACTAAAGACTCATCAGGCAGAATAACAAGTAGGGCTAGCCTTTGAGTTTAGATATTCCCTAGAGACCAGCCTTAAAATGTATTGTTGGAGATAGTAGATGACTCATAGGATTGATATGAAAAGTGGAAACTTGATTGTAAGCTCCACCAGGGCAAGAGTCAGAGCTTTGTAATGTGATTCCCCAGTGACACCTAGGAGAGAACCTCATAGTAGGCCCTCTATAATGGCTGGTTTGCTGATTGAAAAGAATTCCATTTTAACTTGCTGAAAGTCTCTTCTGCAACTTATTAGTTGTGCCTAGTGACATGACTTGATGATGATGATCTTTCATTTCCTTTAACATGCATATAATCCCATCTCTCTTTGTTAACTAGATCTGTGAAAATGATGTCAAATGGAGTGGTGAGTTCTGGAGGAAGAATATTCAAAAGAGGCATGAGCTGACTGATGTTGCAGGAAATTTTACCTCTTTGTGGTGGGATGTAACTATAGACTATTATTGATGTTATTGAATGACATCAATTAAAGTAACCTTTTCCCTATAATGTCAGTTACCCCCTTCACTAGCAGGCACAGAATCCCAGGATCATAGGATCTCAGAATTGAAAGCAACCTCAGAAATTCCAGTTTAGTTCATTCCTGCACAAGAATTGGTTACCTGGCCTTTGCTTGAAGGCTTCTAGGCATGGATGGGGAATCTCCCTGCTTCCTAAAGCAGCCCTTTCCACTTTCCAAAAGCTTTAGTCCTTAGGATGCTTTCCCTTACATTGAGTTTACATTGGTATCTTTGTACTTTTGTTCACTACTTCTTTGGACCCAGTATGACAACCCTAGTCCCGCTTTCACTTGATAGACCTTTAAGTGCTTGAAGATAGCAATCTTAGCCTCTTTGACTTCTCTTCTCCAGGCTGATTCTTCAAAGATCTACATATGGTATGATATTGAGTCCACTCACTAGACTGCTTGGTGTCTGGAATGCTCTCCAGGTTATTAATGTTTTTCCCAAATTAACAAAGTATTCCAGATGTAGTCCGGCAAGGGAAGAGTAACAACAGGACTACCAATCTGCTCCCCAGTCTTATATGTTAGGAAGTCTAAATGTGTATTTACTTACATTCTGTAGTATCATATTAAAGTTACAATAAAAATTCCCAGATTTAAAAAAAATTTATTTTGAATATTTTCCCATAGTTACATATTTCATGTTTTTTCCCTCTCCCCCAGATCTTTTTTAAACATGGATTTCTGTGTATCTCTGCTTCCTCCATCTTGTTCTTCTGAAATTTATTTTTTGAACCCAAGTGTAAGACTTCACATTTTTCCCCTTTCCATGCCAATAGAACTTGAGTTATATAAACCTGTACATCACTCAAAAGGATTTGTGATTCCATTAGTTTGAGAATTGTCTCCAATTATGTAGGTTGCAACCCACCTATGACTATCCTTTCTCTGTAATTTGTCCATATTCTCCCCAGAGTTCATCAGAGGGGGTCTACCCAAATTGTTAGAGGTCTTCCTTGCTTTCTCTTGACTTTGTAAGGATAGAGTAGAGCGTTCTGTCTACCCTCATCCCTTGTGTTCTTTATGTGACTAGGCTTTCTTCTCTTTCTGACATATGATTCTTTGATGGCATCCTTTATATCTGTTCTTCAGATTTCCTTATTAGTTGTTATATGTTGCAACCTGCTCACACCCATCATGCACCACAATGCCTTCTGTGAGGTCTTTCTTTTTAGCTCTTCATAGGCAGTGGTAGAGCAAGTCTTGCTATAACAATACTGGTAAAATGTTTCTGTTAAAAAAGAAGAAATTTTGCAGTTTCCCTAAAGCAATCCATACCTTTATCTTCCTCCTTCTTTTCAACTATGAGTCCATCTGTCCTATCTGACCAAGATTTTTATACTATTGGATAAATTATATAGAATATCAATCCATATATATATATATATAGGCCCTAGGCATCTTTTGTCCATTTGGTCTTTCCTTTATAGATGAATAGATCAATCTCCTCTTGCTGATTACTTACGTTTTCTAGGAAACACCATCATATCTTGGGGCTTAATGAAATCAACAAACAGGAGCATCTAGTGAACCTCACCATCTACCTCCTCAACCCAGACTCAGTGCTGGATCTCCTTCACAGTGGTGAATCCTTTAAGTGAGCATCCATATCCCTAATTCATGCTTTAATCTACTTTTTATCACCAGTGTTATTGATCAGACTTAATTTTGTTGTTACATCTTCTAAGGAATCCTGAATGATCCTAATATAGGGATGGATGGGAACCACCTTGTTTGAAAAAGAATCTGTAGGGGGTGTTTCATTCTACAGACTCAAATGTGAATAACAAGCTAGATGGAATGTTGTATGCTTTATAGTTTTCAGTTATAAAGATTGTTGAGTTGTAGTCTATTGAATATTGCTTGCTTTTAAAAGCCTGCTTATTTCTTATTGATATGCTGATAGAGGATGTCATCAGTTAGTAGATAGATGATCCTCACAGAGATCTTATAAAGATGAATGAGTAGGAACATAAGTCTCTATTTGGAAATGAACAAGATTGGAGATTTTACAAATATTTTTGTTGGGGACAGCTGGGTAGCTTAGAGGCTTAAGAGCCAGACCTGGAGATGATGGGAGGTCCTAGGTTCAAATCTGGCCTCAGACACTTCCTAGTTGTGCGACTCTGGGCAAGTCACCTAACCCCTATTACCTAGCCCTTACTGTTCTTCTGCCTTAGAACCAATACACAGTATTGATTCTAAGATGGAAGGTGAGGGTTTAAAAAAATATTTTTTTATCTTCCTTTCCACCAGATACTTTGTATATTGCTACAATGATGCCCCCACAAGTGTTTCACCCCAAGTACCTCCTCTCTACAGTGTTCCAAAAATCTGTGAAAGCTTAAAACTACCTTATGACTTATAGAACACAGGATATATTTGATCCAATCTAGCTGGTGTTTCCTGTTGTTATTAGACTCAGTGCCATTTCTACTTCCTTTATAAACATGTCAGGGATGATGATATGGGCATCTGAGTGTGGTAGTTCCACTATATATAAAAAAATCTGTTTTTTTGCAAATCTTTTTCATTTTTCTTCTATCTGTAATCTTCTTTTCCATTTTTATCTTTGAGTACCTTTGGGATAACTTTGCTTAGCTGTTTTTTTGTGGGGGTCTTTTTTTGGCCACTTTATTAAAAAAAGTATGCAGGAAAATTAGTATGAAGGATGTTCCATTGTGAGAACAGCAGATAACGGAAGGGTAGTTTGTGTGTACCAGCAATATCCTTCAGATATCAGGAAAATTCAAGAAAGTCCCTTAACCTATTGGGTTGACCCTCTGTCATAAATTTATTGAAGGACATGGATGAAAACGGAACAAGATGAGCAGTCATAGGTAGGTTGCAATCTGTACAGTTGGAAAGAAATTAAAGATGCATCTGAACTGAGATTCGGCAAAAGGTTTTGACCTATCAGAATTTCTGTTAGGAATCCTGATTCTGTTATCCCAATGTGTTAGCCATCCTTAGCTTTTTTTTTTTTTTAATCTGCAAATCTGATGAACACACATTTTTCTATTTGTCTAAGACATTAGCAAAAATGTAAAATGTCATTGAGCCAACCCCAGATTCTTGGGATGCTCTACTGGAGACCTCTTTCCAAGTTAATATTGAAATACTGGATTTAGCTAATCAACAAGTTTCAAATCTACCTCATTGTTCTGTTATTGAAATATTTTGTTTTCCCTTTGTCCAAGTCATTAACAAAAATGTAAAAATGGCATTGGGCCTAGCATAGATCCTTCCACCACTTTACTGAGGACCTCTTCCTGAATTAATTTTTTTTTTTAAACCCTTGTACTTCGGTGTATTGTCTCATAGGTGGAAGAGTGGTAAGGGTGGGCAATGGGGGTCAAGTGACTTGCCCAGGGTCACACAGCTGGGAAGTGGCTGAGGCCAGATTTGAACCTAGGACCTCCTGTCTCTAGGCCTGACTCTCACTCCACTGAGCTACCCAGCTGCCCCTTCCTGAATTAATTTTGAAACAGTTCTGCCTTTCAACAAGTTTCAAATCTACCCAATTGTGCTCTTATGAGGCTTTTATCTTTCCATTTTATTCTCAGTAGCAGCAAGAGATATTTCTGTTAAATGCTTCTAATGAGTGAATTAAAAGAAACCAAGAGGATAATGGGCAGTAAACCCTTAAGAGTATTGGATTTGGAGTCCAAGGAGCAGGGTCTGGATTCCTCTTCTTTCCTTACAACCCATGTGACTTCAGTCACTTAACCTCTCATTGTCTCAGTTTCCTCATCAGTAAAATGAGAGAGTTCTGTTAGTTGACCTCAAAGGTCCTTCCAAATTTAATTGATTCTTCACTTTCTCTTATTTTTGTAGTTGACTCTTTCATTTTAAGACACATTCTGAGGACAATTTAACAACAACAATGACAACAAAAAAGAAAGAAGAAAGAAGGAAGAAGGACGAAAGAAAAGAAAAGGAAAAGAAAAAGAAAAAAGTTGTGTGGCTTCTCCACACGTACCAAGTACATAGATTAATAAGGGACTTTACCCTTCAGGGCTGCCAATTCTATCAGCACAAAATTCACTAAGCGTTTTTCCTTGGGATAAGAAGATAAAAGTGCTTTACCATATGACTCACATTTTAGGTGTTTGCTCTTAAATCAATTCCTGGAATCTTTTGCATGGGTAACATCTGTTAACACACAAAGGCAGATTTGAAATCTAATTCTAATGCCCTGATAGAGCCATGGATTCATTAAACAGACTGGCTACCGATTTCTTTTTCCATGCTCCTTTGAATTGGATATGTTTTACTGGAGTGGACCTGGTGTGATGGTGCCCAGTTTTACTTTTCATCTCATTTGCCCCCTAGGTAATTTTAATCTGATACATTTTTATTTGCATCTTCTGAAGTAGCATCTTCTTTTTTAAAGTATTTTCTTGGGTAGGGTAACACTGAAATGAGCTTTTGTTTCCCCTAGGGACAAACCACTAACATACATCCAAGGGCAAAATCTGTCCCTTGATATACAAGTTAGCCTGGGGATGTCCTAGGTCTATGTGTATTGCTTAGAAAATGCTTTAAAAAATAATTGCCTTGTGATTAGAATCTGGTGTTAATGGTATGTTTCCATTCCTTAAATTTCAAGTCTTTATTTTGTTGAAACAATGAACTTCTTTTCACCTTGTTGCTGGCTATTTTTACCCCATGGCTTAAAACTCTCTCTCTCTCTCTCTCTCTCTCTCTCTCTCTCTCTCTCTCTCTCTCTCT